>NC_053390.1:211426654-211729066 GCF_905171765.1 Bufo bufo
CAAAGGACGGAACGGAAGACATCCTGATGCATACTGAATGGATTGCTTTCCAATCAGAATGCATTGGGACAAAACGGAAGCGTTTTTTTCCCCCAGTATTGAGATCCTTTACCGGATTTCAATACCGGAAAAGAATAACGCTAGTGTGAAAGTACCCGTAGTAAATTCCCCCACAATAGTGTGATACATAATAGCATTTATTCCATCTTCAGACCATGTGCTCCCACCTTCAGCCAGTCTGTAGGGTGATGGAAGAAGAACACCTCCCATGTCAAAGACAACTGCCTTGTATCCACACGTTGCAGCGTGGCCCCATCTTACTGAACTCCGCCGAAATAAGCGTAGTTTCCAAACCGAAGAAACTTTAGAAGGGTGGAAATATGAAGGTTGTAAACCTCTAGTAATAAGCATGGTTACCTAGAAAATAAGGAAACATACCTTATATTACAACTGTTAACCCATTATATCCTTCTCCTCTGCCATCCCTCCCATTTCATACTCCCATGGGTTCAGGGAAGCTAAGGTGGAGAGAGTTGTTTAATGGCTTTCTCACACTGGATGTTCTGGGACTCTGGTCTATAGGGAGAATGCAGGGCCCCTCGCTCTCCAATAAATCATCACAGAGCATAAGGCTAGGGCTACAACATATAGGGTACAACTACACTGCAACATATTTTATAATGCTACTCTATGGTGTCGCACTGCGACTGTCGCACAAAAATCCATCTTGGATGTTTTTTTTTGCGCCTGTCGTGTCGCAGTACAACACCATAGACTAGCATTATAAAATATGTCGTCGTTTAGCCCTAGTCGAATATTTTACTTGTAATACTGAGCTATGAAATTGGCTAACATAAAGGGGTTGTTCCGAAAACAGGACCGCATCTGTCCATGGGGCGTGCCTGGTATTGCTGAGGTGGATAGAGCTGAGCCGTAATACCACACACAACGTGTGGACAGGTGTGGTGCTGTTTTTGAAAGCAACATCTTTCTCCAGCTCTGGAAAAACCCTGTAAACCCCGATATGCAACCTAATAAACCGCAGGAAGTTAGTTTAAATCCTTAAAGGGAATCTGAAGCTGGACATATCCCCTTCTTCCCCCAGACAGCCCCTCTGAGGGGAGCATCAGAGCATGAAAGCTGTATGGCGCAGGGCAAGGGCTTTTTTGTTTACATTTTTGAACTGCTAGGCGGAGGCTTCTGCCTAGCAGTGTTCCCAGTGATGTCATCGGCACCAATGGGTGGGCTTTAGCGCTGTCCTAGCCGTTTTACAGGCAACCCCTTTAAGTACCGGGCCCATTTTTGGTTTTGAATTTTCAAACAAAACAAAACCAATTCTGCAAAGGACATCACGGTGTTCATTGTGCACTAAAAATTACATGACGTCCTTATTCTGCGGTTCAATACAAATATGGCCACACTAAAAACTTTTATATATTTTTTTGTTTTTTTCCATTACGGTATTCACCACACAGAAAATTTTTAAAAATATTTTAATAGTTGAATGGGATTTTGACATGCTCCCTACTAAGCTGTGCCTTGTGCACAGAGCAGCATGGAGTTTACCATGGCAGCCATGGAAGGCTTCAGCAGCGTCCTGGCTGCCATGGTAACCGATCGGAGCCCCACGATTTCACTAGTGTGTTGATTGCGGCATCTGAGGGGGTTAAATGACGGGGTTCGGCGTAAGTATCGCCATTCACCTTCATTGTGGCCGAGTGCCTGCTGTGATGTATGGGTACAATGGACAGAAAGGGACCTCATTGACTTCTATGGGAGAGATTTCTAAGCATGCTGTGTGACCTGTGCAGCGGTCATTGAACAAGGGAAGAATAGATAAGCTCTGGGCAGTTATCACACTGCAGTACAGTTTGTCACCAGTTGTCACACTGCAGTACAGTTTGTCACCAGTTGTCACACTGCAGTACAGTTTCTCACCAGTTGTCACACTGCAGTACAGTTTGTCACCAGTTGTCACACTGCAGTACATTTTGTCTCCAGTTGTCACACTGCAGTACAGTTTGTCTCCAGTTGTCACACTGCAGTACAATTTGTCACCAGTGGCGTACTGCCAATATAGGCAGCCCACGCAGCTGCTATGGGGCCCGTGGGAGGGGGGGGGGCCCGGAGTGCATGGAAGCAAGGGCCGGCTCCCAGCCTCATCCCCCTATGTATGATGTAATGTCTCTGGAGATTATATCAGTGCTGGAGCGTTATAAGAGGAGCGGCTGAAATCAGTCACATAGGATGTAATATCTCTGGAGGTTATATCAGCGCTGGAGCGTTATAAGAGGAGTGGCTGATATCAGTCACATATGATGTAATATCTCTGGAGGTTATATCAGCGCTGGAGCGTTATAAGAGGAGTGGCCGATATCAGTCACATAGGATGTAATATCTCTGGAGATTATATCAGTGCTGGAGCGTTATAAGAGGAGCAGCTGATATCAGTCACATAGGATGTAATATCTCTGGAGGTTATATCAGTGCTGGAGCGTTATAAGAGGAGCGGCTGATATCAGTCACATAGGATGTAATATCTCTGGAGGTTATATCAGTGCTGGAGCGTTATAAGAGGAGCGGCTGATATCAGTCACATAGGATGTAATATCTCTGAAGGTTATATCAGCGCTGGAGCGTTATAAGAGGAGCGGCTGATATCAGTCACATAGGATGTAATATCTCTGAAGGTTATATCAGCGCTGGAGCGTTATAAGGAGAGCAGCTGATATCAGTCACATATGATCTAATATAAACCTAAAAAGTCGTTCCACAAACAACAATTGAATGCCCAGTATATTAAAAGTATATTTTATTTCATAATAGTAAATAATGCATAATAATAAAAATATAACGAATAGCAAAAAAGTGATGGATATTAGAGAGTCAGCGGAAAAAACTCCGGATGCCGCAGTCCCCCGGGCCTGTGTCTCTATGACCCACCACAAGATGGAACACATGTAGGGCCTGTATTGGATACACAATGTGGTGACGGGACAGAACAATAGGGAATATAAATATACACCCGATGCGGTAGTCTAGTCTGTAATCATCACCTAGATGTGTAGCTGCAGGATGAGACGTATGGATCCTAATCTGTCACAGATGTAGACATGGACAAAAAATATATATGTAAATCATAAATTGCCCATATAGGGTACTGCAGGTAAATGAGACCCCATAAAGAAGATCAACTAAAGAGCTGTAAACAGACGGACTCGACCTGAAGTATGAGATGAAAAATCACGGATCACAACATACCCTGAGACATGGTGGAGGGCAGAGACAGCAGGCACAGGACAGGCAAAGGACCCCGACGCGCGTTTCGCCTCAGCTTCGTCAGGAGGTAATGTGAGTGTGGCCATGAGCTCCTATTTATACCCCCCATGTAGCCTCAGGCGTGATATAATAAAATGCAGCAGCTGATACCTACTATTGAGCGCTATTGCCCGATGATGCACGCCGAGTCAAACATGGCGGCGCCGCATTCATCAGGAGGAGGGGTGGAACGCAAGCCATGCGTTCCAGCCCGCCTCCCAAGGAAACGTAGCGGCGTCCCCACGTGACCCCGCGCACAGCGCATCAAGGCACAGCGTTGTATCAGCCATACAGAAAAAAATAAGATCAAAAAGAAGGACTAAGGCTACATAGGGGGTATCACATTGACGACTCAAATGCATCTGAGTACATATATATATATATATATTACATTACTCTCATTATCCGGAGAGAGACATGATCACATAAAACAATATATTGGAAAAGCCATAAATGCAAATACAAAAGTGGATATCATAAATAGGCAGTACCTCAACCAGTGCACAGCTAGATATATAAATACAGTACACATCGGAGATATGCCTAATAGTATACATCATTGTCATTCATATCAAAACATACATCAATCATAATCATCCATATTTTGATATGGATGATTATGATTGATGTATGTTTTGATATGAATGACAATGATGTATACTATTAGGCATATCTCCGATGTGTACTGTATTTATATATCTAGCTGTGCACTGGTTGAGGTACTGCCTATTTATGATATCCACTTTTGTATTTGCATTTATGGCTTTTCCAATATATTGTTTTATGTGATCATGTCTCTCTCCGGATAATGAGAGTAATGTAATATATATATATATATGTACTCAGATGCATTTGAGTCGTCAATGTGATACCCCCTATGTAGCCTTAGTCCTTCTTTTTGATCTTATTTTTTTCTGTATGGCTGATACAACGCTGTGCCTTGATGCGCTGTGCGCGGGGTCACGTGGGGACGCCGCTACGTTTCCTTGGGAGGCGGGCTGGAACGCATGGCTTGCGTTCCACCCCTCCTCCTGATGAATGCGGCGCCGCCATGTTTGACTCGGCGTGCATCATCGGGCAATAGCGCTCAATAGTAGGTATCAGCTGCTGCATTTTATTATATCACGCCTGAGGCTACATGGGGGGTATAAATAGGAGCTCATGGCCACACTCACATTACCTCCTGACGAAGCTGAGGCGAAACGCGCGTCGGGGTCCTTTGCCTGTCCTGTGCCTGCTGTCTCTGCCCTCCACCATGTCTCAGGGTATGTTGTGATCCGTGATTTTTCATCTCATACTTCAGGTCGAGTCCGTCTGTTTACAGCTCTTTAGTTGATCTTCTTTATGGGGTCTCATTTACCTGCAGTACCCTATATGGGCAATTTATGATTTACATATATATTTTTTGTCCATGTCTACATCTGTGACAGATTAGGATCCATACGTCTCATCCTGCAGCTACACATCTAGGTGATGATTACAGACTAGACTACCGCATCGGGTGTATATTTATATTCCCTATTGTTCTGTCCAGTCACCACATTGTGTATCCAATACAGGCCCTACATGTGTTCCATCTTGTGGTGGGTCATAGAGACACAGGCCCGGGGGACTGCGGCATCCGGAGTTTTTTCCGCTGACTCTCTAATATCCATCACTTTTTTGCTATTCGTTATATTTTTATTATTATGCATTATTTACTATTATGAAATAAAATATACTTTTAATATACTGGGCATTCAATTGTTGTTTGTGGAACGACTTTTTAGGTTTATATAGTTGGTTTTCTTGTTTGCCCTCGACTACTGTATGAACATATAGATGAGGCCTTTTTCTTGTTTGGTTCCACATATGATCTAATGTCTGGACAGTGCACCACCGCCATCATTTAACCAATGCTGATCGCGGCACCTTTGAGTGAAGGCGGAGGAATGCGGTTCCCTCTAAAATAAAAATGTATTTATCCGTAGCAGTTTCAAAAGGTTATTTATAGATTGTGTTTCTTTACTTATTAGCAAATGGGTGTGACAGGGGAGGAGCCAGGGGTGGGTAATGGGCGGATAGGGGGCCCAATTCTGAATCTTGCTATGGGGCCCAATGATTTTTGTGTACGCCCCTGTTTGTCACCACCAGTGGAAAATGGAACTTACAAAGTAATTTCCCAAGGTTTATAGGAAACCAGTACACCTGTCAGTAGGAGGGAGGAAGCCCACAGAAACATATAATAAACTAAATGCATTTGTTGGGCACGCACTCAGGACCCCAATGCTGCATGTTGTGCTTATCAGACACGTCAGAAGGAGGAATGGCGGAGATATATTCTATACTTTCCTCCTGCTGCTAATCACCAAGTCAAACTCCAACTTACCCTACAGCGGACACCCAGCAACTACAGAGAACGAGGCGGCAGCGGCTGCTGTGATTGGCTGGAAGAGCCACCGCTCAAAACACAAGAACAGAAAAACAGCGGCAGCCATATTTCTGTAGCCCCGTGGTCTCCAAACATGTCACACACCCAAATAAGTACTCACATTCTATACAGCACTGACTTATACCCTGCTAGTGATGATGTTACACAAGACGGACACCCACAGCATACTCAAACACACTGTAAAGGATAAAAGCATACGTCATCATAACGCTAAAGCCTATACATTGTTACAGCCTGTCATTTTATCACGTGACCCAGCAAGCGTCATTTTTTTTTTTGTCCCCCACATCAAACATGGCCGCGGATAAGATTGAGCCAGTAGTTGCCATCGACCAATGAGATGCCAGAGACAGGAGCACGGGACTAGAGTCCCGGAAGTGCAGTTTTATTGACAACGTCGGGGAGTTACATCGAGCTGGTGTAGTGCGGCCGGTGCTTCTTCCCCTCTTCCCGGTCTGTCGCGCTTGCAGTACTGCCCCCTGCCGTTAGTGTGTGTCACCTGCCTGTCCAGACCTATGAGTGTTTCACTGGTTGTCGTTCGGCTGGAGCTTGCGGACCACTCTCCTGCACCAGTGGGCTTCCAATACCGTGCTGGTGAGTAGAGAGCCCCCCTGAGCACCACTGGGACATGGCTATTTATATGTATGAGGTATTGCCATGTCCCTGTATGACCATATGGAGGAATTCTTACAAATGGCAAGAATAATGACCTCTTCTGCAGATCTAGTGATTGGTAGCGCAGTGCGTCCATCAACGACCCCCCCTTAAGATTAACCTTGCCAAATTTTTGTAATTGTCCGGATAAACGTGTCTGTCCTCTGGCTGTCTGCGTCCGTTTTAGCCCTTATTCACAAATCAGTAATTCGCGTCCATGATCTCCGTGGACCTAATGAATTCTATATGTCCATAGGGAATGCACAGGCGCGTGCACGACTTTTCTCCACTTTTCAGAGTGCGCCCATTCTATTGTATGGGTGTGTTCTACCCTTATTGCAAAGTTTGGAAACAAAAAAAAAAAATGTTGCCTTTTTTGGTGGACGCAAAATTGGATCAACCATGGTGAAAAAACGCGGAACTTTGCGGATGCAGAGCGGTCTGAGATTTTGCAGACCTGTGCATAAGCCCTTGCATGGACAGAGAGCAGACTGCCAGAAAGGGTGCTTGGATTCTGCTGATGGCGCTTGTGAAGCAATGATAGAACATAAAATGTTCCTTAAAGGGGTTCTATAAGTTTTTCTTATCGATGATCTACCCTTTGGATATGTCATCCGTATCTGATCACTGGGGGTCCCCCACCGATCAGCTGTTTGGTGCTCGCAGTAGGGCCATGGCCTTCTCTCAGCTTACCGCAGGCCAGTGACGTCACGGCTATGATATGTGGCCTGGGCCCAGCTCAGCCCCATTGAAGTGAATGGGGTGAGCTGTGGCCAGGCCAGTGAGAATAGTCATGATGTCACTGGCCTTCGGGAAGCAGCGAGAAAGCCATGGCCCTACTGCGAGCAACAAACAGCTGATCGGTGGGTGACCCCCAGTGATCAGATACTGATGACATATCCAAAGGGTAGATCATCGATAAGAAAAACTTATAGAACCCCTTTAAGGAACATTTTATGTTCTATCATTGATAGCCTATTCTCAGGAAAATTCATCAGTACCTAATAGGTGCCTTTTAAAAATTTTGACAGCAAACAAAAGAAAAACGTATGGCAGCATAACATTACACATACAAACAATAAAACTGGGGAGTAAGGATTGCTCTGAATTAAAGTAGTATTGTACCTACTATACATGAAAAAATAGAAGCTCTTTGCGCACATTTTTGATCAAACGTGTGTCATGGGCCCCATCTACCAGGCGTCAAGGTGGCTTCTGCAGATGGGTACCTAAGACCAACAGACCTGCCTCTCCTGGGTCTAACCTAAGCCTACAATGTTCAGGGCGGTGTAGGAATCAGCTTCATTTCCAGGGATGCCCAACCTGCGGCCCTCCAGCTGTTGCAAAACTACAACTCCCAGCATGCCCGGACAGTCTACAGCTATCAGCCTACAGCAGGGCATGGTGGGAGTTGTAGTTTTACAACAGCTGGAGGGCCACAGGTTGAGCATCCCTAATTTATACTCTGCTCAGAAGCATCAGGCAGATGGGGAAGTGCTCAATCTAAAAGAGGCAGCTACCCTCAATATATACTACAAGAAAATGTAGACTAGCACATCCATATAGCTAACATGCAGACCCGTCCTGTTGTCCGCCCACAATTTTTAGATCTGGTGTGAGCGGGGCACAGTCACAGATAGCGGTGCAACTAAACGTTGCGCCTTCCATCTGTGCCTGAAAAACGCCTAAAATGTCCGTTCCGCAAAAAAATAGAACATGTCCTATTCTTGTCCGTTTAGTGGACAAGCACAGGCATTGTTACAATGGATCCACCAAAAAAACGGATGCAACATGGACGTCACTCAGATGTCATCTGTTTTTTTTTTTTTTGTGGACTGCAAAATATGTGGTCGTGTGCATGAGCCCTTAGTGATCGGAGAAAAGGGACTTTTGTCAGTTCCGTTTTTTTTTTGCGGCCAGTATGCGGAAACATTCACTTCAGTGGGGCCACAAATAAAATGAAATTGCCTCCGTGTGCGTTCCTTGTCCGCATGTCTGTTTCGCAAACAAAATAGAAGATGTCCTATTATTGTCCACAATTTGGACAAGTATAGGATTGTTCTATTATGGGCCTGCAGATCCGTAATTTGCGGACCGTGAAACAACAAGGGTTGTGTGCATGAGCCCTAACCCATGTGAAAATGAGCAGGTAAGTGCACCGAGGGCAGGCCAAGTCAGTCTGCATACTACTGCTCCTTCTATGCCAGCTCCTCTTTCTCCTTAATGATTGACAGGGCCAGGCAAGATGACTATGAAGATACCTGGCCCTGTCAATCAAGAGAAAGAGGGAGCGGCTAGCAGAGGAGCCAGGGTGCACAGAGTGACTTGGGCCAGAAGCAACGGGTCACTGAGTGAAAAGTATCCTTATATTCAGCGAAGTCAGTCCTACAGGGCATAGTGGGCGCTTTATCAGTGATTCCCTTTAAACTAGGACTGCGTGATTTAGCAAAACAAAACAAAGAAAATGGTGCCTCTCTGCCCATAATGTGCGCCTGACAGCACTGGGCACCACACACCACAGTCCATTCTAAGAGCAGTGCCAGGACCTCCCATACCTCAGCAGCTGGCAGATGCCACTCTGTGGGCCTTTCCCACCTGTTTGGGCACTGAAGGAGGCTAGGAGCACATGAGAGCAGCACAAGCCTTCCTATTGCCTCTCCTCGGCCTTGGTCTTCTGCCACTTGCCTATGTTAACTATGTAGGGGTAGCTGTATCTCAACTCTAAGCACCAACTGCATACGGTGCCCACAAGCAGCTTGGACCTCGTTGCTCCTAGAGGCTCATTTGCATATATTAGAACTTCATTTTCCTCAGCCATGCGGGCACATATGAACATGGGACCAACACAGATGTCTTCAGCTGCCAGGCGCACATGTAACAGATCAGACAGTGTCATAGGTACAGATCTACTGACAGATGTGCTTTAGTCTTTCACCAGGTTTACCGGGGAGTATAATCATCCAGATATTGCACACCATCATTCACACCTGTTTCAAAGACATTTTCAGGAGCGGTAATATTGATGGACTATCCGTAGAATAAACCGTCAACATCTGATGGGTGGGGTTTCCAGCACCCCGTGCCCTAGTGAAGCCAGCCACATATGTTTCAGATGGGTTTTCCAGGTTAACATATTTGTAGGAGCATCAGGATGGCATAAATTGTGCTTTTTCATTAATAACGCATTGTGTTTAAAGACGATAATGTTATAAGGAAAATAAAATGGATGGAAATCTTTATATCTATTACCAGGTAATAATGGCACAACCTGTCCTCCTCTGATAACATATGGGGCATTTTGAAGCCACGACTTTTGCCTTGCAGGCCTGCTAGTACTGTAGAAGTACAGGGTGGGCCATTCATATGGATACACCTTAATAAAATGGGAATGGTTGGTGATATTAACTTCCTGTTTTTGGCACATTAGTATATGTGAGGGGGGAAACTTTTCAAGATGGGTGGTGACCATGGCAGCCATTTTGAAGTCGGCCATTTTGAATCCAACTTTAGTTTTTTTCAATAGGAAGAGGGTCATGTGACACATCAAACTTATTGGGAATTTCACAAGAAAAACAATGGTGTGCTTGGTTTTAACGTAACTTTATTCTTTCATGAGTTATTTACAAGTTTCTGACCACTTATAAAATGTGTTCAATGTGCTGCCCATTGTGTTGGATTGTCAATGCAACCCTCTTCTCCCACTCTTCACACACTGATAGCAACACCGCAGGAGAAATGCTAGCACAGGCTTCCAGTATCCGTAGTTTCAGGTGCTGCACATCTCGTATCTTCACAGCATAGACAATTGCCTTCAGATGACACCAAAGATAAAAGTCTAAGGGGGTCAGATCGGGAGACCTTGGGGGGCCATTCAACTGGCCCACGACGACCAATCCACTTTCCAGGAAACTGTTCATCTAGGAATGCTCGAACCTGACACCCATAATGTGGTGGTGCACCATCTTGCTGGAAAAACTCAGGGAACGTGCCAGCTTCAGTGCATAAAGAGGGAAACACATCATCATGTAGCAATTTCACATATCCAGTGGCCTTGAGGTTTCCATTGATGAAGAATGGCCCCACTATCTTTGTACCCATATACCACACCATACCATCAATTTTTTTGTTCCAGCAGTCTTGGAGGGATCTATCCAATGTGGGTTAGTGTCAGACCAATAGCGGTGGTTTTGTTTGTTAACTTCACCATTCACATAAACGTTTGCCTCATCACTGAACAAAATCTTCTGCGTAAACTGAGGGTCTTGTTCCAATTTTTGTTTTGCCCATTCTGCAAATTCAGTGCGCCGATCTGGGTCATCCTCGTTGAGATGCTGCAGTAGCTGGAGTTTGTAAGGGTGCCATTTGTGAATAGCTAATATCCGCCAAAGGGATGTTCGACTAATGCCACTCTCCAGTGACATGCGGCGAGTGCTACGCTGTGGGCTCTTGCTGAATGAAGCTAGGACAGCCACTGATGTTTCTTCATTAGAGACAGATTTCATGCGTCCACATTTTGGCAAATCCAACACTGAACCAGTTTGACGAAACTTAGCAAGCAGTTTGCTAACTGTAGCATGGGAGATGGGTGGTCTCGTAGGGTGTCTTGCATTGAAATCTGCTGCAATGACCCGGTTACTGCGTTCACCAGACATCAACACAATTTCTATCCGCTCCTTACGTGTTAACCTCGGCGACATGTCAATGGCTGTAAACAAAGAGAAACTTGTAAATAACTCATGAAAGAATAAAGTTACGTTAAAACCAAGCACACCATTGTTTTTCTTGTGAAATTCCCAATAAGTTTGATGTGTCACATGACCCTCTTCCTATTGAAAAAAACAAAAGTTGGATTCAAAATGGCCGCCATGGTCACCACCCATCTTGAAAAGTTTCCCCCCTCACATATACTAATGTGCCACAAACAGGAAGTTAATATCACCAACCATTCCCATTTTATTAAGGTGTATCCATATAAATGGCCCACCCTGTAGACTGTTTTACAACCTACAGTCCACTGACAAGCTATAGGACACATTACTTCAGTAAGTGGCCTTTATCATGTAGAGAAAGTTAATACAAGGCACTTACTAATGTATTGTTATTATCCATATTGCTTCCTTAGCTGGCTAGACTTCTGTGGGAGTTGTGAGAACAGCCGAGAATGTTTGCATGCTGGGAGTTGTAGTTCCACAGCAGCTGGAGTGCCGAAGGTTGCTGATCCCTGTCCTAGGCCATAAACGGCTATCAGACATCTTTGTCCCCTCTCCGTTCAGAACACAGCCACGCTTTATAGAGTGCTGAAATCTCCCAGCATTCCTTACTGCCGGTTGCTCTTGTGATTTGCATTGTGAGACAGTCTGGTATTGCAGAATTCTTTTACTTGGAACCGAATCCGAAGTCGGGAAATGGTTTTTTACGTACAAATAAATTTATGAAGTTATTAGGTGAAGTCTCGTGAGACTTTGCAAAGCAATAACTTTGGCTCATCAGAGCCAATACATTCTAATATTGTACGCAGCTCCTGCTCCATACAGTATTAGAATGAAGTTTTATGCGAATCGACTTCGGATGTTTTCTCCGAAGCTGATTCGCTCATCCCTAATCATCACAGACATGGAAGTGTGAAAGAAAAGTGGCAGAGTGTCCATTGTGGCCTATCAGATTACTTTGTTCATTTTCACCAGGCCCTCTAAAATAAAATCAGAGTTGGAATCTTAAAAACAATTGCCTAGGCTGTGTAGGACATTTTAGGACGGATAGCTTCCCCATTTTACAGGGGAACACTACTCTTTTTCACTGGAGGTGTGATTTATGACTATAGAAAGAAAATCCAGTTCCTTTGAGCTGCAGAACGTCTTGACGGTTTAGCTAATTTCCAGGATAGGATGTCTATTTCTCTGCTTTATGGTCTTCTGTCCTTCCTGTAAACCTCAACACGTGAATATTTATGTTCCTGCCTAGCCACCGAGATGTCTGATGAGGAAATCAGAGAGAAGACGTTACACACTGCAGCAGCCTCCTTGGAGGGCAAGACGCCAGTGGAAAAGACGGCGATTCTGCATCAGCACATTGGGAGAAGAGAAATGACAGACGTAATAATTGAAACCATAAGTCCAAATCCAGGTGAACATAGTCACGCAGGCTGCGCTCGCATAATGTGGTGTTTTCATCATAGTTCTGTCTTGGATGTAAAGTTCCTAAATGTATGTGTTTTTATGGCGTCAATAATATTGGTCAAGATCTTTTAAAAATCCAAAGAAAAATGTCAAAAGAAGTGGCCTGATATCTCCTAAGGCTGGGCGGATATTCACTTCTATAGGTTGTCCAATGGGTTTATTCATTGTAAGGCTACATGCACACGACCGTATGTCATCTGTTTGCCATCCATTTTTTTTGTGGATCCATTGTAACAATGCCTAAAACGGACAAGAATAGGACATGCTATTTTTTTTTTCGCTGGCCTACGGAACGGACATACGGATGCGGACAGCACACAATGTGCTGTCCTCATATTTTGCGGACCCGTTGAAATAAGGGTCTGCATCCTATCCGCAAACAAAAACCTGAACGGACACGGAAACAAACAACGTTCGTGTGCATGTAGCCTAAGTCTGGAAAAAGGCAGGTTGTTCTCTTGCAAGAATGCACTGGAGACAGCAGGTTATGTCTGAACTCCTCCATTACCCAACACTGAATAAGTGGTGTCTGCCATTCACTTACTCTGGCCAATCCAAGTCTGCATGCTTGTGGAGGGCGAACAAAACAGATCCTGCCCATCAGTTCTGCACATTTGGCATCCTGCATACAGGATTTTTCCCGTCTAACAGATCTCAAACGGAAATGGCTCAAATGGATGCCAAATGTGCATAATTGGTGCTCGGGGTCCATTTTTATTTTTATTTTATTTTTCTGTTCTTCTGGCGGATCGGAAGAACAGAAAAATAACGGTGATGTGAACTCAGCCTTATGTGGCCTTCTCCTTAATATCTTTTAAATATATTGATAAGGGTAAATTATTTGATCACTTAGTCTCACCACTGTTTGCTCTGCAACATCCATTCATTCATCCATTTTGCACATTCCCATTCTAAGGCTCTGTTCACATCTAAGCACACACTGCTCATTGGAGTTAATATAAAAAAATCATATGCAAACTCAGTGTCCCTTTTAATTAAACATTTCCCTACAGCTCTTTAGCAGACTCCTTGGCAAAAAAAGATTCTGTGCAGTGTTAACCTACAATCTTTTATAGTCTCGTACTTTCTTCCATTTGTCCTCTACTTTGCGCTGGCAATAAGTTAGAGAGAAATACATTATGGAGAGATAGATCAAAGGAAATATGACTGCAGAATAAGGCTACATTCACACGGATACCGGCCCATGTGTGTTCCGCAATTTGCGGACCGCAGATGTCACTGCTATTCTAGAAAATGCCTATTCTTGTCCGCAATTGTGGACAAGAATAGGACATGTTCTATTTTTTTTTGCGGAGCTGCGGCACGGAACTACGGTGTCACGGCCATGGCTATGTCCGTGACTCTTTACCGCATGGGTTGCCTGCGTATTTAGTTTGTGTGTTCAACCACAGGTGAGGGTCGCTGTTAGTGGCCTCACTTGTGGTTGCCGCGGGCAACTAGTTGTGTTCAGCATTGTCAGCTAAGCAGCCTGAGCGGTGCTAGGCAGCTTGCTGCTTTGGCATGCGGTTACACCTAGCAACCTTTATGTTAGGTGTGTGTGTGTATGGTGTACACTGTGTTTTATGTATTGTGTGCACTTCCCTTTTAGTGGTGTTTTTCCCTTCTGTGGTGCTGGAAGTGTTAACTCCCTTCCCAGTGTGTGTGTGTGTGTGTGTGTCACTGGGTGTGTCCGACTGTGGGGTGTGGCTTCTTGGCCTATAAAGCCTCACTGTTATCATGGCTCTGTGGGTTGTTTCAGCCATGCTTGCTGGAGCAGCCTCCTGTGTTACTATCTGCCAGTGAGAGCCACCACTGTGGTCATAAAGATATTGTCCTTATGTTTATGTCTGCTGTGTGTTGATGTTGTATGTTATGTACTGTTGGGATCTTTCTATGTGTTTGGTGCAGCTTACGGTTCTGGATTTCTGTTTGCGCAGGGATCCAGTCAGCAAGGCTGTGACAGGTTGGTGGAACTAATAGTTCGCCTGTCATTCCCGTAAGGCTGTATGAGTTCCCCTTTTCCCAACAGCTTGGCCATTGAGACTCCTGCTCCTCCGTGCCTAGGAGGAGTAGGTCGTCTTACCCTGACTCCTAGCGCAGGGACCGGACGGAGGGTGAGTTAGGGATCCGAGGTTCCTGCGCATGGGTCCTCCTACCTTTAAGGTCGGCCCATGCAGTTAGGAGTTAGGGTCAGGGTAGGGACGCTGTAGGAGGTGACCTGCTCCCTATCCTGTTCTCCTGGCCGAGTAGGTCTACAGCTCATGAGCAGCGCACGGCTGAGGATTTTCCCCATTCTCAGCCGTGACATACGGATGTGGCTGTCCGCATCTTTTGCAGCCCCATAGAAATGAATCTGCATCCATTCCGCAAGAAATGAGTCCGCATCCATTCCGCAATTTCATATGGTCGTGTGAATGTAGCCTTAGCCTGTACTTAGTTTGTTTGGTGTCTGTTACCAGGGGGAAGCTTAGTCCACTAAAGAGCTGTAGAAACAAAACGTTGGGAAATTTTAAAGTTTTACGCCCATTGTACAGTTGCTGTATTTTTTAGGACAATAAAAAAATGTTGTTGCAAAGATGTGAAGATATGACCATTAAAGGGGTTTCAAAGGGGTTTCAGGATAGGTGATCAGATTAGCTTTTCAAGAGATGGCAGCGCTCGTACTAGCGCTGCCTTTTCTTCTGTTTCCTGCTCGCTGTCACAACTGCAGCAGTGAGAGGTGCAGTTACAACTATGCCGCCCCGTTCACGTCAATGGGACTGCTCAGTCCTATTCACTTGAATAGGAAAGAAAAAAGCAGACAGCCCCTTTTAAAGATTAATACAACTAGCTAAAAGCAATGTATTTATGCAGTTTTTTATTTATTTCAGATGCCCAGACGGTCTCTAGTACAGAAAAATCAGATGACCCTTCTTCAACTCCTAGTCCAACTGCTCCAGACTCTCCTTCCAAACAGCTACCTGAACAGATCACTTTCTTCAGTGGGAACCCTTCTGTGGAAATAGTTCATGGCATTATGCATTTATACAAGACAAAGTAAGCACACCAAATGCTCCAAGAAAGCAAACCTTTTATGATGTGGGCACAGTTTAAATGTGACAACAGGGGAGGCAGCTGAGGGAGCTGGCAACTGCACAACACCGAATAGGACCATTACAGGGGACATTTCCATGGAAGTTTTTTATAATTATTATTTTTTGCCTTTGAGACAGGCTGTTCACGCTCTTACACTTACTTTAGACATCTGATAGAATGTGCATACATGTGGACTGCCGAATATCTCAAAATATACAGGTGGTCAAAGCGCTATTTATACAGATTGTAACTGATCTCCTAGCACCCCGACCGGGTACCTCCGTTGATAGGTGCTCCTAGTGCTTTCCGAGGACTCCAAGCACTCCACTTGACACCGTATGCACTGCAGACCCCACGAACCGCCGAAGCTTGGTTGAGGTCTCACCGTCTCCTACCCACCCTGGACATACGACAAGGCTCCAGTGGGTGAACCTCTCCTAAAACCAGAGAGCAGGAACAGCTCTTAAAAGAGCTAGTAGTTATAGCCAGGGGAGTATAGCAAATCTCCCAGCGTATAGCAATCCCCCGCGTCGATCAGTTACCCAAACATCAGCCTCAACATGATAAAGGGTAAAACAGGAACACTTTATTGAGGGCTACCCGCCCGTATTTATGCAGGTCCCCATCTGGTGGACACGCCCCTAGGGGACCAGAATGAAGACTGTGACACAGGACAGATATGCAGCAATTCAGAATACACAGACACAATACATCCCCACAATGCATCATGGTTTTCTCCTCTCTGCCCTGGAGACACCCGAGGAGTAATTCAATTATCTCTCAGGGCAAAGGTAAATCGCCAATACACATGTGGATACAACAGGACAGGAATCGCCACCCAAACACACAATGTCACACCCCCACAGCAAACAGACATTTAACATATTCCCAGATAGCTCAAGTCTGAGTGCATATCATTAGGTGAATGGCACTCAGAATACACAAATACAATAAAATTAGCTATCTGGGTACCCTCACATAACAAAATTCAATTGCAAAGACAGATTTAAGCTGTGCGACCGGTCTGTCTGCTCCTTTAAAGTTAGTATGGGCCATAATCCTGAGGCAAGAGGCTGGTAGCCAGGCCCCTCCGAAACCCAGTGGCGAGGTTGGTTTCGCCACACATCTCCCCCTCTCAGGGAAGACTAACCAGATACCTGACCTCATGCCGGTCGGTATCTGAGTTAGTCTGGCAGTCCACCCACAACCCAATACTGGACCTGTTGAATTTTGGGGCCTGGCTCTGTTCTGTATGTCCCCAGCTGTTGAGGGGGCATCTGCTACTCCTTGCTTCCTTGTTGCTCTCTAGCTTGGAGCTGTAGGTACTTGGTGGGCAGAGGCCGACTGCGCTCTGCCCCGATGCCAGCTCTTCCGCTGGGGTAGCCTGTGGGAAGTCCGGCTCTGGAGAAGAGGATAGGGGAGGGCAGAGGCCGACTGCGCTCTGCCCAGATGCCAGCGCTTCCGCTGGGGTAGCCTGTGGAAAGTCAGCCTCTGGAGAAGAGGATAGAGGAGGGCAGAGGCTGACTGCGCTCTGCCCAGATGCCAGCGCTTCCGCTGGGGTAGCCTGTGGAAAGTCAGCCTCTGGAGAAGAGGATAGAGGAGGGCAGAGGCCAACTGCGCTCGGCCCAGATGCCAGCATTTCCGCTGGGGTAGCCTGTGGGATGTCCGGCTCTGGAGGAGAGGATAGGGGAGGGGAGAGGCTGACTGTGCTCTACCCAGATGCCAGCTCTTCTACTGGGATGTGGTCAGGGAATCCTATCCCCAGGACCTTGTTGCAGATCGGCTGTGGAGAGGAGGAATCGCTTACCTCCTCCTCCTGGCATTCCTGCAGGGTTGGTGGGGGATCTGAACCGGCCGTCCAGCATCTCTGTAGGGCCGGTGGAGAGACCTCGGTCCCATCTCCACCTGCCATCGGGAGGTCTTCCCAGAACCAGTCTATGAAGTTCCCTACTTTGGGAGTTGGTAGGGAAGCAGGGGGTATCGCCGGCAAGTCTTCCCAGTTGTAGTGGGGCAGATCTGGCTCTGCTTGTCGAGTAGGTTGGGGATTAATGGAGCTGAGCAGGTGTTGGTAGGTCTGCTCCAGCTCCCACTCCCTTGTTACCAGGTGGGTCATGTCTTTGCTCACCTTCCTTCCGTCAGCATAAACATGCATGCCCATCCGGTAGTCGTAGATATCCCAAAACCTAGACTCCTCCGTGCTGCCAAGATCAATGTCCTCCTCCAAGGCATCCCATAGTAACCCCGGTCCATCAAACTCCTCACCCTCGGGTCTGTCGTGCTCAGCCATCCAGGGGGAATGTTGAATGACATGCCACCTTAGGGCCTGGTAAGCGTCCTCTAGCCAAAGCTCCTTACATACCAGGTTCTGGAGCTCTGTTACCCAGTCATCCAGAGGCTGCTCTCCCAAGAGACCCATCCGCATCGCCACACGCTTCTGTAGCCGCTGCTCATAACTGGGGAGACTCTCACCTCGCCGCCGCTGGGCATTTTCCAGGGCATCATACCAGACTTCCTTTCTGTCTGCATCCCTGTAGTCTGCGGCTGCCTCCTCCTCCTCGTCATAGAACGCTGTCCGAAGACTAGCCGATTCCATCCTGCTGTAGCCAGGGGCGCTGTATGGATACTAGCGTTGCCCTCAATTTAGTAAATCCACGAACTGTGTCTCCGAGCTGCTTCTCCTCACACTAGGACGCCATCCCACTGCTTGCCACCAAATGTAACGGATCTCCTAGCACCCCGACCAGGTACCTCCGTTGATAGGTGCTCCTAGTGCTTTCCGAGGACTCCAAGCACTCCACTTGACACCGTACGCACTGCAGACCCCACGAACCGCCGAAGCTTGGTTGAGGTCTCACCGTTTCCCACCCACCCTGGACCTACGACAAGGCTCCAGGCTCCAGTGGGTGAACCTCTCCTAAAACCAGAGAGCAGGAACAGCTCTTAAAAGAGCTAGTAGTTATAGCAAGGGGAGTATAGCAAATCTTCAGCGTATAGCAATCCCCAGCGTCGATCAGTTACCCAAACATCAGCCTCAACATGATGAAGGATAAAACAGGAACACTTTATTGAGGGCTACCCGCCCGTATTTATGCAGGTCCCCATCTGGTGGACACGCCCCTAGGGGACCAGAAGGAGGACTGTGACACAGGACAGACACGTAGCACTCAGGATACAACACATCCCCACAATGAATCATGGTTTCCTCCTCTCTGCCCTGGAGACACCCGAAGAGCAATTCAATTATCTCTCAGGACAAAGGGAAATCGCCAATACACATGTGGGAACAACAGGACAGGAATCCCCACCCAAACACACAATGTCACACCCTCCCAGCCAACACAGACATTTAACATATTCCCAGATAGCTCAAGTCTGAGTGCATATCATTAGGTGAATGGCACTCAGAATACACAAATACAATAAAATTAGCTATCTGGGTACCCTCACATAACAACATACAATTGCAAAGACAGATTTAAGCTGTGCGGCCTGTCTGTCTGCTTCTTTAAAGTTAGTATGGGCCATAATCCTGAGGCAAGAGGCTGGTAGCCAGGCCCCTCCGAAACCCAGTGGCGAGGTTTGTTTCGCCACACAGATTAAGTAGTTAATAAGGCCTCAAAGGCAAGTTCACATACATACAGAACACTTTTTTTCAGTCTAAATAACGGATCTCTGATGGAAATGGCTTAAATGGATTCCACATGTGCATAACTGATGCTCAGGACCCTTTTATTTTTCTTACAGGATCCTTTTTTTCTTTATTTTTCTTTTCTTCTGGCGGATCAAAAGAACGGAAAAATAACGGTGATGTGGACTTTCCCTTACTGCTGCAGTCCCTGTGTAGCTGTTAAGAGTTTCTGGGCCTTAGCAGAGCCAGGTCAGCTCTCCAGTGCATTCAGGGGCTGTGTCCTTGCAGTGTGGAGCTAATATGTCAGTCCTAGTTACAGCGGAAATCGGCAATAAATATATATATATATATATATATATATATATATATATATATCTTAAAAAAGATAGGACTGCACTCCAGATAAAGTGAAAAATCAGTGGAGCTTTATTCACCCATAACTTTGGCAACTTAGCGACGTTTCGGCTCACAAGAGCCTTCTTCCAGAAGAAGGCTCTTGTGAGCCGAAACGTCGCTAAGTTGCCAAAGTTATGGGTGAATAAAGCTCCACTGATTTTTCACTTTATCTGGAGTGCAGTCCTATCTTTTTTAAGCCATATTGTTGGGGTACTGCCGCTGCCTCTGTGGATTTTGCACCCGACTCCTGGTGGTGCTCCCGCTGGATTTTTCTTCTATATATATATATATATATATATATATATATATATATATATATATATATATATATATATATATATATATAAAAAAGTAATGTCAAAAGGTCCCCTGAAGGTCCTTTATAACTTTATGGGGCGCACAATAAAGTACTGCAGAATACGTTGGCACTATGTCAATAAATCATATCCAAAAATACCATTCTGCTCAACCAGTAGTACGAGAGAGGATTTATCTAGTTGGTTGAGTCCAAGAATAAGGCCCTATTCACACGGCCGTATTTTTGGACCGCATCCGATCTGCATTTTTTGTGAAGACCATAGGACGTTAAAGAGCAGTACCATGGGAAGGGAACAAGAACAGAATGAATCCAAGGCCGGTCATAAGACCCCGCACAGAAATGAGGGGGAAAGGGACACCAGGAACCCTAAAAAGGGACATGAAGACCCATTCCCCGGAAGGCCAGCCATAGAGCGGCTGAATACGCAGAGGCTCCGGCTGGGCAGAAGAAAGAACAGCTCAGGGAATATAACGGCTTAGGAGACTTCAGAAGAAGTGAAGAGCACAGAGAATATCCACAAGATGGACAAGAATGAAGACAAGTCAGTCACCAGAAGCAACGGAGCGATTGCGGAAGATACAAGAGAGAAATACGTAGCCTGGATACAGAAGACTGCTTAGGAGTGATGCCCATGGATCAAAACCCCAGGAAAAAAAAAACTCAGTAGAATACTGATTGGAAGAAGACGAACTGAAAATGGCGTCTGGATATCAAGGGCCAAAGAACTGCAGATGTGACAAAACTTGCCCCCTATGGGGGAAGAAGTAGGGATGTCTGAAGGCAAAGGCCCCACACACCATACCGGACTGCCAGAAGAGAAGAACACTCCAGCGGGACCATGACTAACAAGTCAGGGCTAGAGAACCTGGAAGTCAGGCATGAGAATGGACCACAAGAAAAACATCTTGAGGGAGTGAGGAAACCCCAAGGGAACAAGGCAGTGAAACTGACAAAAAAAATTGGGGAGTAACCGGACATGGAAAGAGTGTCCTCCGGGATCAAAAACGTCCCCTTCAGACCTGCGTCCAAGGGGGTTTCGTCATAAAAATGTTCTCCCAGGAAAACGCCAATATGGTAAGCAGAGGCATGTAGAGGAGGACCTTAAATTCCAGATCAAGAGAGGAGAGAAGCTGTCTGATACTCCATGGAAGGCTGCCTGAACTGGCAGACCTAATTGGAAGCTGCAGACAGGAACCAAAGATAGGAAAAATACTGCTCCAGAAAGGGAGTGTGGACCCCGAACACCACAAAGCCCCATAAAAAAAACTGGTAACATAACCAACACCACCCGCGCAGGCATTCCACAGCAGAAAGAGGGCATACGAGAACCCAGTGGCTTTGAACACTGGCCGAGCAGGTAGTAATAGTATGTGGTTGAGCGCAACTACTCACCCTGCGGAAGGGGAGAAGTAGAAGCAGCCGATGCAGCTTAGTAGAAAACCAACACTTAGGGGTGACAACTAGGGCAGTACGACCGCTCGACCCGATGAGTGGAGCCATGCAGACAACTCACATATGCAAACTGAATAAGTGCATATCCAAACACCACACGGAGGGAACACTGATGCTGTCACCGTAGTAGATTGTAGAGGCAATGTGGTACATGTAAAGGGAACAAGGCACTAAGCCAGCGCCATAGAAATCGGTAGGTTATACCAGGTAGAGAAAATGTACTAATGCCCTCCAGTAGTGAGAAAACCCCCTCAGCCGCAGTGTGTCATGGCAGAACATAAGCAAAGTGCCCCCTGTGGAAGAAGGAAATGTAGACCCGATTACAACTAGCGAGAAGGCACCATGCCTTGAAGAAGGAATGCTGTGTAGATACCGCCGGAATACCAGGGCCGATACTCCACATGGACGAAGGGGATGTGGAAAAAGCCATAAATGTAGTGTCCCCCGCCCATGCGTCATGTAAGCCGCAGTTGAAGGATAAACGCAAAAATTTCACACAGTAGTAGCCACGGAACCGGAGTAGTCAGAATATCTATAGGCAGCTCAAAGACTGCCTCACAGGGGTGAGGCGATAGCAACAACTATGGCCTCTAGGGTCAGAGGAGAGACTCCACCTGAAAATGAGGACAACAGCAATAGCCACCAAGAATTTGGTGCTAGTGCAACACTCCACCTGAGAAGGAAGAAACCTGGCAATCAGAGCAGATGTTCCACCTACGGAAGGAGTGTGGACACAGGGCGTGCCAATGACAATCAACCAAATGAGATTTCCCCTCACAGGGACTCAAGGCACGAGGAAACGTATGAAGTATGCCAACGGCCTGTTAGAACTACTGGAACTGGAAGACTTAGGCACCAGACACCAATCCGAACTAAGACTACCTGAGGAAGGGGTTAGTGTGAAGCAGTCACAGTATCCAGCAGTAGTGCCAAAATACCACCTATGACGGGGATAAGGCGATTGTAGGTACCGTGTCACCCATGGAACGGGATGCCATGTGACAAGGAACAAATGAAAGTAGTCGCAGTAGACCATGTTAAAGCAATTACTCCAACCATGAAAGACGGATAATGTAATAGGAGGAAAAGCTTCCATCGCCGGAACTGCGTGCCGGATCCGTCAAAACGCATGCAAACTGATGGCATTTGTCAGACGGATCAGGATCCTGATCCGTATGACAAATGCATTGAAATGCCGGATCCGTCTCTCCGGTGTCATCTGAAAAAACGCAGACCGCAATGCCGGATCTGTTTTGCCGGAACACTTGGTGCCGGATCCGGCATTAATGCATGTCAATGGGAAAAAATGCCAGATCCGGCATTCCGACAAGTGTTCCGGAATTTTGGACGGAGATAATACCGCAGCATGCCGGGATCAAGCGTGGATCGGGTCTTCCGTACGCCTGGAGGAGGAGGCATCGCGAGAACAGACGTCACTTCTGGGACGTGCGTTCCAATTGATGTTCTTCCGGGTGAGGTCCGGAGGAATTAATATCATTTAAAAGGAGCAGGATGCCGGAAGCATTCTGGTGTAGCGTTGGGCGGCTTCACAAGTAAGGTTGCAGATTCCGGTGGATAAAAAGATTGATGCTTGCCTTAGAAACATTTGGGAGGCGGCAGCCTCCACTTTCAGACCTAATATTGCTGCCATGGTTACAGCTAGATCCATGGCCGTTTGGTTAGAGAGACTAGAATGTCAAATTAAAGAGAAATGTCCAAGAGAACAGATCCTAGCTTCCTTGTCCACCTTCCAAAAGGTGGTTGATTTAATCACCGATGCGTCTGTAGATGTGGTTAAGCTGGCGGCTAGAGCTTCTTCCCTCTCCAATTCTGCCCGCTGAGCTCTGTGGTTGGTGAATTGGAGAGGGGCGGACTTATTCTCTAAACAAAGATTGTGTAGTATTCCTTGTCAGGGTCAGTTTCTAATTGGTTCAGAACTAGACTCGCTCTTGGAGAAGGCAGCGGATAGGAAAAAGAGATTTCCCGGGTTTTCTCAAGAATCCTCCTTTGCTCCCTTCAAAAGATTTAGACGCCCCTTTCGTACATCTTCCAGATTTCAGAGTAGAAGGCAGTTGGGTGATAAAGACCAGAATCCCATATCTAGAGTTGCAAGAAGCAAAGGTTTCATGTTCGGGGGTTCTTCTTCCCAGCCAGGTAAACAATCTAAACAAAGACTCCAGAAGCACGGTGGGAGGAAGGTTGAAGTATTTCCTTCCCGCCTGGGAGAAGGTGGCAGGAGATTGGGTAAAAAACCTTTTAAGAGAAGGGCTAAAGCTGGAATTTTAGAAAAATCCACCGCAAAAATTCGTTTTCACAAGAGGATCTCCAGAGATGGAGATAGAAGTAATAAAAATTGTTAAACAAACGAGTATTAGTTCCGATTCCAGCGGCAGAACAAGTAAAAGGATTCTACTCAACCATGTTTTTAGTAAAAAAAAAAAAAAAGCCGGACAATTCTTTTCGCACAATTTTAAATTTTGAAACAACTGAACAAATTCCTACTATTCAGGAAATTCAAGATGGAGACGGTGAAATCAGCGGTTTATCTTCTGTTTCCCAGATGTTTTATGGCAGTCATAGACTTTAAAAGATGCTTATCGTCACATACCCATTCATCCGGCTCATCAACAATTCCTCAGGGTAGCAGGTCTACTTCTTGGGCGGAGTGGGTTAATGTATCCATTGAGCAAATATGTAAGACGGCCACGTGGTCTTCTCTCTCTACTTTCTACTGTCACTATAGGCTGCAGCTTAATTCTGTCTCTGATTTTCTCTTTGGTAAGAAAGTTTTGGAAGTGGTTTCCCACCCTTAAGGAAGGTGTTTTTCTCTGTAATCTCTCTCTGTGGTTCCCCCCCCTTCCTATGGTGATGGTGTCTGTCGGATTGCACAGGGAGTAGCAAAAAATAAAAATAACAGAAGAGATGTATAAACTAACTTAGGTTGGAGTCCCTCTCATGCTCTGTAAACTCACTGAGGTGGGAGAAAGGCTCCACCTTTTTATGCTGCAGGTTTCCTGTCCTGGGAGGCAGAGCCATCTCTCTGTTGTGGGGTCTGGAAAATCTGATTACCGGTAAGTGTAATCATCATTTTTTGGGGAGGCTGTCAGCAGTTTCGACCAAGAAGGGGCTAGTGAGAACAGTACAAACATACCTTTCGTGGAGTTTTTCTCACCAGGAGTAGTGTGAATATGATGTTTTAATCTGCTAGATACTGCTCTTGCCAATGCTCAGGCCGGAGATTCAATATGAAATTATTTCTGCATTGAGTCGCTTCACAGCCCCACCCCGCTCTGAGTGACATCTGTAGTGGTCTCCTGGTTTCTGGTTGACACAGCTGTCACTAGAGCAGAGGAGAGGGGCAGCAAAGCATCTTAATGCAGAGAACATTTTGCATTGAAATTCCGCCTCACAGAAGATATGTTTGTACTCCAATCCTCAGCCTGTTACTAATGTCAGCGGGTGAGCATGATCAAAACTCCTGACAGAATCCCTTTTAATTTTATATTTCCCTGTCACTCTTGACAGCACCAGAGAGAAAGTGATCCACTCCCATAGCTGTAAAGGAAGGGAACACCCACTTCCTTCTTTAGGGGTTTCCCGTCCTCCGGACAGAGAAGTCTGGAGCATGCAGCCTCCAGATCCGTGAAGCAAGGAGCACCTTAATGATGGAATGAAGTCATATCTGCAGTGAATGCTTGAGTGTCACGGCCTATGGTCGTGACTCTTTGTGTCGCATGCAGTCACACACAGACTGGAACCCGTGCTCAAATGCTGAAGTCCACACCAAACACAAAGGGAGACAGCACACAAACATTAAACACACAGGAACCAGATCCATAGCTGCAATAAGGTAAAATGTTTTATGACCACAAGGGTGGCCCTCACTGGACAGATGGTATAAGACCACTCTCCGCCGTGACAGTATGACCACAATGGCTCCTTACTGTGATACCTTCGAAAGAGGGTGCAGCATGTATCGCCATCTGTTGATGGGGTGCATGTGCGTTCTCCGGAGGGAGAGCGTTTTGGGGGTTTCACCGTTAACGGTGCGGTGAGTGGCTTTTCACCGCCATTCGATTCTCATCGTTGTCTGTATTGGTGCCCCCTTACTTTGTCATTCCCCTCCCCCCATCCCATTGTTTGTTGTGCCCCACCAACCTTCCCCTTTTGTGGTTGGGGGGGGGCTTTGAGAGGTGGGAGTGTCTCTGCCTTCGGAAGAGGGCGCAGCATGTGTTGTCTGCTGTTTTCTGGCGCACATGCTTATCCTCCGGAGGGAGGGTGAAAGGGGAACCCTGTTACAGTGCAGTTCTCTGTAACAGTGGTTGCAGTGTGTGTGAACTGGCACTTGTGCTTCGGTCTCCCCTCATCCATGTCTCAGTGGTTCTCTCGCTTGTGTCGATGTGGCTGGCTGCAGTCCTTGTTGGACTGGCTTAGGTGTATGCTGGTGGAGGATGCATGCTGGCAGCGACTTGGTGGGAACCGTGGCTGAGAGTGGACGCAGTGTTCAGTGCGGTCTCTCCGGGCTGTTTGTTTGCTGGCGCCCTGGTTCCTGTGTGTTGCTCCAGGGGCTGGCAGTCGGTGCCCTGGTTCTTGTGTGTTGCTCCAGGGGCTGGCAGCAGTCCCTGGGAGATTCTGCTATTTTTTCCCTTCTCCCATCCCTGTTTTTGCTTTCCTCAATAGTTTCCCCTTTTTTTTGGTGGGGGGGCTTTGAGGGTGGGAGTGTCACGGCCTATGGTCGTGACTCTTTGTGTCGCATGCAGTTGTCAGCGGTCTGCTTGTTGTCTACCGCAGGTTAGGACAGTTTGCATGTTTGTCTCACGTGTGGTTGCCGCTGGCAACATAATTATGTTTGGCAGTGTAGCAGCCTGAGCTGGTTGCTAGGCGGCTCGCTGTCAAGGCTTCTAGCAACATTGGTATGTATGTGTTCACTGTCTATGTTTGGTGAGCACAGGATTCATGTTATGTGTACATTTCCCCGTTAAGTGACACTTACCTTGTCTGGTGTTGGAAGGGTTAACTCCTTTACTAGTTTGTCTGTGTGGGTGTGGCTACTTAAGCTATTTAGCCTCTGCTGGATCCCTGTAGCTGAGGGGTACTCCAGCCATGCCTTATGCTGGAGTCATCCTCCTGGTCTTATACCATCTGTCCAGTGAGGGCCACCCTTGTGGTCATAAAACATGTACTGATGTTAAGCTTATGTTTGTGTGGTGTTTTACCTTATTGCAGCTATGGATCTGGTTCCTGTTTGTTTTAATGTTTGTGTGCTGTCTCCCTTTGTGTTTGGTGTGGACTTCAGCATTTGAGCACGGGTTCCAGTCTGTGTGTCTGTGGCAGGTAGGTGTGGAAGTGGTTTCACTCACCTGCCATATCCATATGTTGTATATGTTTCCCTTTCCTTGCAGCTTGGCCAGTTTAGACTCCTGTTCGTCCGGGTCTAGGAGGAACAGGTCATCTTACCCTGCTCCTAGTCCAGGGATTTCCTGAGGGCTAGTAGGGACCAGAGGTTCTTGAATATAAGCCCTCCTTCCGTCTGGGTTGGCTCATACGGTTAGTCCGGGTCAGAGTTAGGGATGCTTTAGGAGGTGACCTGCTCCCTGATTCTGTTGTCCTGGCCTAGCAGCTTCCCATTATCCCTTTAACATCGCACGGCGGGGGGTTTCCCCCACTCTCCGCCGTGACATTGAGTCTTCCATAGTGGGGGATAGTCTTGCAGTTTGCGTATCTTTATTTTGGCCTCTGTATCTGGCTTGAGACCACGTGGCCCCTGTGCCTGGCTTGCGGCCTCGTGGCCCTTGTGCCTTCTCTAGTCCTGCTTGGCTGGCTGCTTCTGTATCAATACCTGCATTACAAATTACTTCTGCACATTTCCTGCTTGGCAGTCTGCTTCTGCATTTGTGGCTGGCTACCCTCTACCTTTGTGCCTGGTTAGCTGGCTGCATTTACCTTTTGTGCTGGGTTTGGGTCTTCATGCATAGCAGAATCTCAGTATCTGGAAGGCTTGCTGTGGCTACCTCGTTTTGTTGGTTGTTTCTTCTTTTGCTGTTTAGAGTGGCCTTTAGGGTTGCACCAGGTATCGAAGTCTCGATACCCAATCCATACTTTTAGACCTGGATCGATCAGATACCGGGATTTGCTACATCCCAGTACTAGGCTGCGCTACTGCACAGCCTAGTATCAGTTAGAGAACATGGCACGCCACGTTCTCAACGTGCGCCATGTTCTCCTCAGCAGCACAGTGGAGAAGCAGGCAGTCTCTCCCTCCCTCCCCACTGTGCTGCCGTTGCCACCAATAAGAAGAGAGCGAAGAGGGCAGGGGCTGTGGCCACTGCGCTACCAATGATGATAATTTACCTGTTAATACAAGTGTAGGTTGCGGGTGCCGTCGGTAGTTTCACATACCCGGCACCTGATATCTATGACAGGGCGCGGCAATTAACTCCTCAGGTGCCGCATCTGAGGGGTTAATTGATGGGGATCACAGCACAAGTGTGTGGCCTACAGGGATATAACACACCAGCAGACCTTGGATCCAAGAATCTGGCCTGCAGCGTAGTCTGCACTGAAGGGGTTAGTGGATGGATTAAAGTCTCTTCCCCATCAAGTATTTTCAGTAATGGTCATCCTGTATCAATATAAATTCTAGATATTCTCTTAAGACTGTTCTCATTATTTTCATAAGAACAAGATGAGGCATCCATGTAGATTTCTCACGGAGATTATTTCTGGTGTAAGGTCTATTTATCCATTCAAAGGTTCTTATCCCAGCTGTATAGGTTTTGTTTCATTCATATTCTTCTTGTCCACCTCTGAATAATTAAGTTGGTGGTAGACTCTTTTACAGTAAGTCGGTCCTCTTGTTGGTCTTGGGTTTCCTCTGCTTACCTTTCTTTATTACTTCCTTGAGTAAGAATTTACAGGCGGTTGTCCCTGCAAAGGGTTTATCTCCTCTTCAATTCATTCTCTGGGGCTACAGATGAGTGAACCAGGCAACATTCAGTTCGTTTAAACTTCGCCAAATTTTTTAATAATTTGGTTTGGGCAAGAATAGATTTATAGAGAGAGCAAGCCTAGTATACAAATTTGTAGTCCTTAACTATATAGATGTGTTTTCTAAGGGGTTCTCTTTGTCATTATAGTGAAAGCCCCTTGTATGCCTATTACATGTACGCAATATTGTAGGCCAGGTGATGGCCCTCTGGGTTTCTGGGAAACCTATTCAGGTTAGCTTTCCTAAACCTATCTGATGCCAGCGGATGTCAGACATGATAATTTGCATATATTTTCCCCAGAAATCAAGTGGAGCGTTGTCTAGCCTACAATAGTCATCACATATATCAACCAGTCTCCATAATAGTACACATCCAGAGGTTCCCTCTAAGGACTTGCAACTTGAAAAACTGTTCTCATTTGCTTTACTCTGATAAATGGTTTTGTCCTGAAAGAGCTTCTTGCAGATGTGAGGCTGGCTTAGCTATTTTCTATACCTTTGCTAGATATTCATGTTTAAAAGGCAGGCACCTCTGTCAATCTACTGTGTGAAAATAATGCAGTGCTCACATTGGTGCTGTGTTCTCTTTACTGTTTACCCACTTGCTGTGTGGCAAAAGGTATAATTGTAGCTCCTCCTTTCTCACTTCAATGGGATGGCCTCTTCCTATTTAAAGGAATATCATCAGGATATGTCATCAGTGTAGCAAAAACAGAAAACACCTTTAGCAATTTTAATTCATCATTTTGGATTAACTATAAATGAACCAGAGAGACCTCCAACATTCAACTGAAAGTGACAAGAGAATTATGACATCCTACAAAGCTTACAACTCTCTCAATGAAACATGCAAGCTAGTTATCCTTCTAGTAGGACAAGAGAATCAGAATGTCTCAAGAGAAACTTGTCTTGTTGACCAGCCTGTGGGGTACTCTTTGGGGTGCTCTTTATCGTTAGGGAGACCCAAAAAATATGCATGATTATTGTATGCCAGACAACACTACTCTTGGTTTCTAGGAAGAGTATATACAAATTGCATATTTTAATTCTACTGGCATGAGAAACGATTAGCAAAGAAAAGATTAATTTGAATATCTTTCCCAGAAAGTGTATGCAAACTTAACTTGCCTGAAAAAAGAAAAGAGGGGATATGCTATCTAATGTCAGAAGAATTAAGATATGTGATTTGAAACTACTTTTCCAAAAACCAAGAGTAGTGTCATGTCATTCAATACTCATGCATATTTTTTGGTCCCCCTAATAATAAAGAGAACCCCAAAGAGTACCCTACAAGGCAAGTCAACCAAGTAAAGCAAATTTTTCTTGAGCTACCATGTTTCATTGAGAGAGTTGTAAGCTTTATTGTGTGCTGTAATTCTGTAAGTCTCACTTGTCTTGTTGAATGTTACTTTGGAGGTCTGTCTGGTTTATCTGAAGTTATGCTAAAATAGTGAAAACGAATAGCTAGAGGGTTTTTTTTTTTTTTTTTGCTATACAGATTATGTATCCCCAGGTGAATAGCCTCCCCATTGAGATGAATTGGGACATCCAGAAGCTATAAGTATAACTACTCCCAACTGCACAGCAATTAACTGTTATAGTGAACAGTAAGAAGTAGACTGCAGCCATATGAATGCTATTTTTATAGTATTTTCAGTGGATTGGCCGAGATGTTTTCCAGCCTTTTATTAAACAGGCTTATGTAGAAAAGCTAGGAAAATAACTAAGCCAGCTTCACATCTGCAAATAGCTCTTATCAGGGCAAAGCAGATGAGAACAGCTTTTCTAGTTGCAAGGCCTTAAAGGAGTTCTGCAGTTTGTTTAAACTGGGACCCGCACTAGCGAAATGCCCCCATTGTCTATTATTAGACAACCCCTTTAAAAAAAAAATCTGAAAAAGAAATTAAAAAGTTATGACTGCTGGAACACAAAGGGGGGGAAATATTTTTGGTCCTTACAGTGATATTCCCATCATAGACAATGGGGGCATATTGCTAGGATATGCCCCCATTGCCTGATAGGTGCCTGTAACATGTCTGGGACCTACACTGAGAATGGAGCTGGGAAGGTGGCGGAGGGCGCATTGTGCGTGCGCAGCTGCCCCCCATTTATCTCTATGAACCGCCAAAAATAGCCGAGCGCTAGCTCAGCTATTTTCGTCAGCCCCGTAGAAATGAATGGGAGTGGGTGGCCTCCACCCACCAATCTCCCTCATTCTCGGTATAGGTGCGGGTCCCAGAGGTGGGACCTGCACCTATCAGACAATGGGGGCATATCCTAGCAATATTCCCCCATGGTCTGTGATGGGAATACCCCTTTAAGGCTAAAATGAATTATGTCACTAAGGGTTTAAAAATGCAATAGTCCCCCCTGAGTTGTAAGCCAACCAGATTTACTATAGACACGTATTAAAAATCTACAATAAAAAAGTAAAATTTTTGGGATAGTTTTTCCTATTTTAACGTGACTGTTGGGAGGTTAAAGCTACCTGTTCAGCTTTGAGGACAGATCTCTCTCTGGTTCTGTCATGGGTTCTGGAAAATTAGTCCACAGCTTCCTGAAACCCCAGTATTCCAGTACATGGTTATCAACGACTATCAAAGGAACATGTAGATGTAGTGGCTGCCTGGCATGTGGGTCCATTTAAGGTGGTTAAAACTTTTACAAGCACATCTACAAAAAAGACATACTACATCAGGACCTTCACCAATTGCAAGACCACAGGGGTTATCTATCTAGCAACATGTGTCTGTGGTCTCCAATACATTGGCAAGACCATACGAGAACTTAGACGCAGAGTGAAAGAACACCTCAATGATATCAGAAATAACAAAGACACCCCCATTGCCCAGAGGAGGAGTTTTGGACACTAGGCTTTTGAGAAAAGAAATAGAATGGATCTTCTGTCTGAATACAGAAAAGCCAAAAGGCCTGACTGAATGGAGCATTTATACCTGCTTTATTGAAGAACATAGGTCCGGGGGCTTTATCTGTTATGATCCTGATACATTCATGTTTAGCTGTCTTTGTACAGTTAAGCATTTTCTTCCTCTCATCTATTGGCTGTAATTACCTATGGCAGGCATGCTCAACCTGCGGCTCTCCAGCTGTTGTAAAACTACAACTCCCACAATGCCCTGCTGTAGGCTGTTTGGGCATGCTGGGAGTTGTAGTTTTGCAACAGATGGAGGGCTGCAGGTTGAGCATGCCTGACCTATGGGACTACTGTCACATATTCTTGCATTAGTGTGCCATAGGTTTAGTATGCAGACTATTATGGGCACGGAGTAGGCATTGATTTGAGACCAGGCTTTTAGACTCTCCTATTCTTGCAGTAGTGTATCATAGATTGTTTTCAGATTAATGTGGGCATTTACTGTAGTTAATACTTGGATGCTCTCCTCCACACCACTTGCGTAACTAATTACATTCACAGCCAGGGCCGGATTAAGAGCATCATGGGCCTGGTGCAGAAGATTTTAATGGGCCTTTTTATAGAAAATGAAAACGCAACGCAGAGCAACTTTTTATAGCACAAATAAAGTGTGAATTTACGCAAAATTACACATGTGAAAATACGCATGCATAAATTTTGAAGTGTGAACGGGTCTGCGTAATCCCATTCAAGTCTATTGGACTAAAGTTCATGCGTAATTTTGAAGCAGATTTACGCACGGGTTTGCGTGTGAAAAATCTGCTGTGTGAACTTAGCCTAAGTGTACATCTCTGGCCACAGTTTAAATATACAGCCATCTATATAGATGGCTATATTATGTATAGCCACCCCCCAAGGAGTTAACTAGTGCTGCTGGATATGTCATTCAGGAGCATGAAAAAGCTATTCACGTCTAGCTTTTTCATGCTCCTGAATGGCATATGTGTTTATAAAAGCTAATCTATTATAAGCAGATATGCCATTGAGGAGCTTGGAAAAGATAGGTAGGCAAGAAATAGTCACCTAGCTTTTCCATGCTCCTGAATGGCATATCTGCTTATATGCATACATGTTTATAATAGCCAAGCTATTATATGCAGACCTGCCATTCAGGAGCATGGAAAAGCTAGGTGAGAAATAGTCACCTAGCTTTTCTATGCTCCTGAGTGGCAAATCTGCCTATAGGCATATCTGTTTATAATACCTGATCTATTATAAGCAGATATACCACTCAGGAGCATTGAAGAGCTAGGTGACTATTTCTCACTTAGCTTTTCCATGCTCCTGAATGGCATATCTGTTTATAATAGATCAGGCTCAGCTATTATAAAGATATATATGCCTATAAGCAGATATGCAATTCAGGAGCATGGAAAAGCTAGGTGAAAAAAAATCATCACCCAACTTTTCCATGCTCCTGAATGACATGTATAAATTATACAGTATACAGTATAATAGGTGAGGTGAGCCAATGCTGATTTACTTACCGCCTATGAGTTGTTTTCTGGGCAGTACACTGAAGGCTGCTGAACGCGACTCACCGCTGGCAGCACCCCTGACTCCACGCAGGAAGAATTTTAAACTTCCAGCGCGCAGCAGCCGCCACGGTCTTTCACTTTACGGCATGGCCTAGGCCCCAGGGGAGGAGTCTGATGTGACGACGCAGCACGGCGTGCACAGCTGACCTGTCACCTGACCTGATCTGTCAGCTGTCACTGTCCTGGTGAGTTCTGTAAAGGGCCGGCCTGGGAGATTTCTCCTTGCGCGCCGGCCCTGTCATCATCTGACAGTCGGCACGGTTCGGTCCTACTAAAGGGTTGCGGGGTGGCCGCCAGGCAACCTCAGCGAGGCGGCCTATGCGGGCGAGGGTGGCCACTTGCAGAACCCCAAAAATGAGGACATCAAACCCTGAAAAGGAGGACATCGTATCGGGGACAGTGGCACACAATAGTTCAATATTACACCATGCAAGATACTACATTATACAGCTGGTATAAGTTATACATCTTCTTGTATATAGTGATATGGACCATGCCGGTATAACCTGGGCATCTCCTGTATATAATTATATATGTACAGCTGGTATAAGTTATACATCTTCTTTAATAATGCCCCCAATGTAGGTCCCCATCTTAAATTATGTCCCTCATAGTGTAGTAATTATTTTTTAATGCCCCATCTTAAATAATGCCCCCATAATGGCCCACCGCTGTTTTTGTTTTGTTGATTTTACAAAAAAAAAATATATCACATCATCCACTTGCTCGCGCTGCAGCAGTCTCTTCTATCTTCACTGAACAGGATCTGCAAATGTGCGCAATGATGTCACTGCGCGCTCCCATGTGGTTACATCACCATGCACATCGCAGGTCCTGCTCAATGAAGAAAGAGACTGCTGCACCGCAAGCAAGTGGATGAGGTGAGTTTTATATATTTTTTTTGCTGCGGGACACTATGGGGGCATTATTTAAACAATGGGGGACAATTTTTTTAACTCCTAATTAAAGTGTACCCGTTTTTAACGGCTGTTAGACGGGTGCACTCCTGTTTATCGTAAAAAAACGGTCCCATTGATTTCAATAGGGTCCGCATGGCCGTGGAAACAGACAAAAATAGGACATGTCCTATTTTTGGACGGACGCTATTCACTGGCCGTTAAAAAGAGTGGCCATGTGAATAGCCCCATACACTTTCATTGGTGCTAAAAATAGCCGTGTGACGGGCGTTACGCACGGCCATTAGTCACTGTCACGTGCATGCAGCCTTAGATAGACTCTCAATCAGCACCTGGTTGCTATGCAATAATGCATCATTTAGACCCTCAGCATATTCCTGAGACAATTACCTGTGTTAAACGCAGCTACTTGTCTGAGGAAGATGCTGAGGGTCTAAACGATGCATTATTGCATAGCAACCAGGTGTTAACGCAGCAGCTACTTGTCTGAGGAAGATGCTGAGGGTCTAAACGAATCAATGCAACCAGGTGAGCAACCAACCAGGTGCTGATTGAGAATTTGAGAGTCACCACCAGCAGCTCCTCCTGCATTTATATGAATGACACAACCGCAGTACACAAGTGAAGAAGCTCCAACCTGAGGAGCTGTTTGACTGCAGGAGAAGGACAGGAAGGAGTTACTCACAGGACTATAATAAAATTCACCTCCAGGCGGCAGGCGGCTCAACACAAGACTACTGTCTAGACAACATGAGAGGAGGTGGACAGAGACTGGAGTTCCGACAAGCTGCTCTAACCTGTTGTGTGCTTCTGCTGCGTGAGAGTAACTTAGTGGTGCGAAGCAGGCAGCGTGTGATGTCAGTGCGCAGTGCGCACTGTCTGTGGGATGTGACAAATTGAAATGTGAGTGCAGGCCGATTTTTTTTTTTTTTTTTGTAGGGTTACTTAAAGTGCCAGTACCTGCCGTTTGCCATTCTGCCAATAATCTCAGAAAAGGAGGACTTCTGGCCGGACGGAGGACCAGGAGTCTAAAAACTGGACGATCCGGCATAAAACCGGACGTCTGGCCACCCTAGGCCTAGCTCCAGTTGGCCTATGCGGGCTGCTGGGCCTATTTTCATGCAGGGGCCTGGAGCTGCAGCTCCATCCGCCCCTACGTTAATCCGGCCCTGTTCACAGCTCTTTTAGGGCTCTTTCACACTTGCGTTCTTGTCTTCCGGCATAGAGTTCCGTCGTCGGGGCTCTATGCCGGAAGAATCCTGATCAGGATTATCCTAATGCATTATGAATGGAGAGAAATCCGTTCATAATGCATCAGGATGTCTTCAGTTCCGGAACGGAACGTTTTTTGGCCGGAGAAAATACCGCAGCATGCTGCGCTTTTTGCTCCGGCCAAAAATCCGGAACACTTGCCGCAAGGCCGGATCCGGAATTAATGCCCATTGAAAGGCTTAAGCTAAACGTCGTTTCGGCGCATTGCCGGAGCCGACATTTAGCTTTTTCTGAATGGTTACCATGGCTGCCGCGACGCCATGGTAAAGTGTAGCGGGGAGCGGGGGAGCAGTATACTTACCGTCCGTGCGGCTCCCGGGGCGCTCCAGAGTGACGTCAGGGCGCCCCAAGCGCATGGATCACGTGATCGCATGGATCACGTCATCCATGCGCATGGGGCGCTCTGACGTCATTCTGGAGCGCCCCGGGAGCCGCACGGACTGTAAGTATACTGCTCCCCCGCTCCCCGCTCCTACTACGGCAACCAGGACTTTAATAGCGTCCTGGGTGCCATAGTAACACTGAAAGCATTTGGAAGACGGTTCCGTCTTCAAATGCTTTCAGTACACTTGCGTAATTCCGGCAAGTGGAGTACACGCTGGATCCGGACAACGCAAGTGTGAAAGAGGCCTTACTGTAGGGTATCAAATACCTGGTTAATGGAACTTACCTTTTGAGCTGTAATATTATTATTTTCTTTTACCCTTCTTTCTCGCTGCTCTAATATCTGTCCCCTTCCTTTTTTTTTTTTTTTACATTAATGATAATGGATATACAGGGAGTGCAGAATTATTAGGCAAGTTGTATTTTTGAGGATTAATTTTATTATTGAACAACAACCATGTTCTCAATGAACCCAAAAAACTCATTAATATCAAAGCTGAATATTTTTGGAAGTAGTTTTTAGTTTGTTTTTAGTTTTAGCTATTTTAGGGGGATATCTGTGTGTGCACGTGACTATTACTGTGCATAATTATTAGGCAACTTAACAAAAAACAAATATATACCCATTTCAATTATTTATTTTTACCAGTGAAACCAATATAACATCTCAACATTCACAAATATACATTTCTGACATTCAAAAACAAAAACAAATCAGTGACCAATATAGCCACCTTTCTTTGCAAGGACACTCAAAAGCCTGCCATCCATGGATTCTGTCAGTGTTTTGATCTGTTCACCATCAACATTGCGTGCAGCAGCAACCACAGCCTCCCAGACACTGTTCAGAGAGGTGTACTGTTTTCCCTCCTTGTAAATCTCACATTTGATGATGGACCACAGGTTCTCAATGGGGTTCAGATCAGGTGAACAAGGAGGCCATGTCATTAGATTTTCTTCTTTTATACCCTTTCTTGCCAGCCACGCTGTGGAGTACTTGGACGCGTGTGATGGAGCATTGTCCTGCATGAAAATCATGTTTTTCTTGAAGGATGCAGACTTCTTCCTGTACCACTGCTTGAAGAAGGTGTCTTCCAGAAACTGGCAGTAGGACTGGGAGTTGAGCTTGACTCCATCCTCAACCCGAAAAGGCCCCACAAGCTCATCTTTGATGATACCAGCCCAAACCAGTACTCCACCTTGCTGGCGTCTGAGTCGGACTGGAGCTCTCTGCCCTTTACCAATCCAGCCACGGGCCCATCCATCTGGCCCATAAAGACTCACTCTCATTTCATCAGTCCATAAAACCTTAGAAAAATCAGTCTTGAGATATTTCTTGGCCCAGTCTTGACGTTTCAGCTTGTGTGTCTTGTTCAGTGGTGGTCGTCTTTCAGCCTTTCTTACCTTGGCCATGTCTCTGAGTATTGCACACCTTGTGCTTTTGGGCACTCCAGTGATGTTACAGCTCTGAAATATGGCCAAACTGGTGGCAAGTGGCATCTTGGCAGCTGCACGCTTGACTTTTCTCAGTTCATGGGCAGTTCTTTTGCGCCTTGGTTTTTCCACACGCTTCTTGCGACCCTGTTGACTATTTTGAATGAAACACTTGATTGTTCGATGATCACGCTTCAGAAGCTTTGCAATTTTAAGAGTGCTGCATCCCTCTGCAAGATATCTCACTATTTTTCACTTTTCTGAGCCTGTCAAGTCCTTCTTTTGACCCATTTTGCCAAAGGAAAGGAAGTTGCCTAATAATTATGCACACCTAATATAGGGTGTTGGTGTCATTAGACCACACCCCTTCTCATTACAGAGATGCACATCACCTAATATGCTTAATTGGTAGTAGGCTTTCGAGCCTATACAGCTTGGAGTAAGACAACATGCATAAAGAGGATGATGTGGTCAAAATACTCATTTGCCTAATAATTCTGCACGCAGTGTAGACTCATAACTGTATACTCATGCAGGACACTTCGGGACATGGAGCGTCTTGGCCTCCCATCCTGGATTCGCCTATACCCCAACTATGGCTCATCCTTATTTAATGAGCACAAAAGGGCGGGCGAGCACGGCCATACTGGTGCTGGAGACGCTGCACGCCACATGTGCAGCTCGATACCGCGCATACTTACATTGAGTTTCTTATTAGTATAACGCATGTCCTAGCTCCTGATGAGGTGTCCGCAAAAGAGACACACGAAACGCGTAATACCACTCGTCCTTAGTACATTGAGTTCTTACTAGTTTATCGCATGTCCTAGCTCCTGATGAGGTGTCCACAAAAGGAACACTCGAAACGCGTCGAGTAGGATTGGCTATTACATTTTAGAAGCGGTTATCTTTGTCAATCTCTGTGCACTCTGAGCTGGTAGCACATGAATTGTATCCCGACTCCGCAATACTATAGTATGTTACAGGGTGCTGGAGGCCATTGTTACTGTATCCAATGCATCACAAAGCACTCAGGGCTGAGAATGGATTCATAAAAATCAGATTGCATTTACTTACTATGTGACTTTGTACATTGAGATGCTTTAATCCTAGGCAGGGACCCCTCAATTGATTACCCCATAAACAGGCACTTTCAGGTCCATGTTTTTTAAAGGACTGGGTCTGACTTTTCCAGATGTTATTAGCTCTTATGTCTGGGTGTATTTTGAATGCACCAATATCCATAGAGTGCACTTATTCAGACCCTTGTATCCTGACACAGTATTAATCAGGCTTGATTATATGGCATAGAACAGACCCCAATTCAGGATCCCACCTGCCTGTGTCTAATACATTGTTAGGGCGTGATGCTTTTATTTTAATTTATATTATTAAAGACTTTTTTTTTGTTTTTCTTCTTTTACCGTCCTTTACAGGCAGCGAATTAGCTGTACAGGAATGTACTTTGTGATGTGGGTGGTACCAGGTGGGGTGCCATCTCATTCAAACTCACTCCAATACAGGAATGTAGTAGCTAGCAAGCACAAGGGGGTCCATGCTTGGCCTCTGCTGTGCCAAGTGGTTCTTGCTGCCCAAGCACGTTTGCTGGATTCTATCAGTGTCTACAAAAGTTGGCCAGTGGGGCAACACACACAGTGATATTCCTTTGTCCTAGGTATTCAAAACAGCTGATGCCTTTCCCTTACAACTATTATTTAGTTTTCGTGAGCATAGATATTTCTATATATGGATTGCACAAGGACTGGAGCAAGAACTATGCCCTTCCAGTCAACGACCTGGCACAGGATCTACTAGTTATTAAATATGTGATTTCCAGGATGATTGGATAGTCAATGGTTGCATTCAAGTTTTTCTCTATAAGTAATAATAGAAGTAAGAGACGTACGATTCCATCAAGTTTTTTTTTTTTTTTTATCACACAAAAATATATGAATATATTTTTACAAAAAAAAATGGGTGGATAGTTTTAAAGTTGCCTTGGCCCTGCTGATCACTACTACTTGTTGCTTCTCAACACGCACAAAATGCCCGCTCAACCAGTCACTGGCTGCGGTGGGTAACTTCAGTGGCCCGTGATTGTCTATGTAGGCATTTCCTGTGTGTTCAAAAGCAAATGAAACAGGGACCTGGCGAGCATTGCAACTTGAGCAGTGGAAGTTCAGTGGTGGAGAGTAGGACAACCACTGTAACCACACAGTAACATTGTAAGGCTGAAAAAACCATACGCCTAGTTCAGTCTATTATCCTGCAAGTTTTATCTAGAGGAAAGCAAATACGCCACATAAGGTAGGAGCCAATCATACAGAACAAACATTCCTTCCCGACTCCAGGCAATCAGAATAACTCCCTGGATCAACAACCCCTCTCTAGTAGCTATAGCCTGTAATATTACACTCCAGAAATACATCCAGGCCCCTCTTGAACTTTTAGTGAGTTCCATAGTCTCACTGCTCTTACCGTAAAGAATCCTCTTCTATGTTTGTGTACAAACCTTCTTTTCTCCAGGCGCAGAGGGTGTCCCCTCGTCACAGTCCTGGGGATAAATAGATGATGGGATAGATCTCTGTACTGACCCCTGATATATTTATACATAATAATTAGATCTCCCCTCTATCAACTTCTTTCTAAAGTGAATAACCCTAATTTTTAAAATCTTTCAGGGTACTGAAGTCCACCCATTCCAGTTATTACTTTAGGTGCTCTCCTCTGAACCCTCTCCAGCTCTGCTATGTCTGCCTTGTTCACAGGAGCCCAGAACTGTACACAGTACTCCATGTGTGATCTGACAAGTGATTTGTAAAGTGGCATCTATGTTCTCATCACGGGCATCTATGCCTCTTTTGATGCAAACAATAATCTTATTGGCATTGGCTGCAGCTGCCTGACACTGGTTTCTACCCGTTAGTGTCAAATACTTTTCCATGTTTTACCATATAGTATGTACTGGTGACTTGCATCATTCCTTCCCATTTGCATAAGCTTACATTTATCAGTGTAAGGCTACTTTCACACTAGCTTTTTAGTTTTCTGGTATTGAGATCTATCATAGGGGCTCAATACCAGAAAAAAAAACTCTTCAGTTTTGTCCCCATTCATTGTCAATTGGGACAAAAGTGAACAGAACAGAATGCTCCAAAATGCATTCCGTTCCGTTCTCATACCGCAACATGTTGTATTTTGCTTTCCGTCCTGGGATGCGGAGCAAGACGGATCCAGCATGACCCCCATTGTAAGTCAACGAGGACGGATCCGTTTTCTCTGCCACAATCTGCCACAATAGAAAACAAATCCGTTCTCTATTGACTTTCAATGGAGTTCATGACGGATCCGTCTTGGCAATGTTAAAGATAATACAACCAGATCCATTCATAACGGATGCAGGCAGTTGTATTATCAGTAACGGAAGCTTTTTTGCTGAACCCTGCCGGATCCAGTAAAAACGCTAGTGTGAAAGTAGCCTAAGTATAGGACACCATACTGCTTTGTGACTGACTTTTATTTTTCAGTCATTGCTGTATATGCTGTTCAGTCCTCATCTAGAAATTGTTTGCAGCATAGAATTTGGCAACATGCCCTGAAGTCCCATGTACTTCACTAACTTCATATCCGAGAATAAGGGTTTGACCAGCTTGCAGGATGGAGAATCTGATTTCTACTAAGCAGCCAGTGCCCTTGTATTATGCGCTGTTTATTACAGGCCCCTTATGAACTGCATGTGAATGTTGTGAGACCCATTTCATGTTTCCCAGTTGTAACAACGTGCTGTCTCTTTTTAGCAAGATGACTTCCTTAAAAGAAGACGTCAGACGTAGCGCAATGATCTGCATTCTTACAGTCCCTGCTACAATGACCAGCCATGATCTGATGAAGTTTGTGGCCCACTTTAATGAAGTAATTGAGCATATGAAAATAATCCGGGACTCTACACCGAATCAGTACATGGTTCTGATAAAGTTCAGCTCCCAGGTACTTATTGGTTTATGAACTCAAAGTTGTTATATTTGTACATATCACATGCACTTTTTATTTTAAGAGACGGTTCTAGGAAAATATTCCTAACACTGCAACTGCGGTGCAGTTGCAGAGAGAGCAGAGCCCCTGTTGCTCCTAGGGGCTCATTTGCATATATTAAAACTTCACTTTTCTCAGCAATGCAGGCACATATGAACATGGGACTAACACAGATGCCTTCTGCTGCCAGGCGCACGTGTCACGGGTCAGCAGTTTCATAGGTACAAATCTACTGAGAGATGCCCTTTAATTTGTTATGCACTGATGACAGTAGATGCAAAACCATGCAGTTTTCATTCACATTGAGTAGATAGATTGTTTTATAATCCCATTCATATGGGCATAAACCAGAATGTGTGACTGAAGCCTTATTTGCTCTTCATGTTTTAAGTGAAGATGCTTTGATTCAGATTAATATCCTTATGGCATCCCTGCAGGTGCCATTGGCTAAGTGCAAGCACTTTGTGTGGTAGGCTTTGTTCTTTGACTTAAGCAAGCAGGTAGGTTGCCACTGTACAGAACGGTCTTGAGAATGGCATACTTCAGTCTATCAACGGGGGGCTTTTTGGTTCCCTTTACCCTATAACCTTTATTGTTATCTTGTCCTTTGGAAATCCTGACTTCCCTAGAAGTCTATATTTGCCTCTCCTAAAACCTACTTAATATTCCAAGTGTAAATGTAAATACTCTCTCTACTGTTGCTGTATACTTCTATCCCCTGCCTCCAACAGTTTTCTACCCTCATTGTGCATGTCTAATTTTAAAGGGGTATTTACATCTTAGGCTAGTTTCACATCTGCGGCTGTCTTCTCCAGCAGGCTGTTCCAGCATAGAACAACCTGCTGGAGTTCTCCGGATCTGCCATTAACGGATACTGCCGATTGCCCCCCCAGACCCGATTGATTGCACGCAATGATTTTTGTCTAGGCGATTCTCGACATTTTATGCCAGTCTGCTGGAGGTGTGAAACTAGCCATAGGCATTTATGGCATGTCCACAGAGTATGCCATAAATGTCTGATCAATGTGAGTCCTAAATGCCTGCTAGATGCTTGCTGAGGCAGCCGCCGGCCAACACATACAGGTAGAGAATGAATGAAGTAGTAGCAGCACATATGGCTGTCTCCATTCACTTCTTTTACAGAAACAGCCAAGCCAGCTTTTAAATGTGAAGATGTGAGTATATTTATAGTGTGTATGTGTTAACTTAAAGAGGACCTGTCACCACAAAATGCAGTGTAATCTGCAGGCAGCATGTTATAGAGCAGGAGAAGCTGAGCAGATTAATATGTCGATTTGTGGGAAAGGATTCAGTAAAACTTGTAATGTATACATTTATATCTCTGCTCTTTCTGACTGCAGTTGTTCATAGGGAAGATGTTATCAGTGATTGATATCATTCTCTGTGTAAGTGTGTATACAGAAATAGCTGTCAGTCACTGATGGCTGTACACGGGGGAGGTGTTATCAGTGATTGATGGCATTCTCTCTGTAATTGTGTATACATAGATAGCTGTCAGTCACTGATACCTGTAAATAATGAGGTGTTATCAGTGATTTATAGCATTCTCTGTGTAAGTGTGTATACATACATAGCTGTCAGTCACTGATAGTTGTACACATGGATGTGTTATCAGTGATTGCTAGCATTCTCTGTGTAAGGGTCCATTCACACGTCCTCAAAATGGGTCCGCATCTGTTTTGCAATTTTGCGGAACGGGTGCAGACCCATTCATTTTTAATGGGGCCGGAATGTGCTGTTCGCATTTGCGGATCCACACTTCCACATTCGTGCTTCCATTTCCGCAAAAAAATAGAACATGTCCTATTCTTGTCCGCAATTGCGGACAAGATTAGGCATTTTCTATTCTAGTGCCGGCGATGTGCGGTCCGCAAATTGCAGAATGCACATTGCCAGTGTCCGTGTTTTGCAGATCCGCAATTTGCGGATCCGCAGAACACTTACGGACGTGTGAATGGACCCTAAGTGTGTATACAGAGATATATTGATAAAACCTACCCATTAACGATGAAATCAGAAATGGCAGAGGTATAAATCACACATTTTAATGAATCTTTTCCTACAAGACTATAGATCAATCCACTCAGCTCTATAACAGGCCACCTGCAGATAGCATTGCATTTTGTGGTGACAGGTCACCTTTAACAGCATGTTTAAGATGTTTCTGAATTAAAAGTAGAATTTTTTGGACATGTTACACTGACTCCCATAGAAACAAATGAAGAGAGCCGTTCACTCTTTGCCTGGGGGGCCCCAGTGGCATCTTCATTTATCAAACATTTAAAGTAGTTATTCCACAAATTGAACTCCCCTATCTCTCAGGGTGCATTGCCGTTAGCCCTTGTTACCCCTTCCTCTCCTAGATACAAAATATTCCCTCACATATAGCCCCAGAGATACATATGGGATGTAATGCCCCCACAATTTCCTTCTCCGCTGTCTACAAAGAAATATAGCTATCTATTTCTATGCATTCAGAAGTATGAATGAATGAGAGTTAAGGAAGGAGAGAAGGTAGGACCGCTTCATTTGCTTCTTTGTTAGATCACTGAGGGTTGCAGGGAAGCTAATAAGCATGTTTGTCCTCCTCTGGATGCATGCGCGTATACAGACGCATATACAGCAGGGGGCTACCAGAGAGGAAAATGTAATGTACATAAAAAAAAAAAAAAAAAATATAACAATATTTGTATTGCATGTATTCAATGCATAGTAATATTTTTCATAGGATACCCCCTTTAAGGCAAATCCTGTGGACAATGGGTGTGAATGCCCATTTAATATACGTTTCTCTTTGGGCACATGTCTCTTTCCACATGTTCTTTAAACTATTGTGACCCATTTTACATCCACATCCCACATCAGTTTGTACTGGCATTTACACAGAATCTGCATATGTCATGAACACGTTCCATGTGACAGAACCCCGGGACAAAACTGACTGATCTAGTGTAGCATTGTGAATGAGCGGCACTGTCCGGTGACAGCATGACAAGAGTAGAATTAATGTTCACTTGTCACACATACATCGCCACCACTAGTAGGCTGTGGATGCTGCCTGTTCACATCAGTGCCATACATAGATGAGTTTTTCTACATTTCTTATTTCTATTCAGGCGGACGCAGACAGCTTTTACATGTTGAACAACGGACGTCAGTTCAACTCTATTGAAGAGGATGTATGTCAGCTGGTCTATGTGGAAAGGGCAGAGGTGTTTAAATCAGAAGATGTGAGTATATTACATTTATAGTGTCTATGAGTGGGAGAGATGTTCTTGGCTTGGGTTGTCCAGCTTTTTCTAAGTGATGGCCTGTCCTCAGAATAGGCCATCACTGGCTGATCAACACCCTCACCGATCAGCTGTTCGAGTGTAGCGCCTTCTCTGGAAGTCTACGCTGCAATTACACAGCATCGTCAACTGTGTATTGGATAGAGCTCATCTCTGCAGTGCTGCTCCCATTGACTTCAGTGGTGGCATTGCTGTAGTGACCAGGGTTGACTTCAGTGGTGGCATTGCTGTAGTGACCAGGGTTGACTTCACTGGTGGCATTGCTGCAGTGACCAAGGTTGACTTCAGTGGTGGCATTGCTGCAGTGACCAGTGTTGAATTCACTGGTGGCATTGCTGCAGTGACCAGGGTTGAATTCACTGGTGGCATTGCTGCAGTGACCAGGGTTGAATTCACTGGTGGCATTGCTGCAGTGACCAGGGTTGAATTCACTGGTGGCATTGCTGCAGTGACCAGGGTTGAATTCACTGGTGGCATTGCTGCAGTGACCAGGGTTGACTCCACTGGTGGCATTGCTGCAGTGACCAGGGTTGACTCCACTGGTGGCATTGCTGCAGTGACCAGGGTTTACTTCACTTGTAGCGTTGCTGCAGTGACCAGGGTTGAATTCACTGGTGGCATTGCTGCAGTGACCAGGGTTGACTTCACTGGTAGCATTGCTGCAGTGACCAGGGTTGAATTCACTGGTGGCATTGCTGCAGTGACCAGGGTTGAATTCACTGGTGGCATTGCTGCAGTGACCAGGGTTGAATTCACTGGTGGCATTGCTGCAGTGACCAGGGTTGAATTCACTGGTGGCATTGCTGCAGTGACCAGAGTTGACTTCACTGGTGTCAGACCCCTGCTGATCAGTTAGTGATGACCTATCCAGAGGATATGCGATCACTTAGATAAGGCTGGACTACCCCTTTAAATATAGAATTTATGGAACATATGAAATGATAACTTTGTACCCCTTATGTAAATTAATAGACCGTAGGTAGGGGGATTGTATCCTATAGCCTTAGTGAGAGGAGCCACTGAAAGTTAAAAAATGCAAGGTAATTTACAGAAGCTCTGTAAATTCTGAATTGTGTGAAGTGTCTATGTGTAACGATAGGAGGGTTATAGTGTGTTATATAATTTTTTGCAATGTCCTTTCCAGGGGGCCAGTTTGCCAGTGATGGATCTCACAGAGCTCCCCAAATGCACTGTGTGCCTGGAGAGGATGGATGAATCAGTAAATGGGATTCTGACTACTCTCTGTAATCACAGCTTCCACAGCCAGTGCCTACAACGCTGGGAGGACACCACGTAGGTGGTTTTGTAATGTTTTTTGGTTGATATACTTTTAAAACTATTCTAACTATTCATCTCTCTCCAAATATATATACAATTAATAATTGTATTTTTTTTTTCCGTTGATGTGGTTGATAAAGCCTTATTTTATGCCTGGAGATTTTTTTTTGTTTGGTGGGGGTTACATATACCATAAATTACAGTGTCATGCAAATATATAGAAAAAAATCTAACATTCACGTTTCACAACGAATAACCTAAATTAAGGTTATTACATTTGTGTAATAGGGTTTTTGTTTTTATAATGTATGCACAGTAAAAAAATAAAAATAAATTAACTTTATTTTTTTAATTTTAATTCAATTGATAATTATTCTACATTTTATTCTCATAATGTGTTAGTATACTCCTATATGCTAATACATTATACTATGTCCTATGACATACCATAGCCTGCATGCTTACTAAAGAGACAGTCCTGAGTCCATTGTAGGACTGGCAAAGGGTCGCCCAGGCTCTGAGTGATTTAATCAAAGGGAAGAGTCTTCTTTGATCATGTGGCAGTCACGGACCTGTAGAGCAGGAGGTTGCTCTAAGACCTGGAGCTATGCCAAACCACTCATTCTTAGAGCAGACCTGCTCAGGTTGCTGTTAACTCCCTCTACTGCAGTAACCCCAATAAATGTCGCTCCATACCGAGGACCCGAAGCTCCTGCCGTCAAAAAAAATAGCAACCAGTCATTAAGGGGTTAATACGACTTGATGTCAGTTTCCTTTTTACATTTCTGTAGAGGCCCTAACTTGATGCTAGTTGGCTTCATCGTCCTCCTCCGCATAAACAGTGTTTTGGACTTCGTGTGTGTAAACCAATGGGTCTTCTATGTTACAGATGTCCGGTGTGTAGATACTGCCAAACTCCAGAACCGGTGGAAGAAAACAAATGCTTTGAGTGTGGCGTCCAGGAAGTAAGTCTGTGTTGTGAGTCTCAGTGCTGAAAACATATGGACTCCTTTTCTTCTGCTTTGTCTTGCATGGAACAAACTGAACAAGTTGTTCCTCTGCCAGAAGTATTGTTTGCATAATGGAGCAGAAGTGCTAACTCAATCCATAATCCCTTGTGTTTTTCTCCTTGCGTAAGTATCTGCTTATCCTGCAGGACTACAGTTAACCACTTTCCTGCCAGTACTTTATTTTCCAATAGGTTTCTTAATATTTTCCCAATACCTTATTATATCACTCTTCTTCGTTCAGGTTAAAGCAGTTGTCCAGAATCAAAATACTGATGGCCTATCCTCTGGATAGGCGATCAATATTCGATCAGTGGCGGTCCAACTCTTTGCACCTCCAACGATCATTTGTTGAAAGGGTCCTTTGTTTGTTTTTTATCTACCGTATTTATCGGCGTATAACACGCACAGGCGTATAACACGCACCTTCATTTTAAGGGAAATTTCAGGGGAAAAAATTAAATTTCAAATTGTACTGCTATGGGGTGGGGGGATCTGTGGATGGAACTGTTATGGGGGGATCTGTGGATGGAACTGTTATGGGGGGGATCTGTGGATGACACTGCTATATGTCATCCACAGATCCCCCTCATAACAGTGTCCCCCAATACACCGGCCCTCTGCTCACCGAAGTATTTATAAACGTGAATCCTTATCCTGTTATTAAGTTGAACTAACGCTGCCCTCTCCCATGTTCCCATGTTCCCCAGTATCCCCACAGCACTTACGATTCACACGCTTCCATAGCAGGCAGAGCGGACGGCACCAGTAACGTCACTCACTGACGTCGCGCGTCTGCTCCGCCTGCTTCATTCATAAAGTGGGCGGAGCAGGCGCTCAACGTCAGTGAGTGACGTTACTGCTGCCGTCCGCTCTGCCTGCTATTGAAGCTTAAGTAAGTGCTATGGGGATACAGGGGGGACATGGGAACATGGGAGAGGGCAGCTTAATAACAGGATAAGGATTCACGTTTATAAATACTTTGGTGAGAGGCGGGGCCCGGTGTAAGAGTACAGTGACTGCACCGGGCCCCGCCCCTAGTTACGGACTCCAGCCCCTCCTCTCTCCCGGCTCATACAGCGCAGTCTGTGATGCTGCATCTTTGCCGGGCCGCAATGAATATCGGCGTATAACACGCATACATCATTTGGCCCCTATTTTCAGGGGGAAAAAGTGCGTGTTATACGCCGATAAATACGGTACTTATTAGCGGCAGTGCAGGGGAAAGGCCATCAGTATTCTGATCCTGGACAACCCCTTTAGTAGTATACATCTAACAGTTTCAGTTTTCGTTCTAAAACCTTTACTTCACTGTTGCACATAGGATAATTGTGTAATAACTTATTGAACTCCTTTCATTCTTGCAGAACCTTTGGATCTGTTTAATTTGTGGCCACATTGGCTGTGGTAGATATGTTAGCAGACACGCATATAAACATTTTGAGGAGACACAACATACTTATGCAATGCAGCTGACCAACCATAGAGTCTGGGATTATGCTGGAGGTAAGAGCGCTAATGTGTCTTCATTTAGAGTGATTTCCGAGTAGGAAGGGTGGACTTGGACTTGTGGTTTTGGGTGGAGTGAAAAAACAATGCATCTAGCAGAAACTAGATTTGAAATAGCCATCTGGACCTAATGTTGTTAACAATATCAGTCGTGTGTAGATCTTACCCCTGAAATAAGTCGGTCACCCTAACGTTAGTAGTATTGTTTGTTAAGCAAGTTTTCTTTTAGTTGATGGAACATCTAGTTATATTTTCTCGCCCAATTTCCTTGGGGGACACAGAAGACCTTGGGTATAGCTCATCTCCCTAGGAGGCGTGACACTAAGTGAAGACTGTTAAGCCCCTCCTCCACAGCTATACCCTCAGCCTGGAGAGAGAGACTGCCAGTTTTTGCTTAGTGTCCAAGGAGGCAAGACACTCCCTGCTCTGCAGGGCTGCTTTCTCCTTGTTTCAATTTTAGATTTTTACTTTTTTATTTTCTTTTTGTTCCAGATCATCAGGGATAACAGAGACGCACTAGACCTCTCTGTTCTCCCGGGGTTGAGCTGCGCCAGTGCCGGTCACCCGCACTGCTGCCTCCCCCACAGAAGGCAAGGTGGACCAGGGCAGCCCAGCTCCCCTGCATCCCGCCAGCGCAAGGGTCGCCCGCACGCCAAGTCCCTCCCCCGGCGTCCTGCCACTACGGTGCCAGTAGCTGAAGGGGCGACCCTGCTGGAACGGACCGAGGGTGAAGACGGCTATGGTGAGAGATTGGCTTCTCCAGCCCTACGTCCCCCCCCTCCCCCCTCGGTCTCCTGCGTGCCTGACCCTTACCTGGGCCTATGGACCCTTCTGTCCCTGCTAGACCTAGGCTGGCCCTGGGCTGCCGCAGGTCGACATCTGCTCCCTCTCTCCTGGCCTCCAGGACATTGGCACCCTTGTTCCTACAAGAGGAATGCCTAGGGAGCTGCGGAGGTCCGCACCTAGCTGCCCCTGACGGAGGGGTCATGCAGGCGTCCCACCCTCACAGACCCGGTCTCAGGGTCCCCCTCCCTCTTACCGGCCACTACTTCAGGGCCAGAGGGCCCGCGCCTTGCTGCCACTGACCCTCCCTGCTCTCACCGGTCCAGGGGAAAGGTGGTTGTAGCTGCCGGCAGGGGTGAAATCATAGGAGCGCTGTTCTAGGCCAAGGGCCCGCTCCAGGGGTAAAATGGCTGCCGGGTGCAGGGTCCTGACTTCCGGACACCTGGGTGGGCACCGCGGCCTGCAAAGGAGCGCTTCAACAGCCCCGGCTGACCGTCGGAACCTTCCGGTCGGCCGGGCGCCGAAGTCTTGTGTTCCACTTCAAGACGATCCCGCTCTATCCGGGTCCCCGGCTCGCGGGGTGGGCACCCGCGGCCGGTATGTGCCGCTCCGTAGGCCCGGCTGGTACTTTAGGTACTTGCGGCCCCGGTCAGCCGGGCGCCGCTAAAAATTTAGGCCCCGGCTCTTCCGGCCCGCGGGGTGGGCACCCGCGGCCGGTATGTGCCGCTCCGTAGGCCCGGCCGCTACTTTAAATACTGTGCGGCCCCGGTTCGCCGGGCGCCGCTAAAAATTTAGGCCCCAGCTTCACGGCCTACTAAGCCGCAAAAACCTTTTCCCGCCTGGAGGTTCCCCCGCCCACAGAGGATAGGCCTGTATGGGTGGATCTGTGCCCTGTAGGTGGCATCTGCCTCAGTGAGGCTGTGTGTTTAAAAAAAAATAAAAAAAATATTTATTATATATATGACTTGTGGGCTGCGCAGGACGCTGCAGCCTCATCTCAGAGTGCTGCCTGTATACATGCCCCCCTTCCATAGGCGGCATGGTGTCGCGCTCCCCGGCTGCGGCGCTGCCAGGTTCTTTTTTCCCCTTCTGGGGGTTTTTTTGCCCTCTCCGCGCTACGGCGCTGGTCAAGGTGCATGCTTTTTTCTGTAGGCAACATTCGTCACCCTCTCCAGTTATGGTGCCTGCCATGTGCAGGACCCCCCTCCTGGGCGGGATACTGCACTCTCCCTAACTGCGGGTTGGCCTTGTGCATGATCCCCCTTTCTTTGGCGGCCTACTGCAGTTTCTCCGGATACAATGCTGGCCATGTGCACGACCCCCTTACATAGGTGGAACACGGCACTCTTACTGGATTCGCTGCTGGCCATGTGCGTGCCCCCCTTCCATAGGCGGAACGCTACACTCTCACTGGATTCATTGCCGATCATGTGCATGACCCCCTTTTTTTTTTTTTTTTTAGGCGGAATACTGCACTTTCACCGGATACGGTGCTGGCCATGTGCACGACCCCCTTCCTTAGGCGGAACTCTGCACTCTCACTGGATTAGCTGCCGGCCATGTGCGTGCCCCCCTTCCATAGGCGGAACGCTACACTCTCACTGGATTCGTTGCCGATCATGTGCGTGACCCCCCTTTTTTAGGCGGAATACTGCATTTTCACCGGATACGGTGCTGGCCATGTGCACGACCCCCTTCCTTAGGCGGAACGCTGCACTCTCTCTGGATTCGCTGCCTGCCATAGGCATGACTCCCTTCTGTGGACGGCATTCGGCACTCTCACTGGATTCACTGCCAGCCATGTGCATGACCACCTTCCATAGGCGATATGATGTACTCTCATTGGATTCACTACCGGCCTTGGGCATGCCTCCTTCCCGGGTGGCGGCATACATACACTCCCTCGGTCGGTGGTTGTTCTCTCGCCTGTACATTGTTGGCCATGTGCATGACCCCTATACATGCACTCTCTCTGGATCCACCGTCGGCCACATCATGACCCCCCTTCCGTGGGCGGTGTACGCACTCTCACTGGATTCGCTGCCGGCCATGGGCATGCCTCCTTCTGGTGGCATACACACATTCTCACCGACTGCTCGCATTCTCCCTGAATGCGATGCTGGCCTTGTGCATGATTCCCCCCCCCCCCCCCCCCTTCCTTTTCTGGGCGGCATACTACGCTCACCAGATACGTTGCTGGCCTTGAGCATGGCCTCTAACATGGGCGGAACGCTTGCGCTCCCCTTGGATACGGTGCTGGCCTTGGCGTGACCACCCCTCATTCCATGGGTGGAATTTTGCACGCTCACAAGATTCAAGGCTGTCCTTGTATGTGCTGTACTGGACTTGCACATGTTCCCCTTCATTGGCGGAGTAGTTACACTCTCACGAAATTTCGGTGTTGGGTGAATTGTCGCACACTCACTTAATGCTAGGATAGCCCTATGCATGTCCCCCTTTTCCCTAGGTGGACCTCCTGCGTTTCCGCTGGATACTGTGTGGCCATGTGCATGGCGCTTTTCTGGGCGAAGTATGGTATGCCCTACTTCTCTGACGTAGGTCCGGCCTTGGGCATCTCCCCCTTTTTGGGGCAGGCCTTTGCATTCTTGCCCACTGCAGTTTGCCAGGTACATTTCCTCCCTTTCGGGGCGGTCAGTTTGCGTTCCATCGCATTCCATATTAGTCTTGTGCATAACTCCTTTCAGTTTGCACTCCCGTAGATACTGTGGCACTCTGTGGCTGGCCCTCTTCGCGGTGTTATATTTTTGCAGTGAGCGGACGTTCTTGTGCGTTGTTTGGGCCGTGTATGCCTTCTCGTCCTGTAGGTGGGTTGGCCTTCTCACTGCTTACGGGGCTACTCGTACGTAGCCTCCTTCCTCCTGCGACATTCTTTTTCTCTTGGGATACGATGATTGCCGCAAGCCTTGCACTATTCTCTAAGGAGATCATTCTGGTGCAGTGTGGTATGATTCTTTCCGGATTGGCGCCCTCGGTGCTTCAGTCTGATCTGCTACCAGGTTCGGGCGCTCTTCTTGGGGAGGTCACCCAACTTCTCTTGGGTGCTCGCTTATACAGGTCCGGGGGACCTCCACCTTGGGTTCTTCAGGGTATTCGCCTTCTGCGTGGCGGTGAACCGGGCGTCTCTGTGTAGCGGTGTTCTGCTTTTGAGCTGTCCTATGGCCTCTCTGTTCCCCACCCCCCCTTTTTTTGTTGGAGGGTGTTATACCGGCCTCTGTCTCGCCTGCCTTTTCTCGCCGGCTCTGTTTGACTCCCACTCGGTACAGATCATTCCGATGTGGCGTCTGTTCCGGCCACGCTTCAGAGGCTGTTCCTTCACTGCCCTTCCCTCTGGGGAGAGCATGTTTGTTCATTTGGATGGTTATGGTGTTCCTTTTCAGTCTCCCTTGTCCACACTGGCTGTACTAGCTGTGTGCCTAGTTACCGGGTCTACCGCTTTCTGTCCTCCCGCTGGGTGCAGATTGCGTTTTTTCCATTCTAGGCAATGTTTCGGCTTTGGATTCACCTTCTCGGTAACTTGGGAGGACTACCATTTGGTCAGGATTGTCTTTTGATCTCCCACACCGGAACTGTAGTCTGTCTTCCTGTGGTGGCTACATTGGCTTCGGCTTTAGCCTGTCTTGTCCTGGCGGTTGCTGGGCAGACCCTTTGGTTCCTGTCCGTTTGTCCTTCTGCTTCCCCACTCTGGGGGGATACGGGACAACCTTGCTCGGGGGCCGACGGGACCAGTTCTACCGACTGTTCTACCCGTGTTACTGGTCCGCGCCTGATCATTGGGTTTTCACCCGCTTGCCCAGGCGACTCTAGTGGGCTCGCTAGTGTTCGCTTCTAGCCGAGTTTTCGTCCAGGATCTGTGGTAGGACTTAGGGCTTTACCTGGGGTTCTGTGGGAAGCTGGGCGTTCTCCCACTCTGCCTTTCTCCATGGTTCTGTCTTTCTCCAGTCCGGCCTGGACCTGGGGCTGGGACTCTGTTGCTTGAAGTATCAAGTGTCATTCCTGTCCTTCCTCTTTCAGCGTTCCCCGTCCCTCTGGGCCTGTCAGGAACTTCTTCCATGGAGCGGCTCTTGGGTTCCTTTGTACTGCCCTCCGGTACCGTCCTGGGAACTACATACTGGGCTCTTGGCGCTCCAATTTTTCCTTGGAGCCGTTACAGAAGTTCTCTCTACTCCTTCTGTCCTGTACGGTTGGGTTTTCTGTAGCCATCGTGTCTCTGACGGGTGCCTGAGTGGCGGCCCTTCTTGTTCCGAGCCTTCTGTCTTCCCCCCAGGACAGGATTGTTCTCCATTCCGTCTCTTCCTTCCTTCTGAAGGTGGTATTTGTCCTTCATTTCATTGAGGCAGTCGTCCTCCCCTTCCCCCCCCCCCCCCGGGAACGGACACTTCACCGATTTGGACGTTGTTTGGGCCTTGCAGTTTTTACTTGGAGATCTCCGACTCTTGTCGAGTTCGGTCTCTTATGTTTCCAGGAGGTCCGAGCAAAGGGTTGACGGCCTCCAGGGTGGCTTTCTTCCGCTTTCTCAGAGTGGCTCTTGTTGTGGTTGCCGCACCAAGGGCAGGGTCCTGCTTTTGGTGTCACCATTCATTTGGCCAGGGCCGTCGGTTTTTTCCTGGGCCGGAGGCTTTAGGCTTCGGCCATCCATTTGTGCAAGGCGGTCACTGGTCTTCCTTGCACACCTTACCGAGTTCTACAGGGTGCATACGCGGGCTTCGGCGTATGCTGCCTTGGGCCGCCTGGTCTGCAGGCGGCGGGTTTTTTTGATGCCTTCGGGTGCTTCGCCTTGGTGCTGTGGTCCCTCCCCCTTTGGACTGCTTTTGAACGTCCCAAGGTCTTCTGTGTCCCCCAAGGAAATTGGGCGAGAAAACGAGATTTTTGTATAACTTACCAGTAAAATCTCTTTCTCGCTCTTTCCTTGGGGGACACAGCACCCACCCATTCTTTGTTCTTCTCTGACTGTTTCCGAGTTTGTTTTACCCTTAGGGTAGTTGGCTTGTTGGTTCCAATTTTTTGGACTTTGCCTTTTCTCACTACTTGGACACGCAACTGGCAGTCTCTCTCTCCAGGCTGAGGGTATAGCTGTGGAGGAGGGGCTTAACAGTCTTCACTTAGTGTCACGCCTCCTAGGGAGATGAGCTATACCCAAGGTCTTCTGTGTCCCCCAAGGAAAGAGCGAGAAAGAGATTTTACTGGTAAGTTATACAAAAATCTCGTTTTTTGTATTTCTTATTTGGTCATTAAAAAAATTTTATGTACAAAATTTCAGATAATTACGTCCATCGATTGGTTGCAAGCAAAACAGATGGGAAAATCGTTCAATATGAATGTGAAGGAGACACATGCCAGGAAGAAAAGATCGATTCTCTACAGTTAGAGGTGGGTAACGTAATGTTGCCCACAAATGTGGGCAATACTGTTAATGGAGTTTTCTGGGAGTTCGATATTGATGAGCTATCCTCAGGTGGGGGTCCGACACCTAGGCACTCCTGGCAATCAGTTGTTAGCAGAGGCATCCTCACAGCTTACTAAGCACAGTGCCTTACATTGTATAATGGCTGTGCTTGATATTGTAGCCTAGGCCCATTCATTTGAATAGAACTGAGCTGCGCCTAGGCCCTGTGACCAATGAACATGACATCATTGGCCGAGGAAGAGCCTGCTGCACTCATCAGAGTAGTGCACCCTCTTCAAGTGGAAGATTGGGGGGATTGATGACCCATCCTGAGGTTAGGTCATCAATATAGGAGTCCCGGAAAACCCCTTTAATAGACTACACACATACAAACTGAAAAAATAATAATTAAAAAAATAAATGCATAATCAAGTGAAAAACACAATGGAATAATATAGGATGTGAAAGAGTCATAAGTTACTAAATTTATAAACGTAAAGTATATTAAAAAAGTGGAACAAATGGGCAACAATGGAAAATAACAGCAAACAATATTGTAAAAGAACCCACTAGTAGGAAACAGGCAGACCCTTTTGTACCTTCAGTTCTGAATCATGGTACATGGACAAATCCAGGCTAGAAACGACCAAACCAACCCCACTGACAAGCTAGCTGCACTCTGAAAACAATACTGGTGCTGGGACCTAAGACTACATACAGTACAAGATAATGTGTAAGCACAGGAGCTCAGTTTGTAAATGTGGTGTCAGTGGGCGACGATGAAATTATTACTCATAGTACTCAAGAGGTGGGGAGATACAGGATAAGCTCAAGACACGTGCCCTCCACAGGTCTCGGCTAGGCAAACCTGTTTGGATGAACGCTGCAGACTCAACGCGTTTCGGGGTTATATCAGGACTCCCCTTCAGGATTAATAACAAAGACTAAGATCAGTAACAAACACTTACATTTATAGAGGGGTCCCGGATGCCAAAGATGGAGTAAGGTTAGAAACACTCTTTAGCACTTGGAACCCCTGTATAAATGCCTTTGGTACTGATCTTAGTCTGTCTTTGTTATTACTCCTACTGTCTTTGCTATACTTACCTCCCGTCGCGCTGAAAACTCTGCTCTCTGTAGTCCGATCACGAGATGTCTTCCTCTGTAATTTCCCAAAGTCCCGTCTTCTCTCTTCTGGGCTGACGGAACTGCTCGGAAGACTATGGGAGCTGTCTCTCCCTTCCAACAGATGCTCAGGACAGTCTAAGTACTGCACATGCGTGTGTGCTCTATGCGGCAGAATAAGTGTCAGGGTAGACTGGGCAGCAGTATACGAATATACAGTATATGTCTACACTGTGTATATACACTGTGTGTGTGTGTGTGTGTGTATATATATATATATATATATATATATATATATATATACACAATTATAAGTAAATAAAAAATATATAAGCATCAAATATAATTATATAATGCAAATTATATAAATAAAATAAATCACTGTATGCGTGTAATATATATACAGTGATCCCTCAAGATACAATGGCCTCAGGATACAATATTTTCAACATACAATGGTCTTTTCTGACCCATCGTAAGTTAACACCAGACTCAACATACAATGTCTCAGACTCCGATCCAACCAATCAAGGCCACTTCTCTGGTAAAATAGTTGGATTAGTTGCTAGTTATCAGCTATTCCTGACTGTTATATGTAAGGACTTGTCTTATGCGGCTGTGCAAAATTTTGTGATTGTAAATGCGACTGTGCGGATTCCTTTGGCGGACATACACACAGACACTCAGCTTTATATATTATATATATATATATATATATATATCTACTACTACTACTACTACTACTACTACTAGCAGAGGGACCCGGCTTCGCTCGGGTATATTTCATCTATTTAATTTAATTTAATGGCCTGGACGGACACATGGATGTCCTTTTGAACAGCTCACTCTCATACAGCAGCACTGTACTGTCTGAGTATGAGCTGCAGGGAGAAAGTCACCCTCCCTCCTACCCCTGCAGCAGAGAGAAGTTGATTTTTACCTTCATTTTTTCAATCCCCGTCAGCTGCGGAGTGGGAGGGGATGTGGTCTTACCCAGTCGGGGGCGTGGCTTAGTAAGACCTGGGGGCGGGGGGGTTTAAGTCTGTTTTTTGAGAGTGGCCTGAATGGCCACCCTACCTGCCCCCTGAACTGTGACCTCCACAGCACTCCGCTCCCTGCCCCTTTAACCCCTTAGTCACAAAGCCTGTTTAGGCCTTTATGACCAAGCGTTTTTCTTCCTTTCTTGTTCGTCACGTTCCAAGAGCTATTTTATTTTTCCGTGTATATAGCTTTATGAAGGCTTGTTTTTTGCGGGACAAGTTGTAGTATTTAATGGCTCCATTTTGGGGTACACATAACTTTCTGATTAACTTTTATTAACTCTTTCTGGGAGAGAGATGGGAAAAAAAGCAATACTGCCACTGCGTTTTTACGTTATAAATTCATTTTTCAGTATAAGTAACATAATATCTTTATTCTCTGGGCCAGTACAATTACAGTGATACCAAATACATATAGTTTTTTTTTACGTTTTACTACTTTTTAGAAATAAAACCGCCTCTTTGTTTTCATTTTTTTTTTTTTTTAAGAATTTTTTTTTTTGCATTGCTGATTCCTAGAGCATTGCATTTTAATGGTAATGCTATTCTAACATTTACCAGCAGGCTGCGCCAAAGAGGTGCAGCCTCATGGAAATAACTACAGCCGGGACCAGGGCCTACAACAGATGCCAGGTAGGCTTCAAACACATCGGCACCCCACGATCGCATTTGCGTGGTGCCAATGGGAGACAGAGGGAGTCCACTCCCTCTGTCAGCACTTTACATGCAGCGGGCGCCATTGCCAGCGGCATGTAAAGTGTTAAACAGCCCGGATCGGCATTCCTGCCAGTCCGGGCTGTTAGAGCAGGGCCCCGGCTGTCATGTGAGAGCCGGGTCCGCGCTTAGACTGGGCCGCCGTAAAAAAAAGGTGCGGCCCAGCCTAAGGCCCCTTAGTGGTCGACGTAAAAACACCTATGGCTGGTCACTAAGGGGTTAAAGCTGACCTACAGCAGTGAAGAAAAATGGCTGGGTTGTCATGGAAACCTGGTGTAAAACTGTGTGTATGTGGAGACTAAGGGCCTGCGAGCTTCGGGTCACGTGACCAGGCTTCTATTGGCTAATGCATTTTTTGGGAGTATCTCAGAGCCGAGAGCCGGTCTAAAACCTTCCTAGACACCTGATGTTAAGTTGTTGTGTGAATTATATATACCTAAGCAAACAGTATCATAGAAAATAGGCTTAGAATACGCGCCACAACAGACTGTATCAAACAAGATAGGATTAGATACACAGCTCAGATATAAGAGGTTGTGACACTGCCTGCTCCACTGTGTACTAGCCTGTATCACACACGAAAGGTTATGTTACAATCCAAGCAGACTGCATCGCACATCATAGGCTTAGATGCAGAGGTACTTGAGACAGTATCATACAAGGTGCATACAGATACACAGCTCAGAAGGCCGTATCACACACAACAGACTATGTTACAATCTCCTGAGCTTGTATTGCACATGTTGATAAAAATTAGATACACATGTGATTGGATGTGCTTGCTGATTCAAGCTGATTATTGCACTCTGGAGATGAGGGAAGAGCCTGTGGACTGTCAGTGATGTGATTTAGAAACTGAGTAAGGCTACTTTCACACTAGCGTTAATATTTTCCGGTATTGAGATCCGTCACTGGAAAAAAACAATTCAGTTTTGTCCCCATTCATTGTCAATGGGGACAAAACATAACGTAACAGAACAGAATGCTCCAAAATACAATACGTTCCATTCTCATACTGGCATGTGGAGCAAGAAGGATCCGTCATGACCCACAGTGCAAGTCAATGGGGATGGATCAGTTTTCTCTGACACAATAGAAAACGGATCTGTCCCCCATTTTTATTTTTATTTTTTTAAATATCTTTATTGATTTTCTTTGAACAAAAGCAATATAAAAATATATATATATATATATATATATATATATATATATATATATATATATATATATATATATAAACAAGGAGAGTCACACATAGCACAAATACCTTTCCTTAAAACATTTCTTGGTGCCTAGCCAAAACATTAAAGACCTGATCGGTCAGCCCAAATAGCAACATAGATACTCGAGCATCAAGACCAAGACACCCCATATTGGTGCCAATCTCCTATCTCCCATATGTAAAACAAACCACCCCCGTCTTGGCTATGTTAAATGCAAGCACAAGGCCTCAGGGGCAGTACTTGATGCAGGAATTCAGAGAGCTCTAAAGAGAGGATAGGTATGGCAACACAGGCTGCATCCGGCCCCTAAGATGCAGGTTGTGCACACCTGCTCTTTAAGCTACTTCCAAGGACGTACATAGAAATCACTGGGCCCCATAGCAAGAATCTATGCCCCAATTCATATCCCCTCCCACTTCCCGTTCCTGGCCCGTACATACAGCAGTGTACTGATTATATGTACCTCACCTATCAGTACACTGCAGTATATAATATATATCAGCACACTGCATCTATCATAATACAGCATACATCACATTTCAGTACACTGCTAGATGTAATATATATATATATATATATATATATATATATATATATACCCACATTGTATCTATTGTACCTTGTACTTAACATAATACACTACTTTATATACTATATATCTGTACATACTGCATTGATTATACCTCGTACCTCACATATCAGTACACTGCTGGGTATACTATATACTTGTGTCCACTGCATCTATTATACCTCGTACCTCACATATCAGTACACTGCTGGGTATACTATATTCCTGTGTCCATTGCATCTATTATACTGTATAATAGATGCAGTGTTTGTGTGTACAACTGTCTGCAGTGCTATATATATATATATATATGTGTGTGTGTGTGTGATATGATATGATATGGGATGCAAAAGACGAGAAAGGAGGAGGGCCTCTTCTTACCACTCCATTCTAGTCTCAATGGAGGGCTCAAACTGCAGTTCTTCTCCATGATGTTGGGGCTCAAAGGACCGGTGATGATGCTCTGTGCAGTTCCTTTACTAGATGTACAGGACCTGTGATGATGACATTGCAGGTCCTAGCAGATGCTCCAATCTAACCTGGGAACTACACCATGCCCTGTGCAGTTGCCTTACTAGATGTACAGGACCTGTGATGCTGAAGATGATGTCATCACAGGTTCTGGCAGATGCTTCTTTCTAAGGCTACATTCACACTAGCATTTTTGCTGGATCCGGCAAAAATGCTTTGGTTACTGATAATACAACCGTCTGCATCCGTTTGAACGGATCCAGTTGTATTATCTTTAATATTTAACATTGCCAAAACGGATCAGTCATTAACTCCATTGAAAGTCAGTGGGGGACGGATCCGTTTTCTATTGTGGCAGATTGTGCCAGAGAAAACAGATCCGTCCCCATTGACTTACATTGGGGTCATGACGGATCCATTTTGCTCCGCCTCCCCAGGACGGAAAACAAAATACAACATGTTGCGGTTTTCTCTCCGGTCTGGGAACGCAACTAAACGGAACAAAATGCATTTTGGAGCATTCAGTTCTGTTCAGTTCAGTTTTGTCCCCATTGACGATGAATGGGGACAAAACTGAAGCGTTTTTTTCCGGTATTAAGCCCCCTATGATGGAACTCAATACTGGAAAACTTTAACGCTAGTGTGAAAGTACCCTAACTTGGTAACTACACCATGCTGTGTGCCGTTCCTTTACTAGATGTACAGGACCTGTGATAACATCATCACAGGTCCTTTAGCTTTCTCCACTGATGAAAGGGATACTATACAGGAGCTCTGACAGTAATGAGTGTAATTAGTGGGCAATGTCTTTGGTTCACTTCGGGCCCCTTTTCCCCACGGGCTCCATAGCAACTGTGTGGTCCACCCCTATACACTTTGAATAATAGAGAAGATTGGAAATGAGGAATGGAAAAGTGATGTTACCGCTACTGGACGGCATAATTACTGTCTGTGATGTTGTAATTGCCTAATTTTATTAATAGTTGCTAGGTACGAAATCCAATCTGCATAGTGACACCTGCTGTTTGTTCTTTCCCTTATTTCTCCGTTCCCCTCAGTAACATCACAAAGGTGGTCACATGTGCTCAGTTCAGTCCTTCAACTGCCACCAACCATATCTACTGACAGTAACAGGGAGAGAGATGTGGCAGAAAGAACATGCCCCCTTAGAATGGACACTCCCCTGGGCTGTTGTCGGGAGAGAGCTGCAGCAGAAAGGACACACCCCCTGAGCTGTCAGCTTGAAATAAATCTAGCAGAGCAATTTTAGCAATGAATGAGTAGAGCTCTGGATCCATATGAAGTACAGGGTTGCTTCTAGCTTTGTTAGAAAGATTTTGATATACTTTATGATGTGTTATTTACATTTTTTAGATAATCATGGGATAGCCCCTTTAAAAGCAGTCTCCAGATATTGATATTTCATTATGGGTAATTTTACCTCTAAATACTGAATTACATTGTAAACAGGACACTATGAGAATAGCTGATAGCATTTCTATGGAGCCTGAGTAAGCATGTGACTAAATGATAGCTGCGCTGCTAAAAATGGTTTCCATGACTAGGCTATTGCTTAGTTTCAGATGCACAACGTAATGGTCAGAATTAGGAATGAGCGAATCGACTTTGAATCCTTCATCCAAAGTCGATTCGCATAAAACTTCGTTTGAATACTGTACTGTAGAGTATTAGAATGTATTGGCTCCGATGAGCCAAGTTCGGTACCAAGGTTTTTTACAGAATTAATTCATTTACGACGTTATTACCTGAAGTTTCGTGAGAGTTCACAAAGGAATAACTTCGGCTCATCGGAGCCAATACACTCGCTCCGTACAGTATTCAAACAACGTTTTATGCGAATCGACTTCTACTGCCAGATATCAATTATTATGTATGGGGACAAGCAATGGCATTAGTGATCGCTCCTCCCCATACAGGCCATATGAAGGGACCAGAACAACATTTTTTAAAAGCAATTTTACACGCAAAAGCGAGGAATTGTTTGTCTATGCCCACTGAATTGTGCTGAAGTGCTTTGGATTATCATCTCATCCCTCTTCTTTTATTTGTCCTTAAAGAGGACCTTTCATCTGGCAAAAAATTCTGAACTAAGTGTCATGATCTGTACAGCAGCGCCCAGCGATCTCACTGCACTTACTATTATCCCAGGGCGCCGCTCCGTTCTCCCGCTATGCCCTCCGGTATGTTCGGTCACTTGGTTATAGTAGGAGGAGACTGCTCTTGTCTGTGAGCTCTGCGCTGCGATTGGCCAGCGCTACAGCCTAGGAGAAGGAGACACCCAGGAGAACAAGAGCAGTCTCCTCCTACTATAACCAAGTGACCGAACATACCGGAGGGCATAGCGGGAGAACTAAGCGGCGCCCAGGGATAATAGTAAGTGCAGTGAGATCCCTGGGTGCCGCTGTACAGATCATGACACTTAGTACACAATTTTTTGAGAGATGAAAGGTCCTCTTTAAGCAAGTATTTGTTTCTCATCCGTCTCATTGGGGGACACAGGCAATGACCATGGGTATAGCTGTTGCCGCTAGGAGGCGGACACTAAGCATACAAAGTGTAAGCTCCTCCCTCTTCAGCTATATCCCTTTCTGCAGGGACCAAGCTAATCAGTTTTAGCTTAGTGTCTGTAGGAGACAGACCTTCCTGCATTGCAGGTCTGCTGATTTACTAAATTTGTCTCTCTCTCTTTTTCTAGCGGGAAGCTTCAGGCAGTCCGGGTAAAAACTGCCTGCACTCCCACCCAGGAGACGGGAGACCAGGGGGGTCACCCAAACCACCTGCTCGTTCCCGCTCTCTAGAAGAAAAGGAGAACCAGAGGTCCCTGTAAAAACCTCTGTCTCCCGCCAACAAGCACATCACCAAGGTCACCCCAGTGAAAGTCCCCTCTGTTCCGGTGTAGCGTCCCTCACCAATGGGCCGCACATTGAAGGTGGTGATCCTACTGGAGTCAGGGGGGCAGAAGACGTCGGACAGGTGAGTAGGAGCAGTGCTCCCCTCCGCTCTCCCTCCAGTAACCCCCTCAGTACCACCTCCAGTGCCCCTCTCAAGGACCCCGGCCAGTATTCCCTCCTCCCCACTTGTGGACTTGGGCAGCAATCTCCTTTAAGGGTCAACATACCTGGGACGCTGCTGCAGCAAGGGGGTGGCTGCATTCTTGTACACGCCGCGCGTCTGCTGCGGCTTCCCGGGCTGACTGCGTCCTCTGGAGCGCATCGGGAGAGGAGGGAGCTGAGTTTACTCCCCTGAGCGCCGCTTCCGAGTCGGCGCATCGGTTCTGGGGCAGCCGGGGCCGTTGTTAATGGAGGCCCCGGCTTCTGTACGGCCTATTCATGCAGGGTGTCCCTTATGGCTTATTGTCCCTGGCCAGTATCTGAGATGGCCGGGGATGCCGGCGTGGTTCTGGCGAGCGTGGGGAGGCATGGCCTGAGAGTGAATGGGCGTGGCACGAGGGCGAGGCGGCGTGTCCCAAGAGGATAGACAGGCGCCGGAGTCTGCAGCATTTGGGGAGGCGGGGCTTGTGTTCGCCCCGCCCCCACGTTTGCGGCAGAGCAGTGGGAGAGTGAGCTTCGCCCACTTCCGGATTTTTAAAGCTCCTGGCGGGATCTGAGGGTCTGACTGGCGTTTGGAGGGACACAGGCTGGGTAAGTGTTGTTTGGCCCTTCTTGCAGGGCCTAGCCTTCCCATTTGCCTCATTGGGGTGACAGGGGTGTCATTATGTCTGAACCCAGGTTCCTAAGCAGGCGGTCTCGTTGGTGCGTCATTTTGCCTGTGCATCATGTCGAGCAAAATTTCCATCCACTCAGTCATACTCCCTCTGCTTTGCGTGTGCGCTGCCATCAAGCGGCTCGGCTCCGGACCCATTGCTTCCCGCTGCCTAACCTACGGAAGAACCGGAATGGGCGCAGGTGGTACAGGATGTCTCCAATACCAACAAAGCTATTGTGGATATATTGGGGCACTCTGGGGATCATGGGGCTTGTGCCCATCGCGGCCGCCCCACAAAACGGGCCAGAACTTCCTCCCCCAAAAGGGGTTTTGTGTCTCCCATGTCTTCGTCCTCTCCTCCTCCTGCTAGAGAGTCTCACTCCGACATGTCCTCAGCTGAAGAGGCATGTTCCGAGGAGAGAAGGTCAGATGAGCATGTTGCCTCACCGGAGGGTCAGTCGCCCAAACTATCCTCCATGGTGGACAATTTAATTACGGCAGTTATTGAAACGTTGCAGGTTGAAGATCTTGCTCAGTCATCTGCCAGCTCTGGTTTTTCCTTTAGAAGGTCCCTTTGCTGGCAGAAGTGTTTCCCCAACCACCAGGAGTTTGATTCCTCTCTTTCCAAGGAGTGGAATTTTCCAGATATACTTTTTATGTTGCCAAATTGCTTTAACATCCTTCATCCTTTTTCGGAGGATTTGACTAAGAAATGGTGGACCCGCCACTTTCCCGCTTGGCTAAACATACTACCTTGCCAATGGTGGATGGGGCTTCTTTTTCTGATATCAAAGATGACAAGCTGGAAGCGTTTGCAAAATCTGCCTTTGAAGAAGTGGGCACAGCGCTGCAGCCGTTGTTTGCCTGCAAGGCTATGGGGGAGTGGGCAAATAACTTGCGTCAGGGTCTTGAGTGGGAAGTCCCCTCGAAGGAAGTTGCAGATGTGGCCCTGCAGCTCTCGCATGCCAGTGCATATATTTGTGAAGCATCTTTGGACGCGGCCAGGTTTAGGACTCGCTTGTCAGCCCTGTTGGTGGCTGTTTGCTGTACCCTATGGCTCTCATGCTGGGCGGAAGATAATGCTTTAAAGCGGGCCCCGACGGCCCTCCCATTTACCGGTAGCAGACTTTTTGGTAAGCGCCTGGATGAGATCATTTTGGACGCTACAGGTGGTCTAATAAGGCAAAAAAGCGGAAGCCTTTTTTCGTCCCTTTCAGAATTTTTCCGGCCATAAGGGAGCGTCCGATAAGTCTCATATGCGTCAGTCATTAGAGGTTTCTCCGGTTCGCAGTGGGTCCTTTTCACTACCAATTTGTAGCCCTTCTGTTCGGCCTGGCCACCGCTCCCATGGTCTTTATGAAGGTTCTGGCGGCAGTCATGGCCCTGCTCCATGGCATGGAACTGAGCAAAGGGAACTGCTTCGAAGGCAGAAACCATGTGCCCCAGAGCCCGCATGCAGCGACGAATGGGAAGATAGAGTGCACAAGGCGAAGGACCACCTTATCCTGATGGAGGATCAGGAAGGGCAACCGACATGACAGAGCCGCGAGTTCCGACACTCTACGGATAGAAGTAATTGCAACCAAAAAAGCCACCTTATAAGACAGGAAGCGCAGCGACGCCTGCTGCAAAGGCTCAAACGGAGAAGATTGGAGAGCGTTGAGCACTAGATTAAGATCCCAAGGATCCAATGAATCATAGCCAGGGGGGGTATGGTCACGCGAGGAGCACTTCCTTCCATTCAATGTTCTGGAGTTGAGGGCATTCGGCTCTCTGCAACACTGGGCCGACTACCTCAGGGGTTGTCTAGTGCGGGTTCAGTCTGACAACTCCACGGCGGTGGCGTATATCAATCACCAGGGCGGCACCCGGAGCTCGGCAGTCATGGAGGAGACAGCGCTGATTTTCAGCTGGGTGGAGAAACAGGTTCCGGCGCTATCAGCAGTTCACATTCCAGGCGTAGGCAACTGGATCACAGACTTTCTCAGCCGGAAGCGTCTCGATCCCGGCGAGTGGGCTCTTCACCCGCAGGTCTTTTGAGACATCTGCGAGAGGTGGGGTCAGCTGGATGTGGCTCTCATGGCCTCACGCTTCAACAACAAGGTCGAGGACTTCGTCGCACGGTCGGTTCACGTTTCCTTACGTGTTTCCGCCTCTTACGCTCATTCCGCGGCTTCTCAGGAAGATCAGGTCCGAGGGACTGCCAGTCATTCTCGTGGCCACGCAGGGTGTGGCACGCATCCCTAGTCACACTTCTCGCCGACGAACCCTGGCGTCTTCCTTTTCGAGAGGACTTGCTGTTGCAGGGGCCGATCTTCCACCCAAATTTAGGGTCACTACATTTAACGGTATGGCTGTTGAAGCCGTCGTACTAAAGGCTCTGGGTTTTTCGGATGCAGTGGACCAGACTATGATTCATGCCAGGAAGCCGTCGTCTTCAAGAATCTACCACTGGACTTGGAAGTCCTACTTTAGTTGGTGCGAGCAGAGACAGCTGTCTCCCGTTCGTTTTTCTTTGCCCCGACTTTTGGCTTTCCTGCAGTCGAGCATGGACTTGGGACTGGCTCTCAGCTCTCTCAAAGTGCAAGTGTTGGCTCTCTCCATTCTTTTTCATTGAAATTTAGCTTCGCTTTCGGAGGTTTGGACTTTTCTCCAGGGGGTTTGCACATGCTGCACCCCCCTTCTGTCCTCCATTGGATCCTTGGGATCTTAATCTAGTGCTCAACGCTCTCCAATCTTCTCCGTTTGAGCCTTTGCAGCAGGTGTCGCTGCGCTTCCTGTCTTATAAGGTGGCTTTTTTGGTTGCAATTACTTCTATCCGTAGAGTGTCGGAACTCGCGGCTCTGTCATGTCGGTTGCCCTTCCTGATCCTCCATCAGGATAAGGTGGTCCTTCGCCTTGTGCAGTCTATCTTGCCGAAGGTGGTGTCGACATTCCATCTAAATAAGCTTATTCTTCCTTCATTTTGTCCGGACCCGTCTCATCCTCAAGAACAGTCACTCCATACTCTGGATCTGGTGCGTGCAGTGCGTATCTATCTGTCCCAGGCGGCATCTTTCAGGCGGACGGATTCCCTGTTCGTGATTCCACAGTGGCCGAGACTAGGGCTGGCAGCGTCAAAGACTTCCATTTCCAGATGGATTTGTTTGGCTATTGTGCAAGCGTACCGCGTTAATGACTGTGCCCCGCCCTTCCAGATGACAGCTCATTTGGCTGAGGCAGTGGGAGCCTCTTGGGCGATGCATCACAGGGCTTCGGCCCTTCAGGTGTGCAAGGCGGCAACCTGGTCGTCTTTGCATACTTTTTCTAAGTTTTACAGGGTGCACACCTTTACATCTTCTGATGCTTCTTTGGGGCGTAGAGTTTTGCAAACAGCGGTTCTCTGATTGGCAGGGGGATTGTAGTTATGCCCACCCCCAGGGACTGCTCTGGAACGTCCCATGGTCAATGCCTGTGTCCCCCAATAAGATGGATGAGAAAACTAGATTTTTGTACTTACCGTAAAATCTGTTTCTCTTCCGTTCATTTGGGGACATAGTTCCCATCCAGTTTTTTGTTTATGGGCCTTTTCGGGCCTGTGTGGTTCTGGGTTTGCACAGAAATTTGATTTTCTTATGTCTGGCTTCTCCCACGGCTTTTGCACTAAACTGATTAGCTTGGTCCCTGCAGGAAGGGATATAGCTGAAGAGGGAGGAGACGCTTCCGGCTGAGAAAGTCTGTGATCCAGTTGCCTACGCCTGGAATGTGAACTGCTGATAGCGCCGGAACCTGTTTCTCCACCCAGCTGAAAATCAGCGCTGTCTCCTCCATGACTGCCGAGCTCCGGGTGCCGCCCTGGTGATTGATATACGCCACCGCCGTGGAGTTGTCAGACTGAACCCGCACTAGACAACCCCTGAGGTAGTCGGCCCAGTGTTGCAGAGAGCCAAATGCCCTCAACTCCAGAACATTGAATGGAAGGAAGTGCTCCTCGCGTGACCATACCCCCCCTGGACCGAGAGATTTTCCAACACTCCCCCCCAACCCCTGAGACTTGCATCTGTTGTTAACACCCTCCAATGGAGAGGGAGAAATGAACGCCCCAATGTCACCATCGGAGAGGCCATTCACCTTCGGAGAGGGGCAAGGAGACGCATCGGCCGATCCAAGGAGTCTGGGGAGTGATCCCAGCTAAACAGAATGGCTCCTCCCTCTTCAGCTATATCCCATGAATCTCTGTAGGAATGAAGTCCATGAGGAAATGTGAAGTACAGAGAGGATGGACAGGACAGACTGTGGTAATGGAGACTGCATACAAGTGCTGCTGCTCATTAGCCCCCCCCCTTTCCTTTTTCCTCTCTACTTCATGTCTCCTCATAAACGTCATTCCTACAGAGATTCAGCTGGGGATCATATTAAACTGTATTCGTTATCATAATCCCTGACAAGCAGAGAAGATGATGAGGCAGCTCTTTACCTCAGTGTTGCGAAGTAACTTGTCCTGATGTGTGATTAGGACAGGTTTTGTGTGCACTAATAGGACGGCAGCCATTTTATTTCCCTTGATTATTGCTCCCTAGACAAAACGAGCCATTATGACTAATAAAAGGTATTTGGGAATATATTTATAATAAAGTAATAATTAAGTATTTTCAGTAATTTTATTTTCTTCATTTTTGGAGAACCCCTTTAAGGCTACTTTCACATTAGCGTTTTCAATTCCGCTATTCATTGTCAATGGGGACAAAACTGAACGAAACGAAATGCATTCCGTCCCGTTTGGTTGCGTCCCCATCGCGGACAGAAAAACACTGCAAGCAGTGTTTTTCTGTCCGCGATGTGGTGCGGAGCAAGACTGATCTGTCCCCATTGACTTACATTGTGTGTCAGGACGGATCCATTTTCTCTGACACAATAGAAAATGGATCCGTCCCCCATTGACTTTTAATGGTGTTCAAGACGGATCCTTCATGGCTATAGAAGACATAATGCAACCGGATCCGTTCATGACGGATGCATGCTGTTGTATTATTGTAACGGAAGCGTTTTTGCAGATCCATGACAGATCCGTAAAAAAACGCTAATGTGAAAGTAACCTAACTTGTATTTTATTAATATGTCATGTTCTCAAGTTTTGAATACAAGTTCTTTTGAAATCTGCCTTCGGTTTTATCCGGCTGAAGTTAATATAAAAATCCTAAAATTGAATACACAAAACTAAATTACTAAGTGATTCAGTATTCTAGGGCTTTGCATGCATAATTTAATCCACCTTAAAGAAAGGAAGTATTACCAAGGTAACATCCGGCTGTTGTGGTAAACTACCAATGCTATCATCTGCATAATGTAGAGTCAAATCTGCATGTTCTCAAATAGATGTATCTCTGTAGGCTTGTTATGTGTGAGTAGTGGAGGAGTAGAAAAGCCAGGCCTTTACCCCTGGCTTGATATTAAAATGTACAGTATTTTTTTAGTTGTATTTTCCTAATATAGAGCAATTAGTTGAGTGACCTCTCACACTCCATATTCTGTATCATTCTGCACTTTGAGATTTGTTTTATGTCAATATTTAAATATTGACCTAGTGCTATGGGAGGTAACATAGTATTTTTATAACTTTAGACTTGGTAAGGTCCCCTGGCCTTGACATTGCTGGAATTGTTCCTAATTTAACCCTTTACACAATAACCTAGAAAAAATTCTAGTTGTCAGCAGATCTGTGGAAGCTTAATCAGATCTTAAAGGAAAGCAAAATGCAGTAAGCAATACTGTTGTATTTCAAAACGCACTTCAGTGATTTCTCTTTGCCTGTACAATGCAGTAGAACCTAAAGAATAATGAAGAGGATCATGTTTTAGTTTATGTGCTATTTGTGGGTTATCCACCATCTTCATTCCTTCTTTTCCTCTGATATGATTCCCTTAAAGCAGCCTGCATTTCCCATTACGCCTCTGACTTGAATAGCGACACTACGCCGGTAATTCATCTTCATTAATCATATAATTTTATTTTTTTCAGTGACATAGAAAATGTGCAGAGGGGCTAGAGTCTCATCCCACTGCATTTGTGTGCCATCTAAGGGTTGCAAGTGATAGTTTAGTGACGTTGAACTTCTGTCCCATAACTTACACTAGAGTCTGTATGGAGGAGTTGCTATCTATAGTGTGAAGCTACATCTCATAGGATACACTGGAGATACTGCAAGCAGCATTCACAGATAGCAGAGAAAGGCAGTATGAGTCAGAGGAGGTGTATAACTGCTTGGTGGGGATGGGAGGTGTTTGAGAGCTGCCAGGAGGAATTTGATAGATGCTGATGTAATCCTGTAGCTCACAGGAAGTCTGCTATGCAGGGGGAGACTCCCCTACTTTCTACACAGGAGAGCAAGCTCTGGACTAGTGGTCAGATGAGCACCTGGTCATAATGAAAGGGCTCAAAATGTATGCCCGCGTGATCTACCTTCCTTCAGTATAAAAGGCTGATACCTGCATGTGCACCTGCTGGTGAATATCTTGTCCTCTAGCTCCCTCTACTGGTCCCTTTATTCAAGACTCTTTTAGCTTGGATTTACGGATTTGGTACGGTCACTTAAGTGTTTGGCGTTTTGGTATTGTACTGATCTCTTGGTTGTGACTTTTTGGCATGTTTGGTTTTCTTGTTTGCCTCTGGGGTATCTTGTACTGCATTGTCCGACTGGCATTTGACCCTTTTTCTGTATGACGTTTCTCTTAGTGTTTGTCCGTTTGTTTGTCCTTGTTTGTGTGTCGCTCCTTCAAGTATTTTTGTCCAGTTGTTGGGTCATCGCCTAGAGTGACCGTGAAAGTAGGTAGGGATAGTGGGTCTGGGCAGTTTACTACTGCACTATCCCTGTTTGTGTGTGATGGTAGTCGTTATCCTGACAGCTAGAAGGAGCCACTAGTGAGAAAAATTGAACCGATTCAAGAGGCTTGTGGAAATCCATTTTAATTTGTATGTTATCTGCTTACAGTACTCCTACCTTCTAACCAGCCAGCTGGAGTCTCAGCGCATCTACTGGGAAAACAAGATTGTACGTTTGGAGAAAGATACTGCAGATGAGGTAAGTAGCATACGTAGAGAACTACATGGATTATCAATTTTGCTCTCAGTCAAACCAGTGTCCAGTTAATTCATTTTTACGTACATTGATCCTTTCCTCTCTATCGTTAGTCATTTGGTTAGAATAAAAAACAGGCCAGAAAAATGTTTAAAATAAAAAAGAAGCATTACTCACCTCTACTGATTCCTTGTTGCTTTAGTCCCCACTGCTCTCCACTTTCTGTCCCAGCTAGATACACCAGAAATGTCAGAAGAGGCCTGCGCAGCGCACAGCTGATTCCCAGCCGGCATACTCCTTCTACACAGCCCAGCAGCATGATGTGTGGCAGTTAGCGATGAGCTAATTTTATATTTTGAAATTCGTGTGGTGGTAAAAGGTGAATTGCGTTATGGATTCCGTTACCACGGACCATAACGCAATTCTATGATGGAATGCATAACAGAATGCCTTTAGAGGCATTCCGTTATTCATTCCGTCATAATAGAAGTCTATGTGCTGCAAAATGGATCCGTCCCGTTTCAGTTTATGCAGGGGAGTCCTCCCCTGCATAACGAAAACGGGACGGATCCGTTTTGGAGCCCATAAACTTTTATTATGACGGAATGAATAACGGAATGCCTCTAAAGGCATTCTGTTATGCATTCCATCATAGAATTGCGTTATGGTCCGTGGTAACTGAATCCATAACGCAATTCACCTTATACCACCAAACGAAGTGCGAATGAATTTCATAAGAGGAAATTCGCTCATCTCTAGTGACAGTACATCGTGCTTGCTTGGGAGCGTCGGCTGCTTAGGTGAATGGTGAAGTGGGGAGCGGACAGCTCTCTGCTTCACTATTACACTCAGCTGTCTCTGCGTCCTATGGACACAGAGACAGCTGAGGGAGACACAAATGTCAGTCGAGCGGCATCCAACAGAGCGTTAATACACAGTGAGGACAAGTCAAGGAGGAGGCAGTGAAGGGACATCAATGGAGGTGTAGAAGGTGCTGCTTGGGGGAGGAAGGGAGAATGTGACCCATCGACGTGATGTCAGCAAGGCAACAAACCAGGTCACATGACTGGTTTGTAAAGTGAGCAAGCGGAGCAGAATAGGTAATACAACAATATTAGAGATTTGTTAGGCTCCATTCAGACGTCCGGGTGCGGACCCATTAATTTTCAGTGGGGCCGAAAAAGATGCGGACAGCACACAGTGTGCACTGTCCTATTCTTGTCCGCAATAGTGGACAAGAATAGGCATTTTCTATTTAGTGCCAGCCATGTGCACATGTCCGGTGTCAGTGTTTTGCGGATCCGCAAAACAGTTACGGATGTGTGAATGGACCCTTAGTATGGCTAGGGCATGTTTAATGGAAAATAAAAGTTTAATCCCGGAAAACCCCTTTAGAGACACAGCCCCATTTTTCAAATCTGACGTGTCACTTTAAGTGGTAATAACTTTGGAACGCTCCTACATTTCCTAGATATACTGAATGTTTTTTTTTTTTTGTGACATATTGTACTTTGTTAGTGACAAATTTGGGTTGCTATTAAGTGTTTTTTTCCCCCCCAAAAATCAAAAATTTAACAGAAATTTTGAAAAACGATCAGTTTTCAAGATTTAAAAATTTATGCTTTTAAGACAGTCATACCACCCAAAAAAGTTTGTTTTTCACGTGTTTTTATGTTTTCATAATTTTTGTAAAGTACTTTTATTTTTTGGGGGGATGTTAGAGGGCTTATAAGTTTTTAGCAGCAATTTTACTAATTTTCAAGAAAATTTCCATATTCAGTTTTGAAGTAGCTTTGAGAGGACAATATACATATATATGTATGTACACAGGCACACACTGACACTACAGTCTGTGGTATGGATTTATATCTATCTATCTTGTACCATGTCAGTAAAGCTCTAACATTAAGAACAGGTGTATGGGGCACAAACATAGGGTACTCTGGGGCAGATCAAAAAATGAATTAGGGGACCAGACAACCCCTTTAATTGGCCTGCTGGTAGTGTTATTAGGGCATACGATGATTATTCTATAACGTGCACAGAATGTTTTGTTTGCTTAGATTAACAACATGAAAGCCAAGTTTAAGGAGACGATAGATAAGTGTGACAGCCTGGAACATAGGCTGAATGACCTTCTTAAGGAGAAGCAAGCTGTGGAAAGGAGGTTTGTGACTTCAAACATATGTGCCTTCTGTATACAGGGTTGAGGAGCCTGCAGTCTACAACGTGTGCTCATCTTAAAATACCGTTTTACACTTTACATGTAGAAGTAATACATTGCATTAGCAGTTTTGTACTGATCCTGAGTTACATTTGCATGCAACTCTGCTGGCTTCAGAGCTGAATTCTCCCATCATTCCAGCTGGGTGAAGCTTGCTGTACAGTTATCTGATGAAGAACATTAACTATCCAACTGCATAATGGCAGCTTGGCTACATTTCTTCGGAGGTGTCTGTCGACAAGCTTGTTGACTGTTTCTACTAACAGCAGAAATGAGAATGAACCTCTGGCTGTAACTCAGGAGTAGCACAAGAAAGGTGTTTATTACATATGAACTGTACACTAACACTTTCTATGTAAAAACTTTGGGAGTCATTTATCAAACTGGTGTAAAGTAGAACTGGCTTAGTTGCCCATAGCAACCAATCAGATTGCACCTTTCATTTTTGACAGCTCCTTTGGAAAATGAAAGGTGAAATCTGATTGGTTGTTATGGGCAACTAAGCCAGTTCTACTTTACACCAGTTTGATAAATGACCCCCTTTATTCATACTGCACACATTTAAAGGGAAGCTATAATAAGTACAGTAATACATGTACAGAACACCTGCTGTCGATATGCACCTCCATTCCTCCGGTGTGTCGGCAAACTAGCCATGGAATTTATTGAGAAGACTCGCAGACATAATGGATAGGACTCCTGAAGAAGTCTATGCATCCCACGGCCAGTTTGTAGGCACATAGCGGGGAATGGGGATGAGTAGCGGCAGACAAATTACTGATCTGGAGTCAGCAGCAGGTGTTCTATACATGTATTATTTTACCTACGGGAGTTGTGTCAATTCAACAAATGGCATTTATCATGTAGATACAATTAACGCAAGGCACTTACTAATGTATTGTAATTGTTCACATTGCCTCCTTTACTGGCTGGATTCATTTTTCCATCATATCAGACACTGCACATTTCCATGGTTATGACCACCCTGCAATCCATCAGTGGTGGTCATGCTTCCACACTGTAGGAATAAGCACCGGCCTGTCTGGTGGCTGGGACCGCGGGAGCACGCATAAGCATGCATGCGCAGCAGCTCCCATCCCATCTACCTCATATCTGCGCTGCAGCAGTGATCATAACCATAGAAACGAGCAGTGTATAATGTGATGGAAAAATGAATCCAGCCAGCAAAGGAGGCAATATGGGCAATAGCAATACATTAGTAAGTGCCTTGTATTAACTTTACATGATAAATGCTATTTGGTATAGTGAAACAAACCCTTTTAAGGGGTTGTCTCACTTCAGTAAGTTGCATTTATCATGTAGAGAAAGTTAATACAAGCCACTTACTAATGTATTGTTATTGTTCATATTGCTTCCTTTGCTGGCTGGATTCATTTTTCCATCTCATTATACTATGTTTGTTTCCATGGTTATGACCACCCTGCAATCCATGAGTGGTGGTCGTGCTTGCATACTATAGGGAAAAGCACCAGCCTATGTCAGCTCCCACGGTCCCAGCTATCACAGAGGCCAGCACTTTTTCCTATAGTGTGCAAGCATGGCCACCACTGATGGATTTGCAGGGTGGTCGTAACCATGGAAATGAGCAGTGTATAATGTTATGGAAAAATGAATCCAGCCAGCAAAGGAAGCAATATGGACAATCGCAATACATTAGTAAGTGCCTTGTATTAACTTTCTCTATATGATAAATGCCGCTTGCTGGAGGTGAGAGATTCCTTTTAATACCACATACACAATGAACTCCTCGCTACACAAACAGACCAGCAACAATTGAATGCTAAAAACATCAATAAAAACACTACACAAATACACAACTGTGTTTCCATTGTGCTACCTGCAATGTGAATTCAGAGTGGCCACCACAACACTCAAAATGTCTGTTGCAATAGTTGCACTTAAAGGGAACCTGACATCTCGTTTATGTGTTTGAAACTGCCCACAGTACCTATTTCATCTCGTTATGGTGGCTCAGAAGTGACCCTTGATTCCTTCGAGTAACTTGTTAATCTGCAGAAAATGCACTTTTATTCTTGTTCTCGCTGTATGTAAATTAACTTGTTGAAGTCAAGTAGGCCGGCACAAACCTTCTGAAAGTCAGGCTTTCCCCACCCACACCCCTCCCCATGCAGCTTGATTGATGTTCTCCAGGCCAGGGAACATCATTCCCTGTTCTCCCGAGATCCCGCACAGGCTCTATTCACTTCCGACGCATACCCAGTAAATAGTGCTGTACATCAGCTGTAGAGATAACAGCCCTTTTGCGCACGTGCTGTGAAGTGTTGAAGCCAGGGGCTGTGCAGCACTATTCATTGGGCATGTGCCGGAAGCGAATGCGATTGGAGCCTGCGCAGGATCTAGTGAGACCAGAAAGAAAAAAACATAAATCCTGCAGTTTTCACACTGGCCACTAGGCCTCAAAATAGGTGCTACTTTACTGCAGTTATCTGCTTATCATTAGGGGCAGGTTAAGAATGACAAATGGCATCTGTGTATAGATAACACAGGATCCTCCATTCACAATAGGTTATTGTCAAAGCTTGTCTACTCAGGTCACAGAGCAAGACTACAAAACTCTGCCATGGAAGTCAATCGGGTCAGCTCCAGAACATTGTGTATATGGCCCATGTGGCTGCCGTGAAGCAATTTTCTTAATGCTTTCTAAATGCTTTTAAGAACAGTTCAGGCAAGATGGCCGCCCCATAATCATGTTCAGGAAACAGAATAAATAAATCTGTGATCAGAAAATAAAACCAGACTCAAAAATATGGAGACGTGTTAGTATCTGATTTTAACTGGCAAAAAAAAAAATTGGTGACACATTTCCTTTAAGGTTGAGTTCACACGGGCGTGGCGGATTTGTTCAGGATGCGTCCCAGGTGTACTGCGGCAAACCTGCGCGAGTAGGTACCCAATTGCAGTCAGTTTTGACTGCTATTGCGTTCCATTTTTATCGCGCTGGTGCAATGCGTTTTGCACACGCGTGATAAAAGACTGACTGTGGTACCCAGACCCGAACTTCTTCACTTAAAGGGAACCTGTCACCAGGATTTTGTGCATAGAGCTGGGGACATGGGCTGCTAGATGGCCGCTAGCACATCTGCAATACCCAGTCCCCATAGCTCTCTGTGCTTTTATTGTGTTAAAAAACCGTTTTGATCCATATGCAAATGAACCTGATATGAGTCCTGTGTCCAGAGATGAGTCCAGCGGAAAGGAGCCCAGCACCGCCCCGCGTCCTCCGAATCTCCTCCTTGCTGGCTGACGTCACAGAGCTGGAGCGCCGAAATCTCGCGATGCGCGAGCTAGTGCATGCGTAGTTCGTTCCCTGTGCTGATGCCAGCACAGGGAATGAACATGATGCCAACACTGCGCATGCGCTAGCTCGCGCATCGCGAGATTTCGGCGCTCCAGCTCTGTGACGTCAGCCAGCAAGGAGGAGATTCGGAGGACGCGGGGCGGTGCTGCGCTCAGAAAATTGGACTTCTCTCCGGACACAGGACTCATATCAGGTTCATTTGCATATAGATCAAAACGGTTTTTTAACACAATAAAAGCACAGAGAGCTGTGGGGACTGGGTATTGCAGATGTGCTAGCGGCCATCTAGCAGCCCATGTCCCCAGCTTTATGCACAAAATTCTGGTGACAGGTTCCCTTTAAGTACAGGTTTGGGTTAGGTGGTGTGTAGATGTTATTATTTTCCCTTATAACATGGTTATAAGGGAAAATAATAGCATTCTTTAATACAGAATTCTTAGTAGGTGGTCAATTGAGGGTTAAAAAATAATAAACTCTCCTTCTCCTCTTGATCGCGTAGCTGCCGGTCTCTTCTTACTACTTTAATCATGAGCTGCCGGCTAAGGGCTCTTTCACACCTGCGTTGTTGTCTTCCGGCATAGAGTTCCGTCGTCGGGGCTCTATGCCGGAAGAATCCTGATCAGGATTATCCTAATGCATTCTGAATGGAGAGAAATCCGTTCAGGATGCATCAGGATGTCTTCAGTTCCGGAACGGAACGTTTTTTGGCCGGAGAAAATACCGCAGCATGCTGCGCTTTTTGCTCCGGCCAAAAATCCGGAACACTTGCCGCAAGGCCGGATCCGGAATTAATGCCCATTGAAAGGCATTGATCCGGATCCGGCCTTAAGCTAAACGTCGTTTCGGCGCATTGCCGCATCCGACATTTAGCTTTTTCAGAGTGGTTACCATGGCTGCCGGGACGCTAAAGTCCTGGCAGCCATGGTAAAGTGTAGTGGGGAGCGGGGAGCAGTGTACTTACCGTCCGTGCGGCTCCCCGGGCGCTCCAGAGTGACGTCAGGGCGCCCCAAGCGCATGGATCATGTGATCACATGGATCACGTCATCCATGCGCATGGGGCGCTCTGATGTCATTCTGGAGCGCCCGGGGAGCCGCACGGACTGTAAGTATACCGCTCCCCCGCTCCCCACTACTACTATGGCAACCAGGACTTTAATAGCGTCCTGGGTGCCATAGTAACACTGAACGCATTTGGAAGACGGTTCCGTCTTCAAATGCTTTCAGTACACTTGCGTTTTTCCGGATCCGGAGTGTAATTCCGGCAAGTGGAGTACACGCCGGATCCGGACAACGCAAGTGTGAAAGAGGCCTAAAGGACCTATGGTGACGTCAGATCACATGGTTCATCAAACTGACCATGGAAATTAATGAGCTGCAGGCACAAGGACCAGTTCATCAGCTTGTTAATTTACGTGGTATGGTCAGGCCAGTTTCAGGAGTAGACTGGGCAACCCTTGGGATTCACCTGCAATAAAGAACTGGTAAATACTTACCTGACAGATCATATGCCACCGCTTCAGTTCTCCAGGCCAAGCTCTATTTACCTGACTGCAGCAGTGACTTGTTCAACCCCTTTAAAGTGGTTGTGCTAAGTTTTTGTCCTCTCCTATCCACAGGATAAGGAATAACTAGCTCATCGCTGGGGGTCCAACCTCTGGAACCCCCACTAATCACGAAAACGGGGGTCCCCTTCTCATGGAGCGGAAGGTTGTGCATAAACACTGCCTCCCCATTCATTCTCTATGTGAATGCCAGAGATAGCTGTACGTGATTGTTGGGGTCCCAACGATCAGCTAGTTATCCCCATCCTGTGGATAACAAAAAGTTACCACAACCCCTTTAAACAGAGTGTTTCTTGCTGGTATTTGTGTTGGTTAGCTGTGTAATACTCAGCACCCTAAGGGTACCAGCACATAGATGCAGGTCAGCATGCAGAAGATCTACAGGAAATTCAGTGTGGATTTCTGTAACTGATCCGCACCAAAATACACTATTTCTAACAGCGCTTTTAGTGTGGATTTGGCAAAATTTTGCCCCTGATCTCACCTTTCATTGGAAAAGGGTCAAAAACAACAGCTAAAATCACAAACATAATTGACATGCTGGGGATTCGGAAATCCACACTCCAGGTCAATTTTCACAATCTTCGCCAAGTATGCATGAGATTTGTATAATCTCATACAGTTTTCTGGTACTGCACTATTCACATATTCCACAATGTGTGCAGGTGGCCTAAAGAGGACATGTCAGACCGGACAATAGACGTTCTGGGTGTTGTGGTACCTATTTAGAATTTATATTACATGTGTTATAGTGCAGTGAACACATAGTTGTGTATTTATGATCACCTGTTGATTAGTGTTGAGCGAACTTCTGTTTTCAAGTTCGGCGTACAAATTTCGGGTTTGGGTTAACTAAGAATTCCGTTATGGACCAAAGAATTCCATTATGGATTCCGCTACCACGAACCATGAGTTATGGTCCGTGGTAGCAGAATCCATAACGGAATTCTTAGTTAACCTGAACCTTGTACGCCAAACTTGAAAACAGAAATTCTCTCATGCCTACTGATGATGTCAGTAGAGTAAGTTCTGCAGTCGTTACATACCATATAAAATATGTCTGCTGTGTACATGTGCCACATATTTTTCATTAAGTGTACATTATATTTCTATGGTGTAGGTGCACTGTACTAAATACAAAGGTGTCAAAACTATCGACTGAATTGAAGGAAGAGCAGGAAATGAATAAGTGCCTAAGAGCCAACCAGACTGTGCTTCAATCCAAGCTGAAGGAAGAAGAAACTCTGAGGAAGGAGGCCTGTGAGCAGAAGGACCTGCAGATCGTGGAAATGCAGGAGCAACTGCGGGATGTCATGTTCTACCTGGAAGCTCAGCGAAAAATCAACCAAATGCCAGAAGACGCACGGCAGGAAATTCAAGATGGCCAGATCAACATAGCAATGGCGTCCTCTAGTGCTTCTCCAGCATCAGGGAAGTCGCGGAAGGGCCGTGGAAAAAGAGGCAAATAGCACACCTGGAAGCTTCATTCATCTTATGGGCCTCTGTTTGTTCTCCCTTTAGAGTGGGATACATTGAACTGCTGCAGGGAATTGCGGCCAGCATTACTGCTGGGACGTGAGGAATCCAGATTCATTATTCATAGCACACCTTAAGCATAGTTTCTTCTACCAAATGATCAGAGCAGGAAACCTTTAACTTTCTCTGACGAGCCTTTAAAATGTATAGTCTAAGTTTTAAAGAGCATAAATAGCAATTCCTTAAGAGATTATTCTTGCCATTGCCCCCTTGAGACAAGGGAATATTCCAGCTGTACTGTGCAGGGTTGCATGGGATACTTCAGATTCCCAGGGCAGAATACAGATGTCTGGTTACCCATCTTGCTGTAACTCATAAAAGAATACCTGTACATTCATCATTAAATCAGGGAATTGCTCTTTAGGAATTTTTTCCAGTTAAGACTGCTGAAATGCTAGAATTTCCTTGGATAGTTATGACTTATTTTAAAGTCGTGTTTCCCAAACTTTGCTTTAGTTTTAGTCTCCATTTTGAGAGATAATAGTCACACAGTAAAAGTGCTGTGGGAGTTTAATGTGGCCTTTATATGTGGATGGCGAGTACAGAAATGGTGTTTTGGACGAGCTGCAAATGTTTAATTTCACTTCAGAAGTGGATGTGACTCATTGTTATAGACTGTTCTGCATTTCCGAATTATATGGCTTCTCTCAACAATCATTTTCGGTACCGTTTTGTTAGGCCTGATTTTAACCATGACTCCACGTTAAGAGCACATTTGGAAACTTAAAAAAAAAATCTGCTTTTGGCTGGATTTCAAGAGGTATGCCCCAACTCACCAGGATTACGTGTACCTGCCCTGTGCCTATACCCATGGTACAGGCTGTGTTCCTTGAGACCTTGAGCAGCGGACCATTTATTGTGGAGATTCACTGGAAACCCTGACAATTACCACTTGGGAAAAGAACACCTACAGATCACGGAAAAGGGGACTCTGTACTATTCTGACACCTCCTCCCCCCTGAAATGAACAGAGGGGTAGGTCAAGCATGCTCATTGCTGCTCAGCTCTACTCTGTGGGACTTCTTAAAGTGATTGGCTAATTCCAGAACTATCAGTGGGACACCCCACCGATCTAATAGTTATCCCCTTTCCTGTTGATAGGAGATAACTCGCTACAACCTGTATATCCTTTAAGGATAACTTTGGAGGTAGGTAGGACACCTGAACTCCAGCAAAAAGGGGACTTTTTCAGACTTTGCTTTAAAAGGAACCTGTCATCAACTTTATGCTGACCTCACTGAGGGACGTATAAAGTAGTGACAGAAATGCTGATCTCAGCGGTGTGTCACACATCAGCTAAAAGTAAGTAGTTCCTGAGAACCAGCATCATAATCATTACAGCCCAGGCCTTGAAAAGAGTCAAATCGACCTGAGAAGAGTCACGGTTATTCATAATCTCCTGCTCTCCCGTCCATCTGCTGATGATTGCCAGTTCTCTCCTAGAGAGAAAGGGAGACAACTGGGTAGAAGACCATCAGCAGGTGGGCAGGAGAGCAGGAATTCATGAATAACCATGACTCTTCTCAGGTGGCCGTGGCTCTTTTCCAGGCCCGTGGCCATGGCTCTTTTCCAGGCCCAGTCTGCAATGATTGTGATGTTGGTTCTCGGCAACCACTTACTTTTAACTTATAAATGACAGACCGCTGAAATCAACTCACCTGTCTCTACTTTATGATGCAGTTAGTATGGCCAGCACAAAGTTAATCACAGGTTCCCTTTAAATTTCACTTTAAAAAGCTAGAGCTGCAGACGTACTTTTGTGATGTGCATCTATATTACTGACAAACTATTTGTAATTATAGCTAAATCTTAAGCTGCAGGCAGTACATTGGCACCAAGGCCCACATTCACTAATGTGAGTGCAACTAGATTCTGGCGTAAATTGCAACAAAATTCTGGGGTAAAAATCTGTCTCAAACGAAGCCAACCAATAGTGTGTAAACTTAGACAAAAATGTATCATCCAGCCAGAGCCACTGTGATAGATGTGTTGCAGGTCTAGTCAGCCTGCAAGCTTGGACTGCGGCCCGTATACCGAACCATTTGCTTCAATGGGGCTGCAGAAAAACGGAAATGACTCTATGTGCATTCCGTTTATGTATGTCCGTTCGGCAAAAAAATAGAATATGTTCTATTATCGTCCACATTACGTCCATCAAATTATGGATAACAACAACATTGCATTTTTTTTTTTTTTTTTTTACTGTATCTCTAAGCATATCTGCATTATGTACTGCAAAAACTTGCGTGTAAGTTTACAATTAATTTTTCCGGTGGGCCCTAGGCAACACAGTCCGACACTGACAGCCTAAGATTACACATCTACAGGATTACAGTAAATCTGCCCCATAGTGTATCTGTCACCTATAATATATCGATTACCGGAAGAATTATGAAGACTGGCGTTCCCATACACCACTCTTGATCCCCCGACGCTTCAGTAAGATCCCTCTTATTTAATAAGAGGTAGATTCCTCGTGATAAATTAGTCGCCTCTCTGGCCCTCTGTGCACCAGAATCTTAAGTCTCCACCAGCTAGGGCTTTTTTACGCCACAATAGGTGTTTCTTTCTATAACTTGACTCTAATCTTTTGTTTCAGAAATGGTTCCTATAGCCTTGATAGCCGGCTTTAATGCATTCTTCTGGCAGAATGAGTAGACTTGCCATTGTAAGTGTGTATTGTTCCCTATGAAATGCTTTACATAAGAAAAGGGTTGGCAGGACATTTAATTTGTTATATAAACCTTTCATTTTCAGTTTTCTGACTTGAGGCCAGCTCTATACACACTGGATGTTTTCATTCTGATAACCATGGCTACATGTCCCTAGATGTAATGAAGGCAACCAGAATGAAAATGTGAATGAAAGGGTGAAATATAGAAAACTGGAAAATAAGCCTGGAGACTTTGTAGAAGCAATGGTAGCTAACATATTTTCAATTGCAGAGGCCTTGTAAGTGTCACGATGTTAGGATTTCTGAGTTCCCTTTTACCAGGGGTGATCACACTGCTTATTGTGTATGTCTAAAAGCTCATACAGGTTATACACTTTGTCCATGTTCAAAATGTTCCTAAAAAATTGTTCACTCACACAGTGCAGTTCTGATGTACTGATCCTGGTCTCTTGTAATACAGTTCAATAAACCCATTGTAGCACAGAATTAGAACTACCCTCATGCAACGTGAGTTACCTGTACCGGGTGGTGAACGTCCTTCCTGTATAACTACTTGTATAACTATTTAAAGGGAGTCTGTCAGCACTTTTAACCAAGCTAAACTGCTAACAACACTAGGTAGAGATTGTTATTATTCGGAGAAGTGTGAATATGAACTTTTATTCTGCCAGATTCTGCTCCTGCAAGTTTCCAGGGTGGGGCTTCCCTGTGAAGTTATGTCTGCATTGAGATGCTTCACAGCTCCTCCTCTCTGCTGTGTGTGGCAACTATAGTGCTCTCCTGGTTGGATGCTACGCCTGTCACTCAGAAGAGTAGAGGGGAGGGGCTGTGAAGCAGTGCAATGAGCACTTCACAGTGAAGCTTTGCCTCCAGTGCACTTGCAGGAGTTGAATCTGGCAGAATAAAAGTTCAAATTTACACTACTCCTGATAAGAAAAGCTTTTTTTAAAAAAAAGTGTGTTTCTGCTTTTCTCCCCAGACCCCTTACCTAGTGCTGTCAGCAATTTGGCATGGACAAACCTGCTGACAAAGTCCCTTTAAGTTGTCACTTTTTCTGTAAGTTTTACAGAGCCTTTGCATGTATACTACTAAGGGTTTACCTTCTATCTGTTATTTCAGTTTGGTTTTGCTGTTCTTGCTTAAAATAAATTATTTCTTAATTTAAGAAAAAAAAAAAATCATCTTGCATATTGACTTCATATGTTCTAGTTACATCACTCACTTCTGATAAAAAGTTTGGCGGTGTCAAGAGTAGAAATATGCAGTAGAACAACCATGAAATGAACACCTGAAGATTACATCTCTGATTATGCACATCACCCCGCTCCAGAGTAAGGGTTCATGCACATGAATGTGTGCCCCCCGTGCTGACTACCGCAAAAAGTGTTCCACAATGCATGGGCATCGGCCGTGTGCCCGCCATTTGCAGATGTGGAGCCATTCATTTGAATGGATCCGTGACCCGCAAGATTCAGTCCACACTACAAAAAAATAGAACATGTTTTATTTTTTACGGTGCGGAGACACGGACTGAAATCCCACAGAAGTGCTTCATAGTGTTTCTGTGGGTTTCCGCTCCGTACTCCATAAGGGTCAGGCTACACGGCGACATATGTCGCAGAAAAGTCGCGCAACATTTTGCATAATGATAGTCAATGGTGTCTCAATGTGACAGTCGCAAAAAATCCATGCCATGTTGCATTGCGATACCGTTTACTATCATTACAAAAAAGTTGCGCAACCTTTCTGCGACACGATGTAGCCGGACCCTACGCGAGTTAAGCAATGTTAAACTCATCTGTGTTCCTGCCAGTAAACACAGAACACACACTAATGCTGTCTATCTGGCGTCCATTTTAGGTTTGCACCGGGTATTGAACTTTCAATACCCACTCAATACTTTTTCATCTAGATCAATACGATACCGGGATCTTTTTTTCAATACTAGGCTGTGCTAGTGCCATGTTCTCATCAGCAGCACAGTGGAGAAGGAGGGAGTCCCTCCCTCCCCACTGTGACGCGACTGCCACCAATTAAAACATTAAGTGGAGGGTGCTCTGAAGCTGCCACTGCGCCAAAACAATGAACCCCTAAATGTATAGAGCGGGCTGCTGCAGTGAGCCTTCTCCATGCGCGGCGGGTGCCAGCAGTGTCATACAGCCGGCACCTATCTGCAATGACGGGGAACGGCGATCCTGTCGAACCCCGTCATTTAACCCCTCAGGTCGCTAAACGGGGCTTACCACAGCGGCCTGCTCCATACATTTGCATTTAGGGCTTCATTATTTTCATTGGTGGCACCGGACGTTCTGAAAAATGTGGATTGCGCAAGGCTTTTTTGTTTTTTCTTTTGTGTGGTATCGAGTATCGCAATACTTTTTATGTTATCGCAATCGAATCAAAATTTTTGTATCGTGACAACACTAATCCATTTTTGTCTTGCCCGATAATCTGATCTGGATGGTGCATCCTATTATTTTCTCTGCACGTCTTATTATGACTACAAGGCCAATTTCACACTAGCTTATTCAGTGAGAAATACTCTGAGTGTCTGAGGTATTTCCAGTACTGAACACTGCTCCAGTATTATAATAATTTCTGGTGCTGTGTGTTGCTGCCTAACCTTGGCTGTAATGAATTGTAATGACTGCATTATGTTAGTACAACTCATTCAAGGTTGAGCAGGAACATACAGCATTATAAAAAAAACATAACATTAGCTTAGTCATATTTTTTAATAAAACAATTTTGGGTAAAAAAAAAATAAAAAATTACTCATCAACTATTATTATTTTTTGGGGGGATGGGAGAATGAAAAGTCATTCTGCAGCTGTGCTTTGCATGCTGTTTTCCTTGCATCGCTCACAGTGAGATTTAAATATACAGTAGTATTAGTTTTATTATACAAGTTGTTACCATACATCTATTTTACTCCTTTCTATTAAATTATCTACTGCACCTCTTGTACAACTCAAGCTCTGCATTATTTTCTACACATTCTGTTTGAGGGTAGAATCATACAAAGAGATTTTGGATTTTTGACACCTTTTGTGGTGCGTTTATATTGCAGAAAAACGCTAGTTACATATGTTAGCTGAAATACAGGACACATGCAAATTTTTAGTTTGGGGCATTTTGTGTGTCTAACTTTTAACTGTTTTTAATGTAGCAATTGTTTTTTTTTTTTGTTTGTTTTTTTTTTCAGGTGTTTTTTCATCGCCTTCTCTAAGGCCTCTTTCACACAAGTGATATGGATTGTGTCTGAAATCTGTACAGGGAACTGATGGTTTTTCTGCGATTGTGTTCATTTTTTTTCTGTCCTGAATGCAGGAGTTTTCCACGTGCATGAAGAAAAACTGAAAACTAGCAATCTACATATCCTAGCAACTAAAACTGAAAAATGCATTGCATCCGGATGCCTTCTATTTTTCACGCAAGCCCTATTCACTTTTTTGAGGCCAGGGCTGCATGAAAAAACGCACAATATAGAGCATGCTGCAATTTTTCCTGAATGCAGAGATGACGTTCAAAAAACAACGCTCATGTACGTTCACAGACCCATTGAAATAAATGGGTCTGGATCCAGCCCAGATATTATGCATTTGCTACATGCATCGCATCCGGAAGAAAAATTCACTTGTGAAATTAGACCAAATGCCTGGAAAAAAAAATAAAAAATCACCATTTAAACATTTGTTAACACAAAACGGCAACTAAAAAAATATATGCTATATGAAAAAAAAACTCTAGCCTCTTTTATGGCTTTTTTTAGGGATAAAAAAAGCCAGAGCCAATTTGTGTGTGAATGAGTTTTAGGCTGGAATAACATGCTTTTTATTTTGTAAAGCTAAGTTCAAAAATAAATGCAAGGAAAAAAAAGGAATGGATGAAAGACAAGTGTCATACACAGCATTTTGATGCATTTTCAGGATTTTTATTTTTTATTTTTTTGTAAAGTAATATAAATGTAAAGTAATATATTGTAATATCGGAAAATACAGCATGTTGATGTTAGGCGTTTCTGAGGAACTTCTTGGGGTCACTGGCAGGAAAGTGCAGAATGCACACAGCTGGTATCCATATTTTGTGGATCCGCAAAATGCTGACCGCAAAATACATACGGTTTTGCACATGAGGCCTTAGTAATAATGCTGTGGTTTATTACTGGTCTGGATTATATGACTTAATATACATTGTAGACACACTTCTAAACATGGAAGTGGAATCTTGAATTTTTTTCTTAAGAAAAAGAATATCACATAGGCCTTATTCCTGAAAAAAACCCTTGATCATCTGCTTTATGATGAGTAGCTGTTACTAGAAGTGCACGGTTTGCATCCAGAAACACAGTTGCCAATACTTTTTGGTAATTTAGGAAATCAAATGCATCCATACCACTGATTATGCTGAGAGAGGTTGTTTGGGTCCTAGATATTGATGACCTGTCCATAGGATAGGTCATTAATATGGGATCAGTGGGGGTCTCTCACCCCTGCTGATCAACTCTTCCCTGCTGCCACTAGCAATGAAGATTTACTCATTGACAAAAATATTAATGCACCCACATAGAAATGTTGGATTGCTGCAAAACTCAACATGCAGAAATGCTGAAGAACCACGGTCTTATGTAAATGACCTATTGTATCTGTACTTGTTCTAGTGTATGTTGTATAAAAAGAAAAATGTTAAAACTCCAATAAAGATTACATTACAAAAAAAAACTCATTTTACTATTGATGGCCTATCCTCAGGGTGTTGGACACCCTGCACCTCTGCCGATCGGCTGTTTCAGAGTAGCTCTGGTGCCAGAACTACAATGCCCAGTCCATTGTGCAGTAACCAGCTCAGTCCACTACACAATGGATAGAGGTGTTTAGTTTGGTGCCAGAGCTCCACTGAAACAGCTGATAGGTGGGGGTGCAGGTTGTCAGAGCCCCCACTGATCAAATATTAATGGCCTGAGGATAGGCTATCAACAGTAAAATCCCCCCAATTTTTTTTTAAAAAAACCTTTAAGATAGAGATCCTCTTTAACCCCTTAAGGACACAGCCTTATTTCACCTTAAGGACCAGGCCATTTTTTGCAAATCTGACCAGTGTCACTTTAAGTGGTGATAACTTTAAAACGCTTTGACTTATCCAGGCCATTCTGAGATTGTTTTTTCGTCACATATTGTACTTCATGACACTGGTAAAATGAAGTCAAAATTATTTTTTTTTTTTTTTGCTTAAAAAAATACCTAATTTACCAAGAATTTGGAAAAATTAGCAAATATCAAAGTTTCAGTTTCTCTACTTCTGTAATACATAGTAATACCCCCTAAAATTGTGATGACTTACCATTCCCCATATGTCTACTTCATGTTTGAATTATTTTGGGAATGATATTTTATTTTTTGGGGATGTTACAAGGCTTAGAAGTTTAGAAGCAAATCTTGAAATTTTTCAGAAATTTACAAAAACCCAATTTTTAGGGACCACTACAGCTCTGAAGTCACTTTGCGAGGCTTACATAATAGAAACCACCCAAAAATGACCCCATTCTATAAACTACACCCCTCAAGGTATTCAAAACTGATTGGACAAACTTCGTTAACCCTTTAGGTGTTGCACAAGAGTTATTGGCAAATGGGGATGAAATTAGAGAATTTCATTTTTTTGCCTAATTTTCCATTTTAACCCGTTTTTTCCACTAACAAAGCAAGGGTTAACAGCCAAACAAGACTGTATCTTGAGTGAAAGGTGCGCCGTTTGGTTTTTGGAAGGCAGATTTTGCTGGACTGTTTTTTTGACACCATGTCCCATTTGAAGCCCCCTGATGGACCCCTAGAGTAGAAACTCCATAAAAGTGACCCCATCTAAGAAACTACACCCCTCAAGGTATTCAAAACTGATTTTACAAACGTTGTTAACCCTTTAGGTGTTGCACAAGATTTAATGGAAAATAGAGATACAATTTCAAAATTTCACTTTTTTGGCAGATTTTCCATTTTAATATTTTTTTTCCAGTTACAAAGCAAGGGTTAACAGCCAAACAAAACTCATTATTTATGGCCCTGATTCTGTAGTTTACAGAAACACCCCATATGTGGTCGTAAACAACTGTACGGGCACACGGCAGGGCGCAGAAGGAAAGGAATGCCATACGGTTTTTGGAAGGCAGATTTTGCTGGACTTTTTTTTTGACACCATGTCCCATTTGAAGCCCCCCTGATGCACCCCCTAGAGTAGAAACTCCATAAAAGTGACCCCATCTAAGAAACTACACCCCTCAAGGTATTCAAAACTGATTTTACAAACGTTGTTAACCCTTTAGGTGTTGCACAAGATTTAATGGAAAATAGAGATACAATTTCAAAATTTCACTTTTTTGGCAGATTTTCCATTTTAATATTTTCTTTTCCAGTTACAAAGCAAGGGTTAACAGCCAAACAAAACTCATTATTTATGGCCCTGATTCTGTAGTTTACAGAAACACCCCATATGTGGTTGTAAACTACTATACGGGCACACGGCAGGGCGCAGAAGGAAAGGCATGCCATACGGTTTTTGGAAGGCAGATTTTGCTGGACTGGTTTTTTGACACCATGTCCCATTTGAAGCCCCCCTGATGCACCCCTAGAGTAGAAACTCCAGAAAAGTGACCCCATTTTAGAAACTACGGGATAGGGTGGCAGTTTTGTTGGTACTAGTTTAGGGTACATATGATTTTTGGTTGCTGACTTTTTGATCGCTTGCTATTACACTTTTTGTGACGTAAGATGACAAAAAATTGCTTTTTTTACACCGTTTTTATTTTTATTTTTTTACGGTGGTCACCTGAGGGGTTAGGTCATGTGATATTTTTATAGAGTCGGTCGATACGGACGCGGCGATACCTAATATGTATACTTTTTTTTTATTTATGTAAGTTTTACACAATGATTTCATTTTTGAAACAAAAAAAATTATGTTTTAGTGTCTCCATAGTCTAAGAGCCAAAGTTTTTTCAGTTTTTGGCCGATTATCTTAAGTAGGGTCTCATTTTTTGCGGGATGAGATGACAGTTTGATTGCTACAATTTTGGCGTACATGCGACTTTTTTGATCACTTTTATTACCTTTTTTTGGGAAGTAAGGTGGGCAAAATTTCAATTTCATCATAGTTTCTTATTTTTTATTTTTATGGCGTTCACCGTTCGGGTAAAGTAACATGACCATTTTATAGATCAGGTCGTTACGGACGCGGCGATACCAAACATGTGTAGGGAATGTTATTTTTTTCATTTTTAATCAGTGATAAATGTGTTTTTTGATTTTTACTTTGTTTTCACTTTTTTTTACTTTTCTTTTTACCCAGATCCACTTGGTTCTTGAAGATCCAGTGGGTCTGATGTCTGTATAATACAGTACAATATATATTGTACTGCACTGTATTTTACTTACACTGAACAGATCTATGCCTTTTAGCAGGCGTCCTGTTGCCATGGGAACCTTCCCCGTCTGCTCAGAACTTCGCAGACGGGGAAGGGTGAGGACGGGGCTGTCTGGGAGCTCTCTCCCTCTCCCATCGGGGGGCTGCAAAGGCACAGCAGCCCCCTGATCGGAGAGGGAGGGAGCTCCCTGAGCTGTTAACTTTTTCCATACAGCGGTCCGTACGGACCGCTGTATGGAAAGGGTTAAACGGCTGACATCGCAACACCGATGTCAGCCGTTTATACCAGGGTGTCAGCAATGTGCTGGCACCCTGGTATACCCACTAACCACCAACGATTATTCAATGGGAGGCGGGTGGGGGATCGCGATCCCGCCTGCCGCACCGCCCGCCTCCCGCACAGCCCGCAACACCCCCCCTGCACCTCCCACCGGGCTAAAATCATTCAGAGGTGCAGGGGGGGTGATAAATATATATTTTCGCCACACTAAAGTTTCTGATCGCCGCGGTCAGGGACCGCTGGGATCAGAAACTGCAGAAATCGCAACAAACCGCAGGTCTGAATTGACCTGCGGTTTGTTGCGATCGCGGACATGGGGGGGTCACGGGACCCCCCCGCGCATTTAGCCGAGGTGCCTGCTCAATGATTTGAGCAGGCACCTTGTTCCGATCACAGCCGGCCGGGCGGCAGTGATCGGAACAACACATGACGTACCGGTACGTCATGTGTCCTTAAGGGGTTAAAGGCCTGTTTCACACGGTCAGTATTTGTACGCCAAAACTAAAGTGGAACTATAGAGAAAAGGTGTAATAGAGATATTTGTGCCTCTTATGGGTTTTGGACCTACTCTTGGTTTTGGTTTAGGGTACTTTCACACTTGTGTTAAACTTTTCCGATATTGAGTTCCGTCCTAGGGGCTCAATACTGGAAAAAAACGGATCAGTTTTATCCTAATGCATTCTGAAAGGAGAGCAATCTGTTCAGTATGCATCAGGATGTCTTCAGTTCAGTGACTGTACGGTTTTTGGACAGAGAAAATACTGTGCTGTGGTATTTTCTCAGTCCACAATTCCAGATTTTTTTTAATTGAAATGCATTAATGCCAGATCCAGTTTTGCGGTCTGCGCATGCGCAGACCTTTTAAAAATGTGAAAAAGATAAATACCGGATCCGTTTTTCCGGATGACAACGGAGAGACGGATCCGGTATTGAAATGTATTTGTGAGACGCATCCAGATCCGTCTACAAATGATGTCCGTTTGCATACAGATTGCCGGCAGGTAGTTCCGGAATCCAACAACAACAACGCAAGTGCAAAAATGCTGACCAAATACTGATTGTGTGAAAGAGGCCAAAGTGGTATTACGGTTTTATGAAGTTATTGTCACGGTACCTTCTGTGACAGAGGTTAGAAGATCGGAGAGACTACTTCCAAGGAACATAGTAATTGCCGCCTCTCCTCCTGTGGTGAAACAATTACTAGAAGCTAGAGTTGCCAAAGGCCTGATATCCCAAGTATATAAATACATTCTTGACGCCACTACCCCCTCAACCCCTTTAGTTGTAAAGGGGAAGTGGGAAGAGGATGTTGGGACAATATCTCAAGACCAATGGAATGACATCCTGGCTTTAACTCCTAGTCTTACTTTGAATGAGTCTCAGAGACTGTGAGAGTGTAGAGTGTATAGAACCCCTAAACTTCTATTCAAAATAGGTGTGCGACCGGACTCCACATGCCCTAGATGTGGTGCAACGGAAGCGACACTGCTTCATATGGTATGGAACTGCCGAAAGCTGGGAAAATATTGGGAAGAGATACGGGAAATCATAGCTACAGCAACTCAGATACGATTGCCCAATGATCCCAGAGTCTCTGTGATAAATTATCCCTATATGTTGTTCCAAGCGAGGGTTCTAATCGCTAAGCATTGGATAAGAGATAGGCCTCCCAACAAGCAGGAATACATAATTAGGATGAATAAAATCTTACATCTTGAAAGAGGGGTATATGTCAAGAGGAAATGTCCAAACAAATTCTGGTCAATATGGCAAGGCTGGCTAGAATCTGGGAGTTTGGCTTCACTAGCACTGACTAGGGACTGCATGAGAGGACAACTGTCCTTAATGGGACATTTATCTTAAGTTTACGCTACATATTAATGAGGATCGTGTGCTCAATTTTCTGTTAACTTAGGTGGTTATGACCTCCTTTGTGAGATGTTTCAATAAATTACAATGAAGATGGGGTGGTGTAGTCATCTCTCTGCAAAATAATATTAGGGAGGGGGGGGAAGTTGGGTGATAGTTAAATTTGTTATTTAAGCAAATTTTTGTATTGCTCTGTATGGTCATTGCATTAGATTTTTGTCCATGTAAATGACTGGCAGGATCCTGATCATTGTGTGCAATGTGTACTTTATTTAAAATCAATAAAAATTATTTTGATTTAAAAAAAAAAGATCTGAGAGACTGACTGCACGTGAGGTTTACTGACAGTCTCTTGATTCTCAGTGTTGTGGTTTGGTAATGACCACACCTCTTGCCAAATGCAGCCCATGGTCATTACAGCATTCCCTACTTAGTTTGGTCTCACACTTCATACCATGCGGTTGATATTCTCTGCTTGGATTTGGAAGAGTTGGTGTGTGGACCTTACCTGTGTTCCTGCTCATCCATTTTCTATAAGATAAGTTGTACTGCTATTTGTGTTTGTTTTTTTTCCCCTGTGCTTGTTATTACTAGGCCTCAGGGAGACGCTGGTTCGTTCACCTGGGAAGGAACCAGTAGTCTCATTCCCTGCCACTACCTAGGGCATTTCAGGGCTCCTAGGGTCTAGGTTCCGGCGTATGTATTTTCCCACCTTCAGGGTCTATACATACTGACAGGTGTCAGGGCCAGGTTTAGGGGCTTCCTAGGAGGTGACCTTTTCCCTCTCCCTAGCCTTGAGGTCTAGTTCTGTGTCCCTCCCCTGTATTCGTGACATCAACCACCAAAAACCGCCATTTTGTTCAGATCAGTGCAGCTATGGTTCCTATGTCTGCACTGGTCAGACAGCTGCAGGGTCTTTCTTTGGAGGTAGCTGACCTCTGCGCAACCGTTTTGCAGATCCAGAGACCACAGGTGGCTGGTTCCGGTGGTGGGTATCAGGCCTGTAAGTTGTACTTTAAGTTGCATCCGTACTCTTCTGGGGATGAGAGTCAGCGTGTGGGTATGATCATTTCGTTGCTTAAAGGTGACGCCCAGTCTTGGGCTTTTTTGCCCTATCAACCTTATTCCCGGAGCTAAATTGCCCAATTCTCGGTTGTATAATCTTTCTGAACCTGAAAGAACAGCCATGCGAGAGTTTATCACCGATAGTTTGGCTCACGAACATATTAGACCGTCCAAATCCTCAGTTGCTGCAGGGTTATTCTTTAAGAAAAAGGACGGAATTCTTAGGCCATTTCTGGGTTTTCCGTGAGCTTAATCGCATTACTGTCTGTGATCCCTATCCCCTTCCTTTGATCCCAGATTTGTTAAATCAGATTGTCGGTGCCAAGGTGTTCTCTAAATTGGATATGAGGGGGCATATAATCTGGTAAGGGTCAAGGAGGGGGACGAACTTAACACTGCCTTTAATACCCCTGAAGGTCATTTTGAGAATTTGGTCATGCCTTTTGGGTTGACCAATGCTCCTGATGTTTTTCAACATTTCATCAATGACATCTTTCATCATCTGGCAGGCATGTTTGTGGTTGTGTATCTGGATCTTTAAATTTATTCCCCTGACATGGAGAAACATCAGGATCACATGAGACAAGTGTTACAGATCCTAAGGGAGAGTAAATTGTATGCTAAGATCGAGAAGTGTGTATTTGCATTTCCGGAAGTGCAATTCCTGGGTTACCTACTCTCCTCTTCGGGTTTTCGTATGAATCCGGAAAAAGTCTGTGCTGTGTTGGACTGGGATCGACCCGAAAATCTGAAAGCTCTTATGCGATTTTTGTGGTTCACTAACTACTACCGTAAATTTATCTTGAATTACTCGACTGTTGTTAAACCATTGACAGATATGACTAAGAAAGGTGTGGATTTCTCAGTCTGGTCTGATGAGGCATTACATGCCTTTTCAGCGGTAAAGGAATGTTTTGCTCCTGCTCCTATACTGGTGCAGTCGGATGTGTCACGGCCATTTATTGTGGAGGTTGACGCATCCGAGGTAGGGGTAGGAGCAGTCTTGTCGCAGGGTCCTTCACCTAGTAAATGGCGCCCATGTGCTGTCTTCTCTAAGAAACTCTCGGCTGCTGAAAGAAATTGAGGTAGGCAATAGAGAATTGCTGGCCATTAAGTTGGCTTTTGAAGAATGGCGTGATTGGTTGGAAGGAGCGGTTCATCCCATTACGGTAATTACCGATCACAAAAATCTGGTTTACCTGGAGTCGACTAAACGTCTGAACCCAAGGCAGGCCAGATGGTCGTTGTTTTTTACCAGATTTAATTTCATTGTCGCCTATCGCCCTGGGATTAAAAACGTCAAGGTGGATGCCTTGTCGCGTAGCTTTCCTGGGAAGGGGTGATTCGGAAGATCCTGGTCCTATCTTCTCTGAAGGGGTAGTAATATCCGCTCTTGAGGCAGAGGTGTTGGAGGCCCAGGGAGATGCACCGGATTCTTGTCCTCCGGGAAAGTTGTTTGTTCCGTCGGAATTATGGCACAAGGTGTTCGAGGAATATCACTGTACAGTTCTTACAGGACCACCCTGGGAGCAGATCCACGGTAAATCTCATCTCTCGCTGGCCGGGGTTGCGTAAATGTGTGGAGGGCTATGTGTCAGCCTGTAGTACTTGTGCACGTGCTAAGATGACACATACTCGGCCTTCAGGATCTCTACTTCCGTTGTCCATCCCCTCCAGACCTTGGACTCATTTGTCCATGGACTTTATCACAGATTTGCCGAATTCCTCAGGAAAAACTGTGATTCTGGTGGTTGTTGATCACTTCAGTAAGATGTCACACTTTATAGCATTGCCAGGGCTACCTAATGCTAAAACTCTCGCACAAGTGTTTGTTGACAACATCGTGAAGCTACATGGTATTTCCTCTGATGTGGTGTCTGAAAGGCATTTTTCACTCGCTTGGGGGTACAATTGTCCTTCTCTTCAGCCTTTCACCCTCAGTCGAACGGACAGACTGAGCGCACTAACCATAATCTGGAGACTTATCCGAGATGTTTTGTCTCAGAGAATCCGGGTCAGTGGTCGACTTTTTTTTCTTTGACTGAGTTCGCCATAAATAACCGTAGGCAGGAGTCCACTGAAAAGTCGCAGTTTTTTGGGGCATATGGGTTCGATCCGCAGTTTGGCACATTTTCTGGTACTGAGACTTCTGGTATACCTAAAGAGGAAAGATTTTCCTCTTTGTCATCTATTTGGCAGAAAATTCAAAATAATATGAAGAAGAAACGAATGGCTGACGAGACGTATGAGTGGTCTGGACCTGAGAGTGGATAATTCTGTGTGGCTGTCCACAAGAAACATTAAGTTGAAGGTACCTTCGTGGAAGTTGGGCCCAAGGTTTTTTGGTCCATATAAGATCTCTCCCATTATTAACCCGGTAGCCTTTCGTCTTGACCTTCCGCAGGCTTTAAAGATTCATAATGTTTTCCACAAATCATTACTGAAGAGAGATGTTGAACCTGCTGAACCGTCCTCCCTGCTACCCCCTCCTGTCATGGTGGACGGTAATCTTGAATTTTAGATCACCAGGATAGTGAACTCCCGAATTCTCCGTAGATCCCTCCAGTATCTCGTTCACTGGAAGGGTTACGGTCCAGAGGAGAGAATGTGGGTTCCAGCGGCCGACGTTGATGCTAGTCGCCTTGTGAAAACCTTTCACAGGGCTAATCCAGATAAGGTCGATCCTGGGTGTCTGGAGGTCACCCATAGAAGGGGGGTACTGTCACGGTACCTTCTGTGATAGAGGTTAAAAGATCGGAGAGACTGACTGCACGTGAGGTTAACTGACAGTCTCTTGATTCCCAGTTTTGTGGTTTGGTAATGACCACATTACTGCATTCCCTACTTAGTTTGTTCTCACACTTCATACCATGCGGTTGATATTCTCTGCTTGGATTTGGAAGGGTTGGTGTGTGGACCTTACCTGTGTTTCTGCTCATCCATTTTCTATACGATAAGTTGTACTGCTTTTTGTGTTTGGTTGTTTCCCCTGTGCTTGTTGTTACTAGGCCTCAGGGAGACGCTGGTTCGTTCACCTGGGAAGGAACCAGTAGTCTCATTCCCTGCCACTACCTAGGGCATTTTAGGGCTCCTAGGGTCTAGGTTCCGGCGTATGTATTTTCCCACCTTCAGGGTCTATACATACTGACAGGAGTCAGGGCCAGGTTTAGGGGCTTCATAGGAGGTGACATTTTCCCTCTCCCTAGCCTTGAGGCCTAGTTCTGTGTCCCTCCCCTCCCCTGTATCCGTGAAAGTTAGCCCTTACACACAGATTAGGGAATAACTTAGATCCTACCGCTATGACCACCACCGATAACAAGAATGGAGACCCCGTACACTGTGGAGCCCCCTGAAATGAAAGGAGCAGCTGGTCAGCATGAGCGCTGCCATTCCATTCATTTCTATTGGAGTTCCGGAGATGGCGATAAGTCATACTTGGCTATCTCTGGAACTCCGATAGAAATTAATTAAGCCGCAGAGCGCATGCTCCACAAGCCACTCTGTTAATTTCGGGGGGGGGGGGGATGCGTGGGGTACAGGGTCCCTGTGCTTGTGATCAGTGAGGGTCTGTTGTAATATAACAGGAATACCCCTTTAAATGAAAACAGTTGCCTCTGTGCATTAACTAGTAGAATCCCATTTTACAGGGGTAGGGATACTGATTTGTAAGGCCAACACTGGAATGCTTGTAGACACAGATTTTCTTAGAAACGTAAGGAAAGGATTGCAGATGTACGACTGTGCCAGACTCTTTTATACATAAAATACCTGTGTTTGTTCCCTCTGCTGTACTGCATGTTCAGCTTCTCTAAGTGAAGGAAAGATTGTGCTGGAAGCGGCAGAATTGTTATTTATAAATTGCAGCGGGATGACACATGCCTGGCACAGTCTGCCCGCTCGGAGACATTCGCTCAGTGAATAGTACTTTTATCTATTTATACTTTCTAGAAAAAGGCACTGTCTGTATATGCGCTGTTTGTATGTGCAAACAATTGGGACCTGACTAACAAGAAAGAAGAATGTTGTCAATCACGTTGTGTTAGCAAAGATGACACATTTCTGGTAAAGAACTATATGAATGTTGGGGCAATGTCACAGTTGTGGCTCTAATGAAACCAAAATATCTCAAACGTGTAAATTTTGCAAGCAATCTTTGCAAGCAATGTTTCTCTTTTGTCATTTAATACAGTCTCAAATTCTTAATTTAGGTGTTAAAATATTTTCCATGATTGGAAATTGGAAAATGTAATTGCATGGCCTAACTCTAACATGCACCAGGGAATGAATGTGGTGCATGTTTTCTGTGTGGATTCGCCTGTGGATTTCACAGCAATTTTACAACAAATCCTTGGCAAAATCGCCCCAGGATTTCAACCTATGTGTTGCAATGGTTGAACCCCTTAATGTAAATTCGCAGAATGAATTGAAACGCTATGAATTTCAAAAACCAATCTCTTCTAATTAGCTGTTAGGGTTTGTTCACATCACGTACTTCCCATCCTTTTAACGTATACAAAAAATCTATACCTTAAATGGATGCCTCAGACTGATGCCATACAGTGGCATCCGTTCACCATAGAGTTCCATTGTAAAAAAAATATATATATATGAAGATACATAAATTCAGGGCAGCACACCTGATGAAACAACCAGTAGCAAGGGGTGCCAGGGGTATTGCGCCTTACCAAGGTGATTATCGATAAAAAATAAATACACTGCAGCACTTCCAGTAGGTGAAAATAGTGGGATCCTTTTATTCACCCGTGCAATGCTTCGGTCCACTTGCTGGGATCATTTTCAAGCCAAAGAAAATGGTCCCAGCAAGTGGACCGAAACGTTGCACGGGTGAATAAAAGGATCCCACTATTTTCACCTACTGGAAGTGCTGCGGTGTATTATTTATTTATATATATATATATATATATATATATATATATATATATATATATTAGAGAACAAAGAAGTAGGACTGCACTCCAAGATAGTGATAAAATCAGCAAGTGGTTTATTCACCCATAATATGGCAAGTCTTGCGACGTTTCGGCTCACAAGAGCCTTCCTCAAGCATGGTAACAGTGAAAGTGAGAGCATTATAAAGGCATTTACAAAGTGTCCAACCCATAAGGGTGTGGTTACAATCAATTACAATTGCAAACATACGATGCATAGCAATACAAATAAAGTGCATGTGCATAAAGTGAGCAGTGGTATACAATTCATGACTAAGGGATGCCATCCCTACAAAGTGTATTAAAATGTATGTGATACTTCATCTAAGCTAAAATCACAATTATATAGGTGATAATATGATGAAGGTGGATCACAGAAGTCAAACCGTAGGAAGCAATAGGGCCCGCACATACCATGGCGTTCTTTGTGCGTCTCCAGGTCCTCATTGCGCATGACCACACTGACATCATCCGATGCATCACAGTGTAAAGGTCAAGCGCTCGCGCTCTGCCTGGGTCGACATGAGAGCGCCATTTTACATAAGGGAAAGACACCTAAAGGTTACGTACAGGTTATCTATTTAACTGTTGTCCACACGGAACAATCATATCTCCGACCGCTGCAGGGATCTCCTACATATATCAGCAAATGGACAGGGGTCCCGTCCAAATGGGCGGGACACCTGACCAAAGCGCCACTACAAGCACAATTGCCAAAAAAAATAGCAGTCGTAGAGGGATGATCCCTCAATTGTACCAACAACCTTATCTTGTTAAAATATAATGACATATCTGGAGTAACGCATTAATCCACTAAATTGGATGTGGATCCTAGAATCAGACCCTTTGGAAGCTATGCGACCCGAGGTGGACACCAGCGTTCTTTTATTAATGCGTTACTCCAGATATGTCATTATATTTTAACAAGATAAGGTTGTTGGTACAATTGAGGGATCATCCCTCTACGACTGCTATTTTTTTTGGCAATTGTGCTTGTAGTGGCGCTTTGGTCAGGTGTCCCGCCCATTTGGACGGGACCCCTGTCCATTTGCTGATATATGTAGGAGATCCCTGCAGCGGTCGGAGATATGATTGTTCCGTGTGGACAACAGTTAAATAGATAACCTGTACGTAACCTTTAGGTGTCTTTCCCTTATGTAAAATGGCGCTCTCATGTCGACCCAGGCAGAGCGCGAGCGCTTGACCTTTACACTGTGATGCATCGGATGATGTCAGTGTGGTCATGCGCAATGAGGACCTGGAGACGCACAAAGAATGCCATGGTATGTGCGGGCCCCATTGCTTCCTACGGTTTGACTTCTGTGATCCACCTTCATCATATTATCACCTATATAATTGTGATTTTAGCTTAGATGAAGTATCACATACATTTTAATACACTTTGTAGGGATGGCATCCCTTAGTCATGAATTGTATACCACTGCTCACTTTATGCACATGCACTTTATTTGTATTGCTATGCATCGTATGTTTGCAATTGTAATTGATTGTAACCACACCCTTATGGGTTGGACACTTTGTAAATGCCTTTATAATGCTCTCACTTTCACTGTTACCATGCTTGAGGAAGGCTCTTGTGAGCCGAAACGTCGCAAGACTTGCCATATTATGGGTGAATAAACCACTTGCTGATTTTATCACTATCTTGGAGTGCAGTCCTACTTCTTTGTTCTCTATACCATTGGGGATTGCCGTTACCCTACGTTGGACCTTGCACCCACATGCTGGCTGGTGCTCCCACTGGACTTTTTCTTCTCTATATATATAATATATACTTTTTTTTTACCAGTCTGTGTAGGATACAAAAAGTGTTGCATTTTTGTAACCTTTTTTTATGTAACGTATATATCAAATGGAGGCATAAAACATCATGTGAACCCACCCTTACTCTATTGGGTTATGATCACACAGTGCGGTTATGAAGAGGTTAGGGAACGCATGCATCCAACCACATGCATAATCATGCGTTTAGTGTGTGTTTTTTGTCTGCGGCTGTGGAATTTTCCTGGTTCTTTAGCATTCTGATTAACTTCAAATAGTGACAACTGTGGTTCAGCAAATACAGTCCTGATCAAAAGTTTAAGACCACTTGAAAAATGGCAAAAAATCATTTTTAGCATGGCTGGATTTTAGCAAGGTTCCAAGTAGAGCTTCAACATGCAACAAGAAGAAATGGGAGAGAGACAAAACATTTTTTGAGCATTCAATTTAATGAAAACAACAAATAAACTGAAACAGGCTGTTTTTCAGCTGATCAAAAGTTTAGGACCACACCTCCAAAAAAAAACTAAACCCCCCCCCCCCCCAAAACAGAAATCCAACTTCCAAACATGAACTCAGTAATGAGTAGCTCTGCCGTTATTGTTGATCACTTCCAAAATTTGTTTCGGCATGCTTGATGCAAGCGTTTCCATGAGGTGAGTGGGAACATTTCTCCAAGTGGTGAAGACGGCCGTACGAATGAACTGTTGCCCATTTTTGTAAACTTCCCTTGCCATCGATCCCCAAAGGTTCTCAATTGGATTTAGATCAGGGGAACACGCAGGATGGGCCAAAAGAGTGATGTTATTCTCCTGGAAGAAGTCCCTTGTCCTGCGGGCATTGTGTACTGTAGCGTTGTCCTGTAGAAAAACCCAGTCGTTACCACACAGACGAGGGCCCTCAGTCATGAGGAATGCTCTCTGCAACATCTGGACATAGCCTGCGGCTGTTTGATGCCCCTGCACTTCCTGAAGCTCCATTGTTCCACTGAAGGAAAAAGCACCCCAGACCATTATAGCGCCCCCTCCACTGTGGCGCGTAGAAAACATCTCAGGTGGGATCTGCTTGTCATGCCAGTAATGTTGAAAACCATCAGGACCATCAAGGTAAAAAAAATTCTCATCAAAGAATAAAACTTTCTTCCACCTTTGAATGTCCCATGTTTGGTGCTCTCTTGCAATGTCCAAACGAGCAAGGAGAGACGAGGTCTTTGAAGACGTTTTTTGTTTTTGAAACCCTTCAGTCTCAGATGCCATCTGATGGTTATGGGGCTGCAGTCAGCACCAGTAAGGGCCTTAATTTGGGTCGAGGATCGTCCAGTGTCTTGACGGACAGCCAATGGGATCCTCCGGCTCAGTGCTGATAAAAAGTTTTTGGGTCTTCCACTTGACTTTTTTGTTCCATAACCCTCAGGATCATTTAAGAAATTCCAAATGACTGTCTTACTGCGTCCCACCTCAGCAGCGATGGCGCGCTGTGAGAGACCCTGCTTATGCAGTTCAACAACCCGACCACGTTCAAAAAGGGAGTTTTTTTGCCTTTGCCATCACAACGTGTGACTACCTGACAGAAAATGACAATGAATCCACATCTTTGAACAGATTTGGCCTTTTAAAGGCATGTGGTCCTACAATTTGGATCAGCTGAAAAACATCGTTATTTTCAATTAATTGAATGCTCAAAAAATGTTTTGTCTCACTCTCATTTCTTCTTGTTCCATGATGAAGCTCTACTTGGAACCTTGTTAAGATCCAACAATGTAAAATATGATTTTTTGCCATTTTTCAAGTGGTCTTAAACTTTTGATCAGGACTGTACTGCAAGCCGCTATTACTACTGTATATCTCATGCAGGCAGGACATGTCTTGGGGAGCCTTCACACATGGCAGAATTTATTGCAAAAATTTCTGCGACTGATAATCAGTTCCATTCATCTGATTGGAGTTTTTTTAACGGGAAGCACATGGGTTTCTGCTAATCCCATTCATGTGAATCGAACTGATTTTCAGTCAAAGAATTTTCTGCAACAAAATCTGCCACGTGTGAAGGCTCCCTTATGTGCAGTCATCACAACTTTGAATGTGCCAGATCTATCTCCGAAACTTATTTTCCCATTTAATTTCTACTGGGAAATGAGATGCTGCAGTTCCTAACCGTAATACGACCGCACCGTGTGGTGCTCTCACATATTGCAGAATTTTCTGCAACAGAATCTGCCGAATTTTACAAAGTTGCGGTTTATGCCGCAGATTTTGTTTTGTTGTTTTTCCTTAACGGGACAGGATGGATATCTTTACTTTATGTTCCGGATTTTGTTGTGGAAAACTCTGCAATGTGTGAAGGCACGCTTACGCTGCCGATTTTCTGCATGCGATTTGCATTCTGTGCACATGGCCTAAGAAGCGACTTTTTTCCGTTGTATTTTTGTTACAGCTAAACAGGGTCTACTTCATAGAGGATATGACTCCTAACAATCAGAAACTTTATACTGCGGTTATCCCAGACGTTGTCCCTAGTACCTAGTCTACCACACAATGAAGGGGTTACTTAATGATGGCCAAATCAATGGGAGCAGCACTGCAGTGAGGACCTCTGTGCAGTACACTGTTGAAGAAGCTGTTTAGTTCTAGCACTGGCTTCCAGAGATAGAACTACACCCAAATAGCAGATCGGCGGGTGTGAAATCGCCAATAAGTTCAGGTGTAGCTACATCGCTGGAAGTCTGCATCAGAACTACATAACTCCATCAACTGTGCAGTGGACAGAGCTTGTTTTGTTGATTTCAATGGAAGCAGCATTATAGTAATGAGCCCCTTCTACTTCAAGGTTGAGGGTGCTGTGTAGTTCCGGTGAAGGAGCTACACCCAAACAGCTGATACCCCACACCCCGCTGGTCAGCTAATGATGCCCCATCCTGAGTATAGGCCATCACTTAGTAAAGGCTGGATAACTTCTTTAAGGTTCCATTCACACGTCTGTGTGTGTTTTGCGGATCTGCAAAACACGGACATCAGCTATGTGCGTTCCGCATTTTGCGGACCGCACATCGCCGGCACTTAATAGAAATTGACATGTTCTATTTTCTTTCAGGAACGGAATTGCGGACCCGGAAGTGCGGGTCCGTAATTCCGGATCCGGGCAGCACATCGTGCTGCCCCATAGAAATGAATGGGTCTGCAATTCCTTGCGGAACGAAATTGCGGACGTGTGAATGGACCCTAAGGGCTCGTACAGACGAGCAGTTTCCAACTTGTCTATTCACAGATGGATATTTTTTTTTTGTTTTATTGGGCCACTCCTCGATGGTGTCCAGGTGCAGTCCGTTTTTCTCGTACACCCATTCACTAGAATACTTGTATGTGTTTCTGTACAGGAACAGGGGGAGTAGGACTCACAGGCTTTCTTTGAGTCCTGACCACATTTAAAAAAAAAAAACTGAACCGAATCAGAGAGATCTGTATACCCCTGATCTCAGCATCTCCCTCTTTATTACATTCTGCCTGCAGATAAGAGATCTGGCAGATCCGCTTTAAAGGGCTTCTGTCATCAGGAACATGGTTATAAAATGGCTGACTTTAGACATGTGCTTATGTCAGCTGACGCTAACAGTCTTTGTCTCTTCTTCCTCTGCCTCCGTTTTTGTGAAACATTAACTTATTTTATGCAAATGATGCTTTAAGAGCAATGGGGGTGTGGCCTCTACTCCTAGAGGCTCTGTTCTCCCTCCTCTGGCCATGCCCCCATCATACAGCGAAGGACTGGGAACTAAAAGTGGGCCCCATGTAGTAGGCGGGTTCAAATTGACAGAAGGTGAGTCAGTACAAGTAGATAGGGCCAGCATAAATAGGCAAGGGCAACAGAAGTAGGCGAAGCCAGCAATTCAATAGTGCAGAACCAAATACCGCAGTGCACCACAAAATACTGTCCCCTTTGCCACAGTATTCAACTGTATGACTGTCCTGAGGATGATACAGTTGAATTCAGAAGATCACCCGTGGCCATTGGTCAGTTACATAATTACTTGATGCTCCTACATTAATTAATGGGCTTCGGCCATCAGAAAAATCATTATTAAACTGGCTGACTTTAGACATGTGCTAATGTCAACTGAAGCGAACTGTCGTTGTCCCTTCTTTTTATGTGTGTCAGTTTTTGTGAAAAAACAACTTTTATTTTATGCAAATGAGCCTCTAGGAGCAATGGGGGTGTTGCCCCTAGTCCCAGAGGCTCTGTTCTCCCTCCTCTCGCGGTGTTGATTGACAGAGCCAGGCAGTGTTCATTTCATCCTGCCTGGCCCTGACTTTGAGTTAAATCTCACGCCTGCACCAGGCTATTCAGTACACGGCGCAGGTCTAGTAAGGGCCTGCGGACCTCCTTACTGCGCCTGCACCGTATACATCACAGTACACCCGGAATATGACAAAGCCAGCATCTCTCTGAAGAGGAGATTGCTGGCGCTGGATCTGGGTGTACTGTGAGGTGTATGGTACAGGTGCAATAAGGAAGTCCGTGGCCAGCAAGCGCCTATCCTTTACTATGCCTGCGCTGCATACCAAATGGCACAGTGCAGGCGCTGATTTTATTTAGCCCTGTCAATGAACATGATGAGGGTGCAGCCAGAAGAGGGAGAACGAAGCCCCTAGGAGTAGAGGCAACACCCCCATTGCACCTAGAAGCTCATTTGCATAAAATAAAAGTTCATTTTTCACAGAGACAAAGACTGTTAGCATCAGCTGACATTAGCACATCTTAATAACAATATTTCTGATGACAGAAGCCCTTTGATTCTGAGAGCATCATACCATTATGTACCCAGCGGCCATGTGGAGTGCTCAGGTAGCCCTCTGAGCATCGGGCCCATTGGGAAATTTCCCTGTATGGTTTATGGCCAGTCCGCCCCTGCCTCTTTACCATTGTGACACTGAAGTAGTGAAATTTCATACAGTGTTCACATGAGGTAGTTGGGTACATCACTGCTGTAATGAAAACTGCCTGGCTGCTATGGTTTTTAAACTGATTGTGAAGTGGCCACATGATTTTTCCCGGGATGCTTCACGTTAAAAAACGTATGGCCAATTGTAATGGCGGTGCATTTTCACTGAACAACTGTTTCTATGCAAAATCATGCAGTCAATTTAAAAACTGTAGCGGCTGTCAGCCACATTGCCGACGCATCAGTGCACTAGTGTGGTTATAGGCTATGTGAGGCGGTGACAGGCGAGATATGGCAGGAGTTTCCATTTCTTCGCTGTCAATCAGCAGGTCAGAGGCCGCACCAGGTGGGAACAATCAGTCTGGTATAAGAGCCCAGTCCAGACTGTTAGGCCCCTTTCACACGGGCGTGTCCGGATGCGTCCCGGTGCATTGCGGCAAACCCGCGCGAGTAGGAACGCAATTGCAGTCAGTTTTGACTGCGATTGCATTCCGATGTTCAGTTTTTGTCGCGCGAGTGCAATGTGTTTTGAACGCGCATGATAAAAAACAGACTGTGGTACCCAGACCCGAACTTCTTTACAGAAGTTCAGGTTTGGGTTAGTTGTAGTGTAGATTGTATTATTTTCCCTTATAACATGGTTATAAGGGAAAATAATAGCATTCTGAATACAGAATGCATAGTACAATAGGGCTGGAGGGGTTAAAAAAAAAAAAAAAAAAAAATTTAACTCGCCTTAATCCACTTGTTCGCGCAGCCGGCATCTCTTCTGTCTTTATCTGTGAGCAATAGGACCTTTGATGATGTCACTGCGTCCATTACATGGTCCATCACCATGGTGATGGATCATGTGATGAGCGTAGTGACGTCATCAAAGGTCCTATTGCTCACAGATAAAGACAGAAGAGATGCCGGCTGCGTGAACAAGTGGATTAAGGTGAGTTAAATTATTTTTAAAAAAAATTTAACCCCTCCAGCGCTATTTTACTATGCATTCTGTATTCAGAATGCTATTATTTTCCCTTATAACCATGTTATAAGGGGAAATAATAATGATCGGGTCCCCATCCCGATCGTCACCTAGCAACCGTGCGTGAAAATCGCACCGCATCCGCACTTGCTTGCGGATGCTTGCCATTTTCACGCAACCCCATTCTTTTCTATGGGTCCTGCATTACGTGAAAAACGCACAAAGAGGAGCATGCTGCGATTTTCACGCAACCCACAAGTGATGCGTGAAAATCAATGCTCGTGTGCACAGCCCCATAGAAATGAATGGATCAGGATTCAGTGTGGGTGCAATGCGTTCAACTCGCCTGTGTGAAAGGGGCCTTAGGAGGAGGAAGAGTCTGTGTGCAGCAGAGGCCTGGGAAGGCTCTGTACATGTGGGCTCAGCCGAGCTGGCTGAGGGGCCACTGGGCTAGGTGTTAGCCTGATCTTTGGGGGACTCTGCGAGATCTTGGAATCGACGGTCGCTAGGCCAGAGTCAGGAGGACTTCTGGGCCACAATCCCCCAAAAGGTACTGGACTTTGTTACAGCCTGGAAGTGCTGGATTGTTAGGCTAGGAAAAGCCGCATGTTCTTCCCGTGTGTGAACGGGGCTTTAAGTGAGGTAGGGAGTCCTCATGTTTAGTTAGAGCCCAGCCGGGCAGGTGTTTTATTTGTATTGTTGGTTTTGGTTTTGCTGAGGTGCCAAATAAAAGCAATGTTTGGCCCCTAACCCTGTGGTCGATGAACATCATTGTGAGAATGACCCCCGAATACGAGAGCTGATCCCCTACAATTGGTGTCGGATGCGGGCAATAATAACAGCAGGTTGCTAGGGGCAACGACCTGACGGAAAAGAGCAGGTGCTGCTGAATGTTGCCAAGGAATTGCTGTGTAGCTATGCAGTGATTTAAAGGGCCAGAAGCCTGCTTGTTCGCTGGAGCAGGTGCTGCTGGAAAACTGCTGGTTAATCTGGACTTTTTTTTTCTGAGGTGCAAGCTGTGCAGGGATTTAAAGGGCACAGTAAAAGAAACGGACCTGTCAAAATGGCTGCCAAATGGTGGAGCGTGTGGGAAAAGTCCTGTGAGATGGTGATCGGGGGGATCCCGCTGGGGGTTATACTAGACTCCCGCCAACAAGTGTCTCAGGTCCTGCCCGAAATTCTGGACTTTGTGACAAGAGGGCCAGAGACAACAACTAAGGTGTCACTTACCTTTATAACAGACTATGGCAATGGGAGCTCTTAACCCCTATTTCACTTTACGGACTTGGCTATTTTTTGCTAATCTGACCAGTGTCACTTTAAGTGCTGATAACTTTAAAACGCCTTGACTTATCCAGGCCATTCTGAGATTGTTTTTTCGTCACATATTGTACTTCATGACACTGGTAAAATGAAGTCAAAAAAATTCATTTTTATTTATAAAAAAAATACCAAATTTATCAAAAATGTGTAAATAATTGCAAATTTCCAAGTTTCAATTTCTCTACTTCTATAATACATAGTAATACCTCCAAAAATAGTTATTACTTTACATTCCCTATATGTCTACTTAATGTTTGGATCATTTTGGGAATTATATTTTATTTTTTGGGGATGTTACAAGGCTTAGAAGTTTAGAAGCAAATCTTGAAATGTTTCAGAAATTTATAAAAACCCAATTTTTAGGGACCAGTTCAGGTCTGAAGTTTCTTTGCGAGGCTTACATAATAGAAACCACCCAAAAATGACACCATTCTAGAAACTACACCCCTCAAGGTATTCAAAACTGATTTTACAAACTTTGTTAACCCTTTAGGTGTTCCACAAGAATTAATGGAAAATAGAGATACAGTTTCAAAATTTAACTTTTTTGGCAGATTTTCCATTTTAATAATTTTTTCCCAGTAACATAGCAAGGGTTAACAGTCAAAACAAACTCAATATTTTTGGCCCTGATTCTGTAGTTTACAGAAACAGCCCATATGTGGTCGTAAACAGCTGTACGGGCACACGGCAGGGTGCAGAAGGAAAGGAATGCCATACGTTTTTTTGGAAGGCAGATTTTGCTGGACTGTTTTTTTTTTACACCATGTCTCATTTGAAGCCCCCCTGATGCACCCCTAGAGTAGAAACTCCAAAAAAGTGGCCCCATTTTAGAAACTACGGGATTGAGTGGCAGTATTGTTGGTACTAGTTTAGGGTACATATGATTTTTGGTTGCTCTATATTACACTTTTTGTGAGGCAAGATAACAAGAAATAGCTGTTTTGGCACCAGTTTTATTTTTCATTTAAAACATTCATCTGACAGGTTAGATCATGTGATATTTTTATAGACCAGGTTGTCATGGATGCGGCGATACCTAATATGTATATATTTTTTTTTATTTATGTAAGTTTTACACAATGATTTCTTTTTTGAAGCAAAAAAAATCATGTTTTAGTGTTTCCATAGTCTGAGAGCCATAATTTTTTCAGTTTTTGGGCGATTACTTTGGATAGGGTATGATTTTTGCGGGATGAGATGGCGGTTTTATTGCCACTATTTTGGGGTGCGTGTGACTTTTTGATCGCTTGCTATTACACTTTATGCGATGTAAGGTGTAAAAAAAAAAGGTTTATTTAGCACAGTTTTTATTTTTTACGATGTTCATCTGAGGGGTTAGGTCATGTGATATTTTTATAGAGCCGGTCGATACGGACGCGGCGATACCTAATATGTATACTTTTTTTTCCCCCTATTTTTTACCAATTTTTTTTTACTTTATTTCGGGAAAATGACGTTTTTGTTTATTTTTATTTGAAACTTTACATTTTTGGGGGGAAAACTTAATTTTTCAACTTTTTTTTCACTTTTTTTTTTTCACTTTTTTTATTGTCCCACTTTGGGACTTGAACTTTTGGGGGTCTAATCCTTTACAATGCATTCAAATACTTCTGTATTGGAATGCATTGGCTGTATGAGTAATACTGTGTGTATTACTCATACAGCTTCTGGTCTGTGAGATCCAGGGGGCTGGATCTCACAGGCTCGTCACCAGATGGCAGCGCGATGTCTGAATTGACCTGCGGTTTGCGGCGATCGCCGATATGGGGGGGGTCAACGTTGTGACAGGATGCCCGCTGAATGATTTCAGCGGGCATCCTGTCACAATTAACCCGCGCCGCAATCGTGATTTAAAGTTAGGACATACCGGTACGTCCTGAGTCCTTAAGGACTCGGGAAACAGGGCGTATCGGTACGTCCTAAGTCCCTAAGGGGTTAAAATGTGAGACCCTGGAAGTGGAATTTGTGCTTGGCAAAGACTTCCCATTATTTTGGCAGCTGTGGAGCGGAGAAAATGCTACAAATTGTGTACCTGGAGAATCCAATGAACAGCAGATATGTGCCGTTGCCAAGGGCAACCGTCGGAAAGACAAAGAGGTGAAGAGCGGTGCAGTTCTCAGTAGTGCATATCTTCCCTGCGACTGTGTCCGGAGTCCTAGAGAGGAAGTGCAGAGATGCAGTAAAACTGTTGCTAGGAGCAACCACAACCTTGAGCTAGGAGCAACCACAACCTTGATGAGTCCGCGGGAGAGAATGTCACTGCTTTACCGGAATAGTTGATTTACAAGGGGTAAGATCGTTCCAGCAATTACTTGTATAGCTGACAAAGTGACAGTGAGCTCAGCTCTGGAGGATGGGCATGTTAATGACTTGTGCCCTGGTACCTTAGAAGCCGTGAACTGGGGTGTGAGCTGGCGGCAGTTGCTACCTGCCGAGCCGGGAAGTGTTGAGACACCTGGAATAGAGACTGCTAAACAAATGTGTGACATTATGGTAAAGGACAGTCCAGTCCAAGTGTTGGTGGACACCGAAAGCCAGGTGAGCCTGGTACATGCCAGCTTGGTAGCTGCACAATGGTTTAAGTGATATGACCATTGAAAGCAATGGTGCCAAGTTTGCGGATAGGCATAATGGCAATGTGGATACTAGTGAAAAATATCATGATAGTGGTAGTGATGATGATGATGATCCTTTTCCTTTGCAGGCTGTGATTGGGGAAGGAGCTCCCCCTCTTGGTAAAAATGTATGCGGTATAAAAATGCTGATTGATGTTGAGCGCTCACAGCTGAGTAAACCCACTGTAGTGAATGTGCAGGAAACTGTGGCAATGCTGAGGGGTGTACCACACGTACCAGAGGTGGATGTGCAGTCTCCACAGGTTTCTATGATTTAATAAAATGTCCCAGGTGGGGATTGACTCATCGGTGCCCCTAGAGGTCAGGGTAATAATGACACGAGCAGTATAAGTGGCGTATGTGCCGTGACAGTTAGCAACTCCGAGAGTGAGGCTACCATGTCAAGACCCAGCAAAACTAAAGTGGTTACTAGTAGCGACCAGATGACATTTATATCTGACAAGACGAGAGTTCAGTCGGGTGACAGCCTAGTGTCTGAAGCTCATATCCAGACAGTTGTAGATGACCTGACAGGACAGTACAGCTACAAACTTGAAGATGTTTTCGCTCGCTCTGCACAGTCCCTAGATACACTAGAGATGGGGCTAACGGTTCTCGCAGAGCAACTGCAGGAATCTCCAGAGGAGTCACAGAAAGAGATGAATGAACTGAAGGAACTAGAGTCACTAATAGAGGCGGAAATTCTCCAACTTCAAGAGGAACTTGCAGCTTCTGAGCGATCTAGACTTCATGCAAAGCATTTGGAAGCCAGGATGGCTCAACTTGATCAAGAGTTGCGTGATCGGATGATAGACCTGGACAACCAGAAACAAATGGTGTCTAAATTGGAGAAGAAACAGAAGATGTTGGACAAGCTCCTGGCAGACGAGAAAGCCACCTCGGCCAGATATGTCAAAGAACGTGACCAAGCGGAGACTGATGCTCGAGAGAAGGCGACCAAGGTCCTCTCCTTGGCCAGTGCTCTTGAAGAAGTACTTGAGGAGCGATATGTATTTGAGAGGCTGAACAGGCAACTCAGAGCAGAGATGGAAGATCTCATGAGCTCAAAAGATGACGTCGGGAAGAACGTCTATGAGTTGGAGAAGTCTAAGCGTGCTCTCGAGCAGCAGGTGGAAAATAAGAAACCTGAAGCGGAGAGTCCTCTGAAGGATGTCAAGAGGTCTAAGCCAGAGCCTGTTAGGAGGTGGTCTGGAGATGGTGGCGCTGTAGTACCGCCCGAGGCAGAGAAAATGGAAGGTCTTTCTGCTGAACCCGTTGATGGGGCTGATGTGGATGCAGAGGCCAAGAGTCTTATGACAGTGTGTAACCAGGACCAGGTCGCAAAAGACGTCCCCTCTGCCTATAAGGTCTTCCAAGAAGCCAGCAGCCTGCTGGGGAAGAAATATGAGGGGATGGACGACCAGTATGCAGATCCTGTCTACTACTGTGGGCTGGCTCTCCCGAATTCATACCAAAAGGAGAACAGTGTCCTGGGTGAGCCTCTGGAGAAAGAGGAGAAGGACTTAAAAGGGCAAGTATATGATGCCCGGTCCAAGGAAACGAAGGCTGAAGAAGTTAAGGCCGAGGTGTTGAGGGACGTGAAGACCTCAGGTGCTGCAGAGACCGAAAGAGTGGCTACTGATGTGGAAAAAGCCACTAAAGAAGCAGAGATCTCTGAAACTGCTGCCAAAGTGGGGGAAACCACAGCTGGGAAGATGGAAGATGTGCACCGGAGGCACTTTAAAAAAGCGTGTGGGGACAAGCCTGCTCTGCTGAAGGAGAAAGGGTTGAGACACAACCATGAACTGGAGCCGTTCAGTCAAGAGTTGCAGCAGTCCAAGAAAGGACATGAGGAGCATGTACAGAAGCCCGAGAATCAAAAAAGAGAGCTTGCTGATCATATAAAAACATCTTCTGAGAGAAGTTCCAGAGGCTGAAGGCCAAATGTGGAGAGAAAAAGAAAGAAAAGAGAGAGGCCACGGGTGCAAAGGCGTAACATTCTCGCTCGTGAAAGAGAGTATCTGCTCATGAGATGGGGAAGAAAGTCCCATAGATATGATCTACTCCCTAATAAACTCTTTTTCATGAAAAACCCAGCGCTGTTGTCCTGGGTCTGGCAGAATAAAGGGAAGACTGTAGGCCAGGTAGATGCCCTCTCACAAGCATCTGGGTTTGGTGCTAGTGTTCACCCCTACAGGCTTGAACAAAGGGGGGGGATATGTGAGGCAGTGACAGGCCTCACGGCTGCTAGGAGAGAGATATGGCAGGAGTTTCCATTTCTTCACTGTCAATCAGCAGGTCAGATGCCTCACCAGGTGGAACAATCAGTCTGGGATAAGAACCCAGTCCAGACTGTTAGGAGGAGGAAGAGTCTGTGTGCAGCAGAGGCCTGGGAAGGCTCTGTACAAGTGGGCTCAGCCGAGCTGGCTGAGGGGCCACTGGGCTAGGTGTTAGCCTGAACTTTGGGGGACTCCGCGAGGTCTTGGAATCGACGGTCGCTAGGCCAGAGTCAGGAGGACTTCTGGGCCACAATCCCCCAAAAGGTACTGGACTTTGTTACAGTCTGGAAGTGCTAGATTGTTAGGCTGGGAAAAGTCGCATGTTCTCTCCTTGTGTGAACTGGGCTTTAAGTGAGGTAGGGAGTCCTCATGTTTAGTTAGAGCCCAGCCGGGCAGGTGTTTTATTTGTATTGTTAATTTGGTTTTGCTGAGGTGCCAAATAAAAGCAATGTTTGGCCCCTAACCCTGTGGTCGATGAAGATCATGGTGAGAATGACCCCCGAATAAGAGAGCTGATCCCCTACAGCTAATAGCACAATGCTAATCAGTTAGATGTGCACCAGTTTGTGCAGATTTCGCCCTTTGAATTCTGACTGGAAAAACCTCACAACGTAAATTGACACGCTGCAGATTTACAATCCACAAGGCATGGCAAATTATGCATGGATTTCATTGAGGACCCTTCCCACATTGTGTGGATGAGATTTGCTAAATGTGGCCATGTCCTTATTATTTTCTTTGATCTATCACACTTAGACAAACAAGTACTTTCTCTACATCTGGATCAGAACAATTAGAAAAAGCATTCTTCAACATTGGGACAATACCAGTTTTTCAAACATTTTCATTTTAAACATGGCAGCCATTTATTAGAGCAGTGCCTTTTTCAGTCCATCACTATACTGTATATACTGGATTGAATTCCTTGGAGACTCCTACGTGAATGACACATTGCTGCTAGCAATGAGGCTGGGTATGGGTTCGAGGAGAGGGGTTCTCTCCTCAGGGCAGTAATACTGTTGAATACTGTGGTGAAGGTGGCAGTATTTTATTCTGCACTGTAGTATTTGGTTCTGCTGGGGCGGTATTTTGTGCTGCACTAAGGTATTGCAGGCCAATCCCACTTTTGTTGTCCCTGCCTACTTGTGCTGCCCTGCCTTTTGTCAACTTGCAAGTGATGGCCACAAGGAGAGAAAGGCGCTCATAGGGTGAGTATATCAGAAATACAGTGTCCTTCAAACATGGGTGAGTTAATTATGCTCACCTGATTAGGTTGCACCAATCTTGGGCGCAACTAAAATGAAGGCCAATTGGAGAAGTTACAGGCGACTGGTTGGTGCTGCCGGTTTTGTCCAAAAACTCCTTTGGCGGGGGCCAGACCGACGACCGGATAACCAATTGTACTGGAGCTCCACTGGTCCATAAAAGTCAAGTGAGCGTATGGACCCAAGGCGCAAGATCACAACCAGTTGTTGTATATATTAAGGTTTATTGGGAGACAACGCGTTTCGGGGTACTACGGACCCCTTTATCAAGTCTAAAAAGAAGTATAGAGAGTAGTGTGCAGATAAAAAATGGTAATAGAACCAAAGTATAAGTTGCAACAAGCCAACAATTGGAATGGTGGAATGAATAAAAATGGAGAGCAAAAATGATATATACCTATATGTCTATATATAGAGAGTACACACTCACACTCTCTCTCTCTCTCTCTCTCTCTCTCTCTCTCTATATATATATATATATATATATATATATATATATATATATATATATATATAATATACTTTCCAAAGAATGAGGCAGCACTTCCAGATTTCGGTGGCAGGGTGAAGACCCCAAAAACTTTATTCCCAGCAAAGTTTCGGCCCACTCAATGAGAGAGTAAAATTATTTTGTAGTCCGAATGTAGGTAAACAATAAATAAAGTTGATACATAGTTCAAAGAGCTTGATGATCACAATATAAATAAATAATTCAATGAATAAAACAATGCATAGTTCAAAACAGCTTGTGGATCAAGTTATGAATAAATAATTAAAAACACACTGGATGTGCACTTCATATAGAACCAAATCATAGTCCCTCTGGTGATGGTTGAAGCTTAAGGGTTTGCTAGAAACAGAATGTCAATTTTATATATATATATATATATATATATATATATATATATATATATATATATATACACTGCGTGCAGAATTATTAGGCAAATGAGTATTTTGACCACATCATCCTCTTTATGCATGTTGTCTTACTCCAAGCTGTATAGGCTCGAAAGCCTACTACCAATTAAGCATATTAGGTGATGTGCATCTCTGTAATAAGAAGGGGTGTGGTCTAATGACATCAACACCCTATATTAGGTGTGCATAATTATTAGGCAACTTCCTTTCCTTTGGCAAAATGGGTCAAAAGAAGGACTTGACAGGCTCAGAAAAGTCAAAAATAGTGAGATATCTTGCAGAGGGATGCAGCACTCTTAAAATTGCAAAGCTTCTGAAGCGTGATCATCGAACAATCAAGCGTTTCATTCAAAATAGTCAACAGGGTCGCAAGAAGCGTGTGGAAAAACCAAGGCGCAAAATAACTGCCCATGAACTGAGAAAAGTCAAGCGTGCAGCTGCCAAGATGCCACTTGCCACCAGTTTGGCCATATTTCAGAGCTGCAACATCACTGGAGTGCCCAAAAGCACAAGGTGTGCAATACTCAGAGACATGGCCAAGGTAAGAAAGGCTGAAAGACGACCACCACTGAACAAGACACACAAGCTGAAACGTCAAGACTGGGCCAAGAAATATCTCAAGACTGATTTTTTTTTATGGTTTTTTTATGGATTTTTTTAGGTTTTATGGACTGATGAAATGAGAGTGAGTCTTGATGGGCCAGATGGATGGGCCCGTGGGTGGATTGGTAAAGGGCAGAGAGCTCCAGTCCGACTCAGACGCCAGCAAGGTGGAGGTGGAGTACTGGTTTGGGCTGGTATCATCAAAGATGAGCTTGTGGGGCCTTTTCGGGTTGAGGATGGAGTCAAGCTCAACTCCCAGTCCTACTGCAATATAGAGCCGCTACATCCAATGTTAACCAACGGTATGAGGGGGCCCAATGAAATTCTTTTAATAATCAGATGAGTTTGGACGAATCACTTAGGTAAGAGTGGAGATTCGTAACATGTTTGCTGGTCAAGGAGTTGATGCTTGAAATGATGGGTCTTCCTGGTGGATTCTTCACATCTTTATGGACTTTCGGTAGATATGATATGATACTGTGAGTTCAGGTCCGTTAAACCCACTATGATACATCCAAGAAGTACGGATGGATAACACAGCTGGCACATGGACGTATGAGTCCGCCCTAAGCCAAGGTAGACATGCATTTAAAAGGGTAGTACAGTGGCATAACCAGGATAGGTCATCAATATCAGATTAGATGGGGTCCAACTCCTTGCACCTCCGCCCATCAACTGTTTGAAGCGGTCATGGCACTCATGTAAGCACTGCATCCTTTTTAATGTTTATCTGCATGCTGTCGCCTTTGTAGTGGCAGCGCAGTGTAACTACAACTGCTTGTCGCATTCAAATGAATTTGATGAGCAGTTTTAATTACACTGCACCACCCCTACAAGGGAGACGGCATGCCGGTACATAAGCAACACGACCCCTTTTAACAGCTAAATCTCAGGGTTATCGGGACTCAGATCCCCCTCTTTAATGATTTGCTATGAAAAATAATAATTACACAATGACTTTAGACACAATAGTCTGCTCCTGGCTTTCCGTACATTACACAGGTGTCTGCAGCAGAGTTCAGCCAGTGACAAGTGAATCATTTTACAGCTATTGCTGAGCAGACGTCCTCACAGCAAGGTGCCTGTCTGCAGTGGTGTTCCGACACTAGATTTATGTATTTTAATATTGCATTTCCCTGCAGTATGGATGTATTTGTCTCTAGTCTTTTCATTCTCCGATTATTCTTAATAATTCCCACATTATATCATTACAAAAAAAGAATGCAACATCTCAAATTGGTTATCTCTTAACCAGTAATGTTGTACACATCTTATAATGGTTCATTCATAGAAGCGTACAGATGCATAATTCATGGCATTCATGTAATCTGTTTATCAGTGTGTTTGTGCGTTTTTTTGGAAGATACTGATAATGAGAGATGTACCCAGAAAGGGAACAGTTAGAAGCAGCATATGGAACGTTCTTGTCTGTGTGTATTTTTAGAGGAAATCAATCTAAATCCTCTTGGGGATTTTTTTTTTTTTTTTTTTAGAATAGGATTTAAAGGGGTTGCCTGACTAATTATTATTATTATTTTTTTAAACTGGCTTAGATTGGTATAAAATTGGTACCCAGATTACTGATGCATAGCTGCTCCTATTCTGACACTTCCCGGATTCCCCGCTGGTCTCTGGTCCCTTTTGACACACAGGAAATGACCATTCCGCCAATGAATGATGTGAGCCCGTTTTTCAACATTTTTCATCAACTGGACAGCCCCTTTAACGGAATATTTTACAATCTGATAAATAAAATGACAATTTTGTGACAACTGTTGTGAAAAAGTATATGTTAGATTGTAAAGGGGTTATAAACAGACACACAGTACCTTGAGCTGCAGTTCAGCTGTGTCCAGCCTCTGGCATGTGTGCTGGATGATTTAGTGATCCCTGGTAAAGGTATTTTGTATTTTGTCAAAATCCGTCACGGTACACAGACCTTACTGCAAATCTGCTGACTGGAGCCTTCAGCTTGTGACCCTAGTATTGGCTACAATCCTGTACTAAATTGCCCAACTTCAGGTTAGGTTCGCAGCCAGAGCTTCTAAGTCATGTGAACACTTTTATTCGTTGTGAAGTCTTGGAAATTAATCTCCGTGTGAGACCTGAAGTATAAGGCGGCTGTCCAGTTTTACGTACATAAACTTAATGAATATTTATAAAAGTTTCAAAGGGTAAGTTCACAAATCTTAAAACAGGTTGGAAAAATCTGACGTGTATTTGCTGCGGAATCTGTGGCAGAAAGCTGAGGCTGACTCTTGAATTTTTGACGCCGATTTGTAGTTTGTCATACTATGAATCCAACCACAGATTAGCTTCTATTCATTAAAAAAAGTCGTGGCCATATGAACCGCATGCAAATTCTCATTGGAAACAATGGGACATGGAATTTCTAGAGACTTCACATGGATTTTGATGCGGAATATGCACCATACTCTGCTATTGTTATTTAGAAATATACTTTTATATGCTAATCACTCTTATCACATGCGCAGTTCAGTTAAGGAAGCCGCTGCCCACAGAAGGTAACAGACGGCGCTGGTGCACACGTTGAGGGTGACGTAGGCCTGTGCCAGAATTGCAGAGGAATCATGAGGTCATCGAGGGAAGGAGCAGGGTCTGTTCTGAGGGGTGCAGCTGAGCTTTAGCAATGATCAATACAGCCCCCTTTCGGGTCTATAGCATAATTATAAAAAGCTGGGTTTTTTTGGGGGGGGGGGGGAGAAAAAAGTGATTAACACATACAGTGGGGGAAATAATTATTTGACCCCTCACTGATTTTGTAAGTTTGTCCAATGACAAAGAAATGAAAAGTCTCAGAACAGTATCATTTCAATAGTAGGTTTATTGTAACAGTGGCAGATAGCACATCAAAAGGAAAATCGAAAAAATAACTTTAAATAAAAGATAGCAACTGATTTGCATTTCATTGAGTGAAATAAGTATTTGAACCCTCTAACAAAAAAAGACTTAATACTTGGTGGAAAAACCCTTGTTTGCAAGCACAGAGGTCAAACGTTTCTTGTAATTGATGACCAAGTTTGCGCACATTTTAGGAGGAATGTTGGTCCACTCCTCTTTGCAGATCATCTCTAAATCCCTAAGGTTTCGAGGCTGTCTCTGTGCAACTCTGAGCTTGAGCTCCCTCCATAGGTTTTCGATTGGATTAAGGTCCGGAGACTGACTAGGCCACTCCATGACCTTAATGTGCTTCTTCTTGAGCCACTCCTTTGTTGCCTTTGCTGTATGTTTTGGGTCATTGTCGTGCTGGAACACCCATCCACGACCCATTTTCAGTTTCCTGGCAGAGGGAAGGAGGTTGTCGCTCAGGATTTCACGATACATGGCTCCGTCCATTTTCCCGTTTATGCGAATAAGTTGTCCTGTGCCCTTAGCAGAAAAACACCCCCAAAGCAAAATGTTTCCACCCCCATGCTTGACGGTGGGGACGGTGTTTTGGGGGTCATAGGCAGCATTTTTCTTCCTCCAAACACAGCGAGTTGAGTTAATGCCAAAGAGCTCTATTTTGGTCTCATCAGACCACAGCACCTTCTCCCAGTCACTCTCTGAATCATTCAGGTGTTCATTGGCAAACTTCAGACGGGCCTGCACATGTGCCTTCCTGAGCAGGGGGACCTTGCGAGCCCTGCAGGATTTTAATCCATTGCGGTGTAATGTGTTTCCAATGGTTTTCTTGGTGACTGTGGTCCCTGCTAATTTGAGGTCATTAACTAACTCCTCCCGTGTAGTTCTAGGATGCTTTTTCACCTTTCTCAGAACCATTGACACCCCACGAGGTGAGATCTTGCGTGGAGCCCCAGAGCGAGGTCGATTGATGTTCATTTTGTGCTCCTTCCATTTTCGAACAATCGCACCAACAGTTGTCACCTTCTCTCCCAGCTTCTTGCTAATGGTTTTGTAGCCCATTCCAGCCTTGTGCAGGTCTACAATTTTGTCTCTGACATCCTTGGACAGCTCTTTGGTCTTTCCCATGTTGGAGAGTTTGGAGTCTGCTTGATTGATTGATTCTGTGGACAGGTGTCTTTTATACAGGTGACTAGTTAAGACAGGTGTCCTTAATGAGGGTGACTAATTGAGTAGAAGTGTCTAACCACTCTGTGGGAGCCAGAACTCTTAATGGTTGGTAGGGGTTCAAATACTTATTTCACTCAATGAAATGCAAATCAGTTGCTATCTTTTATTTAAAGTTATTTTTTCGATTTTCCTTTTGATGTGCTATCTGCCACTGTTACAATAAACCTACCATTGAAATGATACTGTTCTGAGACTTTTCATTTCTTTGTCATTGGACAAACTTACAAAATCAGTGAGGGGTCAAATAATTATTTCCCCCACTGTATAAGTATATTTCTAATTGAAAATGGCAGAGCTACAATGTCATACTAACGGTTACAAATGGTCTAGGATGGTGACAGACTCTTTTAAAGGGATTCTCCATGAATGTTATCAATATGTCCTCCAGCAACCCATCCTACAATGTGATTAGGACAGTGTGCCTCCATTTATACAGTTGGGTGAGGGAGTGGGGTCTTGCTATATTGCCCTCCTGCATCAGAGCTGCAGTTGCTTCACACTGCAGCCTGCCAGCATATGTCATGTATGATTGCTCCATTACTACCTATTGTAGAGCAGCCTGACAGAACAGGGAGGAGGGTTGTGATCCTGTTCCCCGGTCCTGTTTGGCTAATCAGCCAAGATAAAGGATCACATCATGAATTTCTGTTGTGGAGTTACTGCTCAACAATAGGCAATATAGGAGCAATCATACATGAGATATGATGGCAGGCTGAGCAGCCTAACATCAAATTTCACCAGTGTGAAGTGACTGCAGTGCCGGAACGCAGTATAGTGAGGCCCCCCTCCCGCCCCTCCATAGCAGCCGTGAAAGTGGTGGCACACCATCCTACTCATATGTTAGAATGGGTTGCTGAACATACTCTAATATGTGTTTCAGTTCATCACCATTATCAAGTCCTCTGCTTGCTATTTACCTTCACCATTTCTTGGCTCTTGTGGCCACAGAATATTAGTGTGTCCCAGGGGTCAGCAACCTTTGGCACTCCAGCTGTTGAGAAACTATAAATTGCGGTCCCCAATGCACAGAACGGCCGAACAACAGCCGTGTGCATGAGGCCTAAGGGCTCATGCACACGACCGTTGTTGTTTTGCGGGCTGTTTTTCACAGGTTCGTTGTTCTGTATCTGAGTTTTTTTTTCCCCCTCTGATTTAAGTATGTGCTGGGCAAAGCATTTGTACAGTATGGATCTGCAAAAAACAGATGGCATACGGATGTGTTCCGTGTGCGTTCTGTATTTTTTGCATACCCATTGACTTGAATGGAGCCTCGGACCGTGATTTGCGGATAATAATAGGACATGCACTACTTTTTTGCGGAACGGCCATGCGGACAAATTGAATGCACACGGAGTAACTTCTGTATTTTCTACAGCCCCATTGAAGTGAATGGTTCTGCATACGGTCCGCAAAAAAAATGGAAGCGGAAAGAAAATACATTTGGATGTATGAGCCCTAAGGCTGAAAACACCCACAGCATTTTGACACATTTATACTACATTTTCCACAGTTTTTGTTTTGTTTTGCGCTTTGAGTAAAATATACTTCCGTTTCCTAGGCCAGTCTAAGTAACAAGTGCGCTGCAGTAAGATGTGCTAAATTTTTTTCCCCCATCATTCGGTATTCAATACCCCATAATGAGAAAGTGAAAACAGAATTTTAGAAATTGTTGGTACTTTACTGAAAAGGAAGAACTAACCATAACCAAAAAGTAAGTATACCCAGTTTATAGGTATGATACCACAAGGTTTGAACACCTGCATTTGGGTATTTTCTGCCATTCTTTGCCGATCCTCTCAAGCTCTGTCAAACTGGATGGGGACCTTCTCTCTAGAGATGTTCGACTGGCTTGAAGTCAGGGCTCCTGCTAGGCCACTCAAGGAAATACATAGAGTTGTCCCTAAGCCACTCTTGTGTTGTCTTGGCTGTGTGCTTAGGTCATGGTCTTATTGGAAGGTGAACCTTCGGCCCAGTCAGAGCACTCTGGATCCGGTTTTCATTACGAATATCTCTGTACTTTGCTCCATTCAGCTTTCCCTCAACCATGACCAGTCTCCCTGTCTCAGCTGCTGAAAAACACCCCCCCAGTATGATGCTGTCACCACCATGCTTCACTGTGGTGATGGTATTGGACTGTGCGTGGTTTCCTCCAGACATGAAGCTTAGAATCAAGGCCAAAAAGTAAAATCTTGGTTTCATAATGACCAGAAAATCTTGTTTCTCACAGTCTAAGAGTCCTGCAGTTTTTTTTTTTGCAAAATGGAGGCTGGCTCTCATATGTCTTACTGGCCAATCTGCCATAAAGCCCAGATAGGTGGAATGCTGCAGTGATGGTTGACCTTCTAGAACTTTTTCTCATCTGCACACAGAATCTTTGACGCTCACCCAGAGTGACCATTGGGTTCTTGGTTATGTCTCATACCAAGGTCCTCCCCTCAATTACTTAGTTTGGTGAGGTGGCCAGCTTTAGGAAGAGTCCTAACTTCTTCCATTTAAGAATTATGGAGGCTACTGTGCTCTTGGGAACTTTCAGTGCAGAAATTTTTAGATCATCACCGATCAACTGAATTTACTACAGGTGGACTCCAATGAAGGAAGTCCCCCAGAGCTAAATTAAGTGCCATAGCAAAGGGTCTGAATACTTATATCCATGCAAAATGTTTTCTCTTTTTAATAAATTGGCAAAAATTTCTAAAACTCTGTTTTTACTTTTTCATGATGGAGTATTGAGTGCAGATAAACAGAGGAAACCAGATTTTTTTATTTTATTTTTTATTTAAGGCCACAACATAAGGTCTGAAGACTTTGCACAGACTCCACATTGTATGCCAGTTAAGAGCTGGTGTAAATTTTGGCTACAAATTATGCCAGTTGTTTGTAGCATAAATTATAGTATATCTGGGAAACCACGCCCCCTACAACTAAGAACCTCCCTTTCCAAAAAGTTTCGAACTATGGCACAAGTACGGGACACACCATAATCTGCAACTTTCTTATGCTAATTATGCTATTGTGCCATAAAACATTGGTAAATCTCCAGTGTTCCAGAATTCTGGTGCAATTTACTCCAAAAATGTGTTATGCATGTTTTGCACCACATTTATTAAAGGGGTTATCTGGGAAAATATATTGATGATCTATCCACAGGACAGGTCATCAATATCAGATTGGTGGCGGTCCAACACCCAGGATCTCTGCCGATCAGCTTCTTTAAGAGGCTAGGGGCTCCATGAGTGCCACGGACTCTTCCCAGGTCAGTGAAGTCACCATGCGTCGGTCACGTGGTCTAGTCAATGGGGCTAAGCTGCAATGTCAAGCACAGCCGCTCAGTGGTGTAGCATGGGGGGGAGGGGGACAGTTGCACGTACACCACACTGCAGAGGACGCCAGACAGCAAGGTCACTTCTTAGGTGGCAGTTCAGTGTGGGCCTATGGCTCCCTTCCCTGCCATTCAGCCTCATAAGCCTCAGGCCACTAAGCCTGAAACCTATGCAGGAGATCGCGATGACATCACTGTGACCTCCTGCACTGGGTCTTGCAAGATAAAGTGATGACACGACACAGCAGGACACAGTGATGTGTTTGTGACCTCTTGTACCAGGATGCTGGAACTCAGCCCACAGGCAGTGATGGAAAGCGAACACAGATGAGTATTTTTTATATTTTTTATGTATGTATGCTAATGCTGCCAGTACTGAAGGCCCTTCAGGGGTGGGTGAGAGTATTATAAATACAGCAGAGGGAGAATTATATCTACTAATAATAATAATACAGAGGGGGGCATTATATCGACTAATACAGGGGGGCCTTATATCTACTAAAAATAATAAGTGGGAGAAGCATTATATATACTAATAATACAGGGAGTGCAGAATTATTAGGCAAATGAGTATTTTGACCACATCATCCTCTTTATGCATGTTGTCTTACTCCAAGCTGTATAGGCTCGAAAGCCTACTACCAATTAAGCATATTAGGTGATGTGCATCTCTGTAATGAGAAGGGGTGTGGTCTAATGACATCAACACCCTATATTAGGTGTGCATAATTATTGCAAATTATTGCAAAGCTTCTGAAGCGTGATCATCGAACAATCAAGCGTTTCATTCAAAATAGTCAACAGGGTCGCAAGAAGCGTGTGGAAAAACCAAGGCGCAAAATAACTGCCCATGAACTGAGAAAAGTCAAGCGTGCAGCTGCCAAGATGCCACTTGCCACCAGTTTGGCCATATTTCAGAGCTGCAACATCACTGGAGTGCCCAAAAGCACAAGGTGTGCAATACTCAGAGACATGGCCAAGGTAAGAAAGGCTGAAAGACGACCACCACTGAACAAGACACACAAGCTGAAACGTCAAGACTGGGCCAAGAAATATCTCAAGACTGATTTTTCTAAGGTTTTATGGACTGATGAAATGAGAGTGAGTCTTGATGGGCCAGATGGATGGGCCCGTGGGTGGATTGGTAAAGGGCAGAGAGCTCCAGTCCGACTCAGACGCCAGCAAGGTGGAGGTGGAGTACTGGTTTGGGCTTGTATCATCAAAGATGAGCTTGTGGGGCCTTTTCGGGTTGAGGATGGAGTCAAGCTCAACTCCCAGTCCTACTGCCAGTTTTTGGATGACACCTTCTTCAAGCAGTGGTACAGGAAGAAGTCTGCATCCTTCAAGAAAAACATGATTTTCATGCAGGACAATGCTCCATCACACGCGTCCAAGTACTCCACAGCGTGGCTGGCAAGAAAGGGTATAAAAGAAGAAAATCTAATGACATGGCCTCCTTGTTCACCTGATCTGAACCCCATTGAGAACCTGTGGTCCATCATCAAATGTGAGATTTACAAGGAGGGAAAACAGTACACCTCTCTGAACAGTGTCTGGGAGGCTGTGGTTGCTGCTGCACGCAATGTTGATGGTGAACAGATCAAAACACTGACAGAATCCATGGATGGCAGGCTTTTGAGTGTCCTTGCAAAGAAAGGTGGCTATATTGGTCACTGATTTGTTTTTGTTTTGTTTTTGAATGTCAGAAATGTATATTTGTGAATGTTGAGATGTTATATTGGTTTCACTGGTAAAAATAAATAATTGAAATGGGTATATATTTGTTTTTTGTTAAGTTGCCTAATAATTATGCACAGTAATAGTCACCTGCACACACAGATATCCCCCTAAAATAGCTAAAACTAAAAACAAACTAAAAACTACTTCCAAAAATATTCAGCTTTGATATTAATGAGTTTTTTGGGTTCATTGAGAACATGGTTGTTGTTCAATAATAAAATTAATCCTCAAAAATACAACTTGCCTAATAATTCTGCACTCCCTGTACAGTGGGGGCCATTTGAAATATAATCTACACACCCCTGTTAAAATGTCAGGTTTCTGTGATGTAAAAAAATTAGACAAGGATAAATCATTTCAGAACTTTTTCCACCTTTTAATGTGACCTATAAACTGTACAACTCAATTAAAAAACAAACTGAAATATTTTAGGTAGAGGGAAGAAAACCTCTAAAAATAAAATGGTTGCATAAGTGTGCACACCCTTAAACTAATACTTTGTTGAAGCACCTTTTGATTTTATTACAGCACTCAGTCTTTTTGGGTATGAGTCTATCAGCATGGCACATTTTGACTTGGCAAGATTTGCCCACTCTTCTTTGCAAAAACACTCCAAATCTGTCAGATTGCAAGGGCATCTCCTGTGCACAGCCCTCTTCAGATCACCCAACAGATTTTCAATCAGATTCAGGTCTGGGCTCTGGCTGGGCCATTACAAAACTTTATTCTTCTTCTGGTGAAGCCATTCCTTTGTTGATTTGGATGTATGCTTTGGGTCATTGTCATGCTGAAAGATGAAGCTCCTCTTCATGTTCAGCTTTCTAGCAGAAGCCTGAAGGTTTTGTGCCAATATTGACTGGTATTTGGAACTGTTCATAATTACCTCTAGCTTAACTAAGGCCCCAGTTCCAGCTGAAGAAAAACAGCCCCAAAGCATGATGCTGCCACCACCATGCTTCACTGTGGGTATGGTGTTATTTTGGTGATGAGTAGTGGTGTTTTTGCGCCAAACATATCTTTTGGAATTATGGCCAAAAAGTTCAACCTTGGTTTCATCAGACCATAACACCTTTTCCTACATGCTTTTGGGAGACTTCAGATGTGTTTTTGCAAAATGTAGCCTGGCTTGGATGTTTTTCTTCGTAAGAAAAGGCTTTCATCTTGCCACTCTACCCCATAGCCCAGACATATGAAGAATACGGGAGATTGTTGTCCCATGTACCACACAGCCAGTACTTGCCAGATATTCCTGCAGGTCCTTTAATGTTGCTGTAGGCCTCTTGGTAGCCTCCCAGACCAGTTTTCTTTTCTTTCATCATTTTTGGTAATGTCACTGTTGTGCCATATTTTCTCCACTTGATGATGATTGTCTTCACTGAGTTCCATGGTATATCTAATGCCTTGGAAATTCTTTTGTACCCTTCTCCTGACTGATACCTTTTAACAATGAGACCCCTCGGATGTCTTGGAAGCTCTCTGTGGACCATGGCTTTTGCTGTGGGATGCGACCAAGAAAATTTCAGGAAAGACCAACTAGAACAGCTGAACTTTATTTCGGGTTAATCAGAGGCACTTTAAATGATGGCAGATGTATGCTGACTCCTATTTAACATGATTTTGAATGTGATTGCTTAATTCTGAACACAGAAACCTGGCATTTTAACAGGGGTGGGTAGACTTTTTATATCCACTGTATGTGGGCAATACAGGGGGTGCATGATATGAAGTGGCACTACAGGGAGCATTATAATACAGTGAGCATTGGGGAGCACAGTGGGCATTGTTATGAGGAGTAACAGCAGGATGACAATGTTTGGGCATCAGGAGGAGAAGACAATAGAAAAGTGAGGAAGATGTTTGTGCAGTAAACTCTGAAAAAATAAGATGCGGCTCAAAAAAGTTATCAAGGCGGTATGATCTCCAAATGGAGATGAGGAAATAATTTCTACATCAAAGGAAAAGTAACTGGATGTAATAGGTATGTGGTGCTGCATTATCCTGTGTGTTTCATAGCAATGTATGTTCAGGGTTCGGGCAGAGGTCGGATTGAGAATTTGGCATGGGGGTGGGAATGGACAATTCAATTTTAGGCAGCAGAAAAGCTTGAATCGGCCCTGCAATACTGCAGCCCAGCCCGAAACTTCAGGTCACACTGTATCTGTTATAAATTCTAGGGCCTCCCACCTATCTACTCCATTATCTGTACTTTTTTTTAATAGTATCTTTTTATTGAGTTCAGAAAGAGTACAAAAAAACTCCAAGCTATAACAATCAAACAGACAGCACAATTGCAATTTCAGTGAACTCTACTGGAACAAGGCTATGTGGTAATACAGGATGAAATATCCACCTATGATGCCATTTTAAGGAGGCAACAGCAGAGTTCTGGGTATGCATTACAAAATATCATGTCGAACACGATCAGTCATACAAACATCCAGCCCCCCCCCCCCCCCCCCTCCCACAGAACCTGAGTAAAGGAAACAAATCTATTTAAAGTACTACTGTATGCACTCTAATACAAGGATCCCAGATTTTGAGGAATAAGTCAGGGACACCCCTATTCTCATAGATAAGCTTGTACAGTACTAGATCAGAGTTGACTAGTTGTATCCAATGTTGTTTGGTGGGAATTTTGGGAGTCTTCCAATTTAAAAGAATGGTTTTCCTTGCATAGTACAGAAGTAATCTGTATAGTCGGCTACCGTATTTGGTGGGAATAACATAAGTAACCATCCCCAGAAGACTCGCCATCGGTGTGCAGATATATAAGTATGGACTTCTGTCCAAAAACTCTGAATAATTGGGCACTGCCATACCATGTGAAAGAAACCGCCCCTATCATGTCCACATCGTACATTGGGGACTAGGTAGTTTACACATCTGAAACAATCTATTAGGCGTATAATACACTGCTCAAAAAAATAAAGGGAACACAAAAATAACACATCCTAGATCTGAATTAATTAAATATTCTTCTGAAATACTTTGTTCTTTACATAGTTGAATGTGCTGACAACAAAATCACACACAAAAAAAAAATGGAAATCACATTTTCCATTACGCCCCATGACAGCACCTGTGAGAGATCCTCCTCCTTCCGGACAGGAAACAGGAACTTCCCAGATCTTTAAATTGGTCCCATGCCTTCCACCTTCAGTTCTTTCCTGTTTCCTGTCCAGGGACAGGAGGATTTCTTTCCAGGTCTATTTTGTGGCTGCAGGACCTCTAGGGTTAAGACGAAACCTAGTGGAGGTACCTGTCGGCGTAAGTCTCCACTAGGAGCCGCTGAGAAGTCCGGCGTCTGCATTTTCTTCCCTTCTTCGGAGCCATGGGGGGATGCCTGGGCTGCCTCGTGTCCCTGCCTGCCGGCGAAGTCGCGGCATGAGGGGGGAGCTGCGTCTTCCCTCTCATTGAGGCTGGCTGTGCTGGACGCGCGCGTCGCGCTGGAAGTGACGCGTGCGTTCCACCGGCCGGAAGGGGAGGAGCTAAAACATGGCGGGCGCTGCGCGGCCCATTTGAAAAAGGGAACGCCGGCCAGCCAGCGTCGAGGGAGTAGCAGCAGGATCGACTGGCACAAGCGGCACCTACAGCCCTCGATTGCCCCCCTTTACACAGCACGATAATGCAGGAAGAAGGGGATGTACAACAGCGCACCGACAGACAGGAGCAGCTTTTGGAACCCAGCATGGTACTCCTGGGGGTAAGAGGGGTTAACCCCCACCATCTCCCTTTGGGGAGTTATTATTCTGGCCAGGTTAAACTGATGGGATGTTTTATTAAATGCAGGCTAAAGAGGCCCCAAGGAAAGCTTCCCACAAAAGAGCTAAGGAGTGTGGAATCTGCAAGAGGAAGTTGGATTCATCTTACTCCAAGACATGTTGTCAGCCATGTCTGGATAAGTTAGTGGCAGAGGAGTCGCCATCTTTATTACAGAGTATCCAGAATTTAGTAAAAAATGAAGTCCGTTCGTCCGTAGAGGAGCTTAGAAAATCCCTGCCTAGCTCATCCAGGCATAAGAAGGCCCAGGCGGTAGCGGAGGATACTACGGACTCCGAGTCTGAGGAGGGCGCTATTGTAGACTCAGATTCCTCTTCCGAGGATTTGACACGGAAGCCGTTGTTTAGAGCTGAAGATACGGACCTATTATTGAAGGCGGTTAGATCCACGATGGAGCTGGGGGAGGAAAAGGAGTCCAGGTCTAGACCAGAGCTGATGTTTGAGAGCCTTAAGCCCAAAAGGTCTAGAGTTTTCCCCATTCAGGACTGTATAAAGGACCTGATTAAACGTGAATGGGAGAAGCCCGATAAAAAATTCTTTATCCCTAGAGCGGTCAAGAGAAAGTACCCCTTTGATGATCAGGAGGTCTCAGCTTGGCAGGAGGTACCAAGGGTAGACGCTCCTGTAGCTAAAATAAATAAAAAGTCAGCCCTTCCGTTTGAGGATCTAGGGTCCCTTAAGGATCCCATGGACAAAAGGGCTGACGCATACTTAAGGAAGAATTGGGAAGCTTCCACCTCTGCCTTTAAGCCAAATATAGCAACTACCTCGGTGGCTAGGTCATTAAAGCTCTGGTTGGAGGAATTAGAGTCTCATATAGAGAATAAGACTCCTAGGGATCAGCTGCTTGAGGCAATACCAACTATGTCCAGGGCAGTGGACTTTATTTCTGATGCCTCTGCTGATGCATTGAGGCTTTCCGCTAGGGCGGCTGCCCTATCCAATTCAGCCAGAAGGTCCTTATGGTTGAAAGGGTGGAGGGGCGACGTAGCTTCAAAATCTAAGCTTTGCGCCTTGCCTTGCCACGGAGATTTTTTATTTGGATCAGCCTTAGATGACATTTTAGATAAGGCATCCGATAAAAAGAAAGGATTTCCAGCACCGTCCTTTCCTAAACAGGGGAAGCCATTTCGGAATAATGAAAGAAGGAAGGCTTTTGGGGATCCAAAGAAAAGGAGGGAGTGGAGATCTGATAAATCAAAAAGTGTCCTGTTTAAACCCAGACCTCAAACATCAGGTTCCACTCAACAATGACGCCAGACCCCAGGTGGGCGGTCGTCTTTCTTTATTTTTTCCAGCCTGGCGAAATATTACCGCAAGCGCCTGGGTAAAGGATATTATAAAGGAAGGCTATCGCCTAGACTTCAAGAGACTACCACCCAGGACATTCAAAGTTACTTCTTTAAATCAAAATTCTCCAAAACAGGTGGCACTTTCGGAGGAAATAAACAACCTCCTGGGAAAGGCAGTCCTTGTCCCAGTCCCCATGGACGAACAAGGAGAGGGTTTCTATTCAACCCTATTTCTGGTCCCCAAGCCCAACGGTACGTTCAGACTGATTATAAATTTAAAAGGTCTCAACCAGTATCTGTCCTACCAGAAGTTCAGGATGGAGTCCATCTCCTCCACGGTCCTCCATCTGTTTCCCAACTGCGTGATGGCCTCAATAGACATAAAGGACGCCTACTACCACGTGCCCATCCATCCCTCGTCCCAAAAATACCTGAGGGTGGCAGTGAAGATGGGGGAATCAATCGTCCATTTACAGTTCAGAGCACTTCCTTTTGGGGTATCACAGGCGCCGAGGCTCTTCACAAAGCTGATGGCGGAGGTAATGGCGGAAGTAAGGAGGTCGGACATCATTATAGTCTCATACCTGGACGACCTTCTCCTGGTAGGGCAGTCCCCAGAGCAGTTGAAATCTCACATACAGAAGGTCCTGGGGATCCTCATGAGCCTGGGCTGGTTAATAAATTGGGACAAATCATCCCTGATTCCAACATCCAGATGCGTTTTCCTCGGCATCCTGTTAGACTCTCAGACTCAGAAATCTTATCTTCCAACAGACAAAAAGGAGGGGATTCAGCAGAAGATCAGGTCTTTCAGCAAGGTCAAGGAAGTCCCCTTAAGAAAAGCTATGTCTATTCTGGGTCTGATGACGGCTTGTATTCCGGCTGTGAGGTGGGCCCAATTCAGGTCCAGAATACTGCAACGGCTCATTCTATCCAAATGGGATGGGAGGTCGCTATCCCTGGATCACAAGATTGTGGTCCCGGGTTCAGTAACCCGGTCCCTAGCTTGGTGGCTAAAGGCTTCGAACCTCGGTCAGGGGGTAGAGTGGGTGAGACACGATCCCTTGATAATTACCACCGACGCAAGCCCTTGGGGATGGGGGGCCCATTCAGTTTTGGGGTTTTTCCAAGGTCCTTGGTCAAGAGACCAGAGTGCTCAGTCCCAAAATGCCAGGGAATTAAGAGCAGTCCTGTGCGCACTAGAGAAAAGTCTCCCTTTTTTGTCCCAAAAGCATGTCAGGATCCTATCAGACAACGCCTCGGTGGTGGCTTATATAAACAAACAAGGGGGGGACAAGATCCTATCGACTAATGCAGCTGGCATCCAGGATTTTCTTGTTGATACAGAGGAAAGTTCTGTCCCTCTCAGCGGTGCACCTGAAAGGCTCAGAGAATCACCAGGCGGACTTTCTCAGCAGACACAGATTCAGTCAGGCGAATTGGTGTCTGAATCAGGAAGTGTTTCACCAAATACAGGCCCTATGGGGATCCCCTACGATAGATCTTTTCGCCTCAGTGGAAAACAAAAAGTGCAAAAAGTTCTTTTCTCTCAGCAGGGAGGATCAGTCGATAGGCACAGATGCGCTCTCACAGTCGTGGGGGAAGGGCCTAGTCTATGCGTTTCCTCCCATCAGTCTATTGCCCAGAGTGATCCAGAAGATCAGAGGGGAGCAGGCGACGGTGATACTAATAGCACCATTCTGGCCAAGAAGAGTCTGGTTTGCTTGGTTGAGGAGACTATCAATAGCCGATCCTTGGGTGCTTCCGGAAAGACAGGACCTATTATATCAGGGCCCTCTACATCATCCGGAAGTCAAGAACCTCCACCTGACGGCTTGGATTTTGAGAGGACATTCTTCAGGTCTAGAGGCCTATCAGAACAGGTCATCGGGACTCTCCTAGCTAGTAGGAAGAAAGTCACCTCCGAAATCTATCTGAGAGTATGGAAAACCTTCCTTCGGTTTGCAGGTCCAGGCTTAGACTTGAGCTCACCCAACATCCCGTTAATTTTGAACCTTTTGCAGGAAGGCCTTAACAAAAAGCTTAAACCCAGCACTCTCAAGGTGCAGGTCTCAGCTCTGAGTGTCCTGTTTGACTTTCGATTGGCTACTCATCCTTGGGTCAAAAGGTTCATTAGGGGGTCCTCTAGACTATGTCCTATAGTTAGATCTAAGTCAGCCCCCTGGGACCTTAACCTGGTTCTTTCTGCTCTTACCAAGGCTCCGTTTGAGCCTCTGGGGGACATCCCCTTAAAGATGTTGTCCTATAAGACCGTATTTTTAGTGGCCATTACATCTGCCAGACGAGTAGGAGAGCTGTCCGCCTTGTCCTCTTCCCCACCATATACTCAGATTCTGGAGGATAGGATTGTTTTCAAACCAGACCCTGCATTCCTGCCCAAAGTAGTGTCTGTATTCCATAAGTCTCAGGAGATAGTTCTCCCTTCCTTTTGTCAGGACCCAAAGAATGAGGGAGAAAGATCCTTTCATACTTTAGACGTTAGAAGGTGTGTCTGTGAGTATTTAGAGTCTACAAAGGACTTTAGAAAGACCCCGCAACTCTTTGTTCAATTTCAGGGTCAGAACAGGGGCTCAAAGGTTACAAGCCGTACCTTAGCCAGATGGATCAAGAGAGCGATAGGTTTGGCATATTCACTATCAGAGTGTCAGGTCCCTTCAGATTTTTCAGCCCATTCTACCAGGGCAGTAGCCTCTTCCTGGGCAGAAAAAGGGTGTGCTACTATAGAACAGATCTGTAGGGCTGCAACGTGGAGTTCTCCCTCTACGTTTTACAAGCACTACAGGTTGGACCTTTCATCTGTGCAGGATATGTCTTTTGGGAGAAAGGTGCTGCAGGCTGTAGTCCCTCCCTAATAATTATCTAGTCTAGTCTCTCACAGGTGCTGTCATGGGGCGTAATGGAAATACTTCAATTACTCTTACCGGTAATATGTTTTCCATGAGCCCATGACAGCACCTACATAATTCCCTCCCTTATTTAAAAATTTAAAAAAAAAAATATATATATATATATAATAATAATAAGTCTTTTATTTATAAAGAATGATGATGGGAAAAAAGAAAAAAAAAAAAAAAGAGAGAAGGAGAAATTTACTCTTTAGTATAGTGCCAAAGAAGAGATATGCCTGGCATATATTTGGCGCAGAGTTTTTTCTATTATGTTTTCTCGCCTATGTTGTTAGTTTTTACTATATATACAGTCATGTGAAAAAATTAGGACACCCTTTGAAAGCATGTGGTTTTTTGTAACATTTTTAATAAATGGTTATTTCATCTCCGTTTCAACAATACAGAGAGATTAAAGTAATCCGACTAAACAAAGAAAACTGAAGAAAAGTCTTTTCAAGATCTTCTGTAAATGTCATTCTACAAAAATGCCTATTCTAACTGAGGAAAAAGATAGGACACCCTTGCCCCTAATAGCGAGTGTTACCTCCTTTGGCTGAAATAACTGCAGTGAGACGGTTCTTGTAGCCATCTACCAGTCTTCGACATCGGTCTGAGGAAATTTTACCCCACTCCTCAATGCAGAACTTTTTCAGCTGTGAGATGTTTGAGGGGTTTCTTGCACGTACAGCCCTTTTCAAGTCACCCCACAGCATCTCAATGGGATTCAAATCTGGACTTTGACTTGGCCATTCCAGGACTCTCCATTTCTTCTTTTTCAGCCAATCTTTGGTTGATTTACTAGTATGTTTTGGGTCATTGTCATGTTGCATGGTCCAGTTCCGCTTCAGCTTTAATTTTCTAACTGATGGTCTCACATGTTCTTCAAGCACCTTCTGATACACAGTAGAATTCATCGTGGATTCTATGATGGTGAGCTGACCAGGTCCTGCTGCAGCAAAGCAGCCCCAAACCATGACACTTCCACCTCCATGCTTCACAGTTGGTATGAGGTTCTTTTCTTGGAATGCTGTGTTTGGTTTACGCCAAACATGTCCTCTGCTGTTGTGTCCAAATAATTCAATTTTGGACTCATCTGTCCAAAGAACATTATTCCAGAAGTCCTGGTCTTTGTCAACTTTATCGCTGGCAAATGTCAGTCTGGCCTCAATGTTTCTCTTGGAAAGCAAAGGTTTCCTCCTTGCACACCTCCCATGCAAGTTAAACTTGTACAGTCTCTTTCTGATTGTAGAGGCATGTACTTCTACATCAACAGTAGCCAGAGCCTGCTGTAGTTCTCGAGATGACACTTTAGGGTTTTTGGATACCTCTTTTAGCATCTTGCGGTCTGCTCTTGGGGTGAACTTGCTGGGGCGACCAGTCCTGGGCATGTTGGCAGTTGTTTTGAAAGCCCTCCACTTGTAGACTATCTTCCGGACAGTGGAATGGCTGATTTCAAAATCTTTTGAGATCTTTTTAAATCCCTTCCCAGACTCATAGGCTGCTACAATCTTTTTTCTGAAGTCCTCTGACAGCTCTTTTGCTCTCACCATGGTGCTCACTCTCACTTCAACAGTCAGGAGCACACCAAACTAAATGTCTGAGGTTTAAATAGGGCAAGCCTCATTCAACATGCAGAGTAACGATCTACTAATTATGTGCACCTGGTGTGATATACCTGTGTGAGATCTGAGCCAATTTAAGAGGGAATACATGTGAGGGTGTCCTATCTTTTTCCTCAGTTAGAATAGGCATTTTTGTAGAATGACATTTACAGAAGATCTTGAAAAGACTTTTCTTCAGTTTTCTTTGTTTAGTTGGATTACTTTAATCTCTCTGTATTGTTGAAATGGAGATGAAATAACCATTTATTAAAAATGTTACAAAAAACCACATGGGTGTCCTAATTTTTTCACATGACTGTAGGTGCGTTGCTGGTCCCAGGAATCTTGTCAAATACTGAAGGTGGAAGGCATGGGACCAATTTAAAGATCTGGGAAGTTCCTGTTTCCTGTCCGGAAGGAGGAGGATCTCTCACAGGTGCTGTCATGGGCTCATGGAAAACATATTACCGGTAAGAGTAATTGAAGTATTTTTAACCCATGGAGGTCTGGATTTGGAGTCACCCTCAAAATTAAAGTGGAAAAACACACTACAGGCTGATCCAACTTTGATGTAATGTCCTTAAAACAAGTCAAAATGAGGCTCAGTAGTGTGTGTGGCCTCCACGTGCCTGTATGACCTCCCTACAACACCTGTGCATGCTCCTGATGAGGTGGCGGACGGTCTCCTGAGGGATCTCCTCCCAGACCTGGACTAAAGCATCTGCCAACTCCTGGACAGTCTGTGGTGCAACGTGACGTTGGTGGATAGAGCGAGACATGATGTCCCAGATGTGCTCAATTGGATTCAGGTCTGGGGAACGGGCCGGCCAGTCCATAGCATCAATGCCTTCATCTTGCAGGAACTGCTGACACACTCCAGCCACATGAGGTCTAGCATTGTCTTGCATTAGGAGGAAACCAGGGCCAACCGCACCAGCATATGGTCTCACAAGGGGTCTGAGGATCTCATCTCGGTACCTAATGGCAGTCAGGCTACCTCTGGCGAGCACATGGAGGGCTGTGCGGCCCTCCAAAGAAATGCCACCCCACACCATTACTGACCCAATGCCAAACCGGTCATGCTGGAGGATGTTGCAGGCAGCAGAACGTTTTCCACGGCGTCTCCAGACTCTGTCACGTCTGTCACATGTGCTCGGTGTGAACCTGCTTTCATCTGTGAAGAGCACAGGGCGCCAGTGGCGAATTTGCCAATCTTGGTGTTTTCTGGCAAATGCCAAACGTCCTGCACGGTGTTGGGCTGTAAGCACAACCCCCACCTGTGGACGTCGGGCCCTCATATCACCCTCATGGAGTCTGTTTCTGACCGTTTGAGCAGACACATGCACATTTGTGGCCTGCTGGAGGTCATTTTGCAGGGCTCTGGCAGTGCTCCTCTTGTTCCTCCATGCACAAAGGCGGAGGTAGCGGTCCTGCTGCTGGGTTGTTGCCCTCCTACGGCCTCCTCCACGTCTCCTGATGTACTGGCCTGTCTCCTGGTAGCGCCTCCATGCTCTGGACACTACGCTGACAGACACAGCAAACCTTCTTGCCACAGCTCGCATTGATGTGCCATCCTGGATAAGCTGCACTACCTGAGCCACTTGTGTGGGTTGTAGACTCCGTCTCATGCTACCACTAGAGTGAAAGCACCGGCAGCATTCAAAAGTGACCAAAACATCAGCCAGGAAGCATAGGAACTGAGAAGTGGTCTGTGGTCACCACCTGCAGAACCACTCCTTTATTGGGGGTGTCTTGCTAATTGCCTATAATTTCCACCTGTTGTCTATCCCATTTGCACAACAGCATGTGAAATTGATTGTCACTCAGTGTTGCTTCCTAAGTGGACAGTTTGATTTCACAGAAGTGTGATTGACTTGGAGTTACATTGTGTTGTTTAAGTGTTCCCTTTATTTTTTTGAGCAGTGTATATTCTATGTAGCTATTTTAGTTGTATAAGTTGGTCTCTGGCGCTTATAACTGTGGATCTCTACGTGTAACTAAGTTCCTTTACATGTGAGGCCTTTAACCACTTGCCATCTGGGCAGGGCCGGTGCAAGGATTTTTGACGCCCTAGGCAAGATAAAAATTGTCGCCCCCCCTTATCAGATGATCTGCGCATATCATGACATCACATATGTTCCACCCCTTTCTCAGCTTTTAAATAAAAAGAACTGCTATGTTTCCCTTCCGGTTAATCCAGCTTCTTGTAGCTTTCTTTTTTTGCGGAACGGAATTGCGGACCCATACATTTCTATGGGGCCGCATGACGTGCAGCCCCGATCCGGAATTGCGGATCCGCAATTCCGATCCGGAAAAAAATAGAACATGTCCTATTCTTGTCTGCAATAGCGGACAAGAATAGGCATATTCTGTTAGTGCCGGCAATGTGCGGTCCGCAAAATGCGGAACGCACATTGCTGCTGTCCGTGTTTTGCGGATCCGTGGATCCGCAAAACACACATGGATGTGTGAATGGACCCTAAATGGGAGGTAAATTAGTTTCCAATGTAGTATTAATAACTGAACAATTACATAATAAACATATTGCATTGTCTACTTACCACCAGGACAATAAGATGATCTGGTCTCTGGCTGCAGTCTGGCTCTTGGTCTGGCTCTGGGGACTCCCTTATCACTCTCTTCTCCCCCACTCCCTCTGTTGTCACTCTCATTATTCCCCCCCTCCCTTGTCACTCTCATTATTCCCCCCCTCCCTTGTCACTCTCATTATTCCACCCCCCCCTCCCTTGTCACTCTCATTATTCCACCCCCCCTCCCTTGTCACTCTCATTATTCCCCCCTCCCTTGTCACTCTCATTATTCCCCCCCCTCCCTTGTCAATGTCATTATTCCCCCCCCTCCCTTGTCACTCTCATTATTCCACCCAGCCTCCCCTGTCACTCTCATTATTCCCCCCCTCCCCTGTCACTCTCATTATTCCCCCCCCTCCCCTGTCACTCTCATTATTCCCCCCCCCTGTCACTCTCATTATTCCCCCCCCCTTGTAAATGTCATTATCCCCCCCCCCTGTAAATGTCATTATTCCCCCACTCCCCCTCCCCTGTCACTCTCATTATCCCCCCTCCCTTGTCAATGTCATTATTCCCCCCCTCCCTTGTCAATGTCATTATTCCCCCCCTCCCTTGTCACTCTCATTATTCCCCCCCTCCCCCCTCCCTTGTCACTCTCATTATTACCCCCTCCCTTGTCACTCTCATTATTCCCCCCCCTCCCTTGTCAATGTCATTATTCCCCCCCCCCTCCCCTGTCACTCTCATTATTCCCCCCCCCCTTGTAAATGTCATTATTCCCCCCCTCCCCCTCCCCTGTCACTCTCATTATCCCCCCTCCCTTGTCAATGTCATTATTCCCCCCCTCCCTTGTCAATGTCATTATTCCCCCCCTCCCCTGTCACTCTCATTATTCCCCCCCCCTTGTAAATGTCATTATTCCCCCCCTCCCCCTCCCCTGTCACTCTCATTATCCCCCCTCCCTTGTCAATGTCATTATTCCCCCCCTCCCTTGTCAATGTCATTATTCCCCCCCTCCCTTGTCAATGTCATTATCCCCCCCCCTTGTCAATGTCATTATTATCCCCCCCCTTGTCAATGTCATTATTATCCCCCCCCTTGTCAATGTCATTATTCCCCCCCCCCCCTTGTCAATTTCATTATTCGCCCCCCACACACACCTCTAATGTAGCGTGGCCGAGCTCTCTTCGGTCCGCGGTACAAGAGCATTTGTTTCCTGTACCCGGCCGGACTGACAGGAAATGCACACTAAGTGAGCACTTCCTGTCAGTCCGGCCGGGTACAGGAAACAAAAGCTCCAGTACCGCGGACCGAACAGAGCTCGGCCACGCTACATTAACAAAAGCACAGAGCAGACACACAGCAGGAGCAGGCTGCGCAGCAATGAGCCGGCGGCCGGAGATTCAAATTAGAGAAGCAAGCGCTCAGGACTCTGTCCTGAGCGCTTGCCGCTCTAATTTGAATCTCCGGCTGCCGGAGACTCAGGAGGCGCCGCATTAGGGGTGCCGCCGGCCGAACTTATATAGCCATCTTTTTTTTTTTTTTTTACACCGCAACGGGCGCCCCCTGCTAAATGGCGCCCTAGGCGACTGCCTAAGTCGCCTTACTGGTGGCGCCGGCCCTGCATCTGGGCCATTTGCCCCCTTCCTGACCAGGCCTAATTTTGCAAAACTGACATATCTCACTTTATGTGGTAATAACTTTGGAACGCCTTTACTTATCCAAGTCATTCAGAGATTGTTTTCTCGTGACACATTGTACTTCATGATAGTCATAAATTTGAGTCAATATATTTCACCTTTTATTTATGAAAAAATCCCAAATTTAGAAAAATTCATAATTTTCTAAATTTCAATTTCTCTGCTTTTAAAACAGAAAGTGATACCTCATAAAATATTTATTACTTAACATTCCCCATATGTCTACTTTATGTTGGCATCATTTTGGAAATGTTATTTTATTTTTTTAGGACGTTAGAAGGCTTAGAAGTTTAGAAGCAATTCTTCTAATTTTTAAGAAAATTGCTAAAACCCACTTTTTAAGGGCCAGTTCAGGTCTGAAGTCACTTTGTGGGGCCTACATAGTGGATACTACACCCCTCAAGTTACTTAAAACCGATTTTACAAACTTTGTTAACCCTTTAGGCGTTCCACAAGAATTAAAGGAAAATGGAGATCAGATTTTAAAATTTCACTTTTTTGGCAGATTTTCCATTTTAATCCAATTTTTTATTTAACACATCGATGGTTAACAGCCAAACAAAACTCAATATTTATTACCCAGATTCTGCGGTTTACAGAAACACCCCACATGTGGTCATAAACTGCTGTATGGGAACAAGGCAGGGCACAGAAGGAAAGGAACTCCACATGGTTTTTAGATGCCATGTCCCATTTGAAGCCCCCTGATGCACCCTTACAGTAGAGACTCCCAAGAAGTGATCCCATTTTGGAAACTAGGGGATAAGGTGCCAGTTTAATTGCTACTATTTTTGGGTACATATGATTTTTTGATCATTCATTATAACACTTTATGGGGCAAGGTGACCAAAAAATTGGTTGTTTTAGCACAGTTTCTATTTATTTATTTTTACAGCGTTCACCTGAGGGGTTCAGTCAAGTGACATTTTTATAGAGCAGATTGTTACGGATGTGGCGATACCTAATATGTATACTTTTTCTTATTTATTAAAGTTTTACACAATAATAGCATTTTTGAAACAAAAAAATTATGTGTCCATGTTCTGAGAGCTATAGTTTTTTTATTTTTTGAGAGATTTTCTTATGTAGGGGCTCATTTTTTGCGGGATGAGGTGACGGTTAGGGTTATTGGTACCATTTTGTGGGACATATGCATTTTTGATCACTTGGTGTTGCACTTTTTGTGATGTAAGGTGACAAAAATTGCTCGTTTTGACACAGGTTTTTTTTTTTTTTTACGGTGTTCACCCGAGGGTTAGGTCATGTGATATTTTTATAGAGCTGGTTTTTACGGATGCAGCAATACCAAATATATCTTATTTTATTTTTTCTATTTTTAACTTTTTTTTTTATTATTCCTTACTTGGGGAATTTTTTTTTTTACATGTGAAACCTTTTTTTTATTTTATTTTTTCAACACTTTATTTATTTATTTTTTATTTTACACTTTTCGTCCCCCATAAGGTCATACAAGACCTCTGGGGGACATTTACTTCACTTTTTCATTTTTTTCCCACTGATTTCTCCTGTAACTGGGGCTGACATAGTAGCCCCAGTTACAGTGGAAATACACCCCCCAGAGAGGCTGTACAGCGCAATACAGCGCTGTACAGCCTCAGAGCAGGGCTGATCGAGGTCTGTGAAAGACCTCACACAGCTCCTGCACTCTCCAGTCCCGGCGATCACATGACCGCCGGGCCGGAACAGGAAGTGCATAGCGCTTCCTGCTCTGCATACACAGCGCTCGGTGAGCGCTGTGTATGCAGCGATCTAGAAGGCAGGGATACCTGGGCACTGTCCCTGCCTTCTCTCTGGGTTGCCCTGCTGTCACTGACAGCAGGCAACCCGATCAGCAGCTGCACGATTAGCGTGCAGCTGCAGTTTCTGAACGGACGTTCTGGAACGTCCATTCAGAAATAGAGATCCACCTCCCGGACGTTTATATCCTATGGGCAAACGGGAGGTGGTTAAATCCACTATATCTTGTTGCCATCTGGTAAAGGATTTGTCAAGTGGAGAGTCTTGCTCAGCCATTAGAGTTCAGTTAGTTGAACTCTCCTCACCACTGCCTCTTTAGACCCACACTCCAGTCTCAATTGCCCCTTACTAAATTGAGCCATACAGACGTGCCTAAGCTGGAAGTATCTATACAAGCTATGTTGTGGCAAGTTAAATTCCTAATTCAGATTATTAAAAGACTGGAATAGACCCCTATCATAAAGTTGTGTAAGATATCTCTGAGGCCAAAATTCAAAGTCTGCCAGAGAAAACAATTCAGGCAAATGTTTGTTTCTCCATATGGCACGTATGGCGACCCTCTCTCACCACTGTCCTCAACTGTGTGTACCTTCACCCTTTTATTCCAGATCGCCACCGTAGCAGCCATAGTAGGGGTATAATGGCACGCTGCATAGGCTCCCCTCCTATATACTAGGTTTGTGAAGGCTTCATATGAACCCACTAGAGCAGCTGCCAGCACCACTGCTGGATTACTTGCATCCGCCCTGATCCACCACACCACCCATTATCTGTACTTAGAGAGTTATCTATAGTGTTACATAGGAAGGAAGATAACACCTATTTTATGTGTACACAGAGAGCTATCACTGTGTTATCTGTGGTCTTACATAGGACTGCAGGAAGGTAAAAAGGGGTTGGGGGCGCAATACTTTGCTTTTTTGAGGGCTGGCAACCCACGCTACCCACTATACAGCACTATCCTTGGTAAGCTGCTGAGAGGCCACAGCGCTCCGGTGAGCACTGCAGCTGCCTGAAACAGCTGATCGGTGTTGATACCAGGACTCGGACCTCTGCCAATGTGATAATGACCTATCCTCAGGACAGTAGTAATTGCAATGTGTATGAAGGTTTAATAAGGTTGGTTATCACTTCACTCTTCCTTGATGCAGAAGATTTCCAGTTACTTGATATTCTTGGGTTGTTGCTTGTGGACTAGCCTCTTAACTACACACTACAGGTTCACAAAAACTGAGATTAGGAAGGCATAGCAAAACTTTGATTTTGTGTTCCCACCACCATTTCCATGTTGATTTTGATCTATTTGGGATTATAACCTTGATGAAAAGTTTAGCCACATTTTGGCAAACATAGATTTTGAGCTACAATCTTCTGGAATTTAGTGGAATTCATTATGTTATTTGTATTTGGATCAATAGCTCCGAAGCATCAATGATACAGCACCATATTTTACAAGTGGTCCCTTGCATAACCAAAATGCCTGGTATGAGGCATTACATTTTGTGGTTTACTGTGATGTGTAAGTTGAAAATCCTTTCTTAATAAAAAGACATCTGGAAAAAAAAATGTGTTTTGGCACAACAAAATTTGTAGTGTCCCACTTATGTGTGTATGGGCCCCTCCAAATTGCTATATGCCCTTTCATGTCATCTTGCACTAATCACTGTATTTTCCTTTTTCAATGCTGCTAAATTCTTATTACAGGCTGGTGAAATGCATTACACACTATCAACACTAGAGGTCACTATAACACCATGTATACAGGTCAGACACAGGAAGTTAGAGAGGAGATTAGCAGTGAGTAGTTGGGAGGAGATGAGTGGAGACAGACTTGTCTCTGTTCTCCTGGGCCTTGCCCAGGAGGTAAGTGTAACGGCATACAAGGGAATGCTCCAAACTCTGAATGGAACCTCACGAATAGCTGACGAATAGGAAACGCACCCAAGCGGCTTACACTCCTAGCAATCAGTCTCTAACAGCATACAGTGAATCCCCCCAAGAACGAGACGAGGCTCCGTGTTGAGGGTCAAGCAGTGGTCACCCAGAGCTGTGTGTTTATTGATCTTATATAACATTAGTACCACCCACAGGGTTTTGTAAAAACAACCAATAAACACATACAATACAGTAAAACACTCCCACACAAAATCCTCCCCTCTGCCTGTGATACAATTAACTTACACAATGGGTTGATGTAATTATCACAGGCAGGATAATACACAATGTCTTCTGTCCTGGAGACAACCGAGGAGTAAGTCAATTATCTCTCAGGACAAAGGGAAATCGCCAATACACACGTGGGGACAATAGGACAGACATCACTATTTAAATATACAATGTCCCAACCATTACAGTAACATAGACATTTAACATATCCCCAGATGGCTTGGATCTGAGCGCTCAAAATATCCAAACAGCGCTCAGATGCCACAAACACAGTCAAATCGCCATGGGGTTTTAGTTTAGCATGGGCTGATGAGAGGGCCCATAATCCTGGGGCAAGAGGCTGGCAACCAGGCCCCTCCAAAACCCAGTGGCGAGGTTAGTTTCGCCACACATCTCCCCTTTTCCAAACAGACTAACAGGGTATCTGATCTTCTGCCGGTTAGTTTCGCCACAGTAAGCTAACTGAACTTTTGGAATCCGGAAGCAGGATTTAGTAATCCTACATTGTAAAGTCAAGGCCAGGCACTACTTGGACTATAGTTCAGACAACCTTTTCAAAGAATGGAGCAGAGAGTTTGTGCGCCATGAGGGAGACCGCCCTTGGGTTGTATACTATTAATACCAGAGGATCCATATTATTGCAAGACTGAATAGCTAGAGCAAGATCAGGAACCAAGTAAAGTATCATCACTCCTGCATAAGTTCACCTGGAACCTACATACATCACTTCACAGAGCCTGCTAATTGGGATTTGCAGCTTTATCATCTTTACTAACTTCATGTAAGACGAAGTACTTCTATTGAATGCTATACTTATTGCAAGATCAGTAAAGTTCCTGTTTGGTTCAACAACTGCCTCTCTCTCTCTCTCTCATCATTCTACTCTATCTCCTAATGCCACCTTACGGTGCTGGTGTCACGAACACAGGAGCCCAGCCACCAAAGCACCCTAAGCATACCCATTACTATCAAGGGCACCTAAACTTCCATCTGGCTGGTGTTCCCTGCAATAGAGAGTGTCCCGGTCCAGGGAGCTACAGAAAAGTGAGTACAACTACTGCACCCATTCGGCACACCACACTACCACTCACTCACTACAACCCTGTGGCTCGGACGTCACATGTAGTACTATATACTTGTATACAGTACAGACCAAAAGTTTGGACACACCTTCTCATTCAAAGAGTTTTCTTTATTTTCATGACTATGAAGGCATCAAAACTATGAATTAACACATGTGGAATTATATACATAACAAACAAGTGTGAAACAACTGAAAATATGTCATATTCTAGGTTCTTCAAAGTAGCCACCTTTTGCTTTGATTACTGCTTTGCACACTCTTGGCATTCTCTTGATGAGCTTCAAGAGGTAGTCCCCTGAAATGGTCTTCCAACAGTCTTGAAGGAGTTCCCAGAGATGTTTAGCACTTGTTGGCCCTTTGCCTTCACTCTGCGGTCCAGCTCACCCCAAACCATCTCGATTGGGTTCAGGTCCGGTGACTGTGGAGGCCAGGTCATCTGGCGCAGCACCTCATCACTCTCCTTCATGGTCAAATAGCCCTTACTTTCAAAGTTTTCCCAATTTTTCGGCTGACTGACTGACCTTCATTTCTTAAAGTAATGATGGCCACTCGTTTTTCTTTACTTAGCTGCTTTTTTCTTGCCATAATACAAATTCTAACAGTCTATTCAGTAGGACTATCAGCTGTGTATCCACCTGACTTCTCAACGCAACTGATGGTCCCAACCCCATTTATAAGGAAAGAAATCCCACTTATTAAACCTGACAGGGCACACCTGTGAAGTGAAAACCATTTCAGGGGACTACCTCTTGAAGCTCATCAAGAGAATGCCAAGAGTGTGCAAAGCAGTAATCAAAGCAAAAGGTGGCTATTTTGAAGAACCTAGAATATGACATATTTTCAGTTGTTTCACACTTGTTTGTTATGTATATAATTCCACATGTGTTAACATAGTTTTGATGCCTTCAGTGTGAATCTACAATTTTCATAGTCATGAAAATAAAGAAAACTCTTTGAATGACTATGCAATGAACAGGGGATTTCAAATGAAGTATTATTTCAATATAAATATTGTTTTGCTTTTTTTTTTTTTTTTATAATCATTGCATATTCTTCTTTGGTAGCACCCCCTGCTGTTTCTCCTTCTGGCCCACTCTCTCCTGCATTCATAAGTGGACTAACATGCACAGTGGCTTCCCTGCTCCCATCCTCTTTTCAATGATAGTGATTTCATAGTGAAAACAAGTGAAATGGTCCAGACATTTTTAATTCATTCGTCCGTACTTCTAAATTCATCGAAATATATCTGTATCTGTCTAGACAGCGGAGAAGGAAATTGTAGGTGTATTACATACCGTATGTACTGTATCTCTGGGACTACATATGAAGGACTATTTTCTATGCAGAGGAGGAAGAGGTTAACAATTGCTAATGTCAGTGCATCCTGGGAGATACAGGTGCTTAACTGTCTATATGTGAACAGTTGCTGCCTACCCATAGAAAGGGAAGAAAGTCCTGCAGATAAGTGAGTAGAAAAAGAGTGTTATATTTGTGGGATAATCCCTTTACCAGCAGGTACTGTTATATGAGCCAATGCTTGGCCAACAACGAGCACTCACAATATACAAGTCGATAGGCACTCAATTATAAGGCTTTTCACACAGCCTGATGCAAAATGAACGGGGAATAAGTAATTGTAATAATGTCATAATCGTTTGTCCACTAGTTAGTTTGTATATTGCCTGCAGCAAATCCCATTTTAAACACAGTGGAGCAGATTCACTAATCCGGTCTAAAAATAAAGCCTCATACACACGACCATACCCATATTTCAATCTGCAAAATATGAATACCTTTCTTGTACTTTCCCCATTTTCTTATCGCAATGCAGAACTGAAAAGGATATGCTGTATAATTTGTGGGACAAACATACGGATGTGGACAGCACACAGATGACATCCATGCGTTGACTGTTCGTTTGTTGACCAATAGAAATGAATGGGTTCGTGTGCGATCCGCAAATAAATGCAGATCGGACACGGATGCAAAATACAACTGTGAAGCCCAAGACAGTCTGAAGCTGCACCAGATTTATCACAGTGCTGAATGATAAATCTGGCACACCTATAGATGGTCTAGTAAATCTTTACTGTTTGTCGGCTTAGTTTTTACTCCAAAATTTGGTAACGCATAAAAAGTATCAATGTGTTTAAACCACTTGATAAATGCACTGCAAAACTTACATGCCAGTTTGGCTGAAATTGTGGCAAAAAGCTGGTGCATTTTCAATAGTAAATCATATGACACCAATGTTTTTTGGTCCTGCAAGAATGATTCAATCACCTAACAAAACAAATATTTGCTCTTGTGTCGGGTAATCAGTGGCAACTTTACACAGGACAATTATTGGGAACAAGCATTCATACTCGTTCCCAATAATTGGCTAGTGCAAAAGGTTCTGAGTGCTGCTGTGCATAAAAAATTTCGGAGGGGTAGAGTCCTCTTTATTTTAGGGATCAATGGGGGTCCCAGCAGTCAATTAGTATGGTATATCTGAAAGAGGACCGAGGGCTGGGTCCACAGGTAGAGGGTAGACTATGCCACACAGACAACGGTTCTTACCCAGCAGTAAAATTTACTGAACAGTAGTAATGGATAAGTGGCTAGGCATATATAAACAGGATAACAACAGAGCATAAATCAAACAGTAATACTGCCTAACACTAAACTAGCTATTGTGAAATATTCTCCCACAGTCCATAAAGCAGCCTGGCTGCACCTGAATGTTCCTGAGCGAGCTTTGTCTTTGGGGTGCACCCTTACGTATTGCGCAATACTATTTGTAATCCAACAAGGTGAAGTCTGTATCTTGCGGCTTTCTTATATGTCCCCAAAGTTTCACTGGTACAGTACAACGAGGTGTGTCGCGGCAGAGCCGCACTTACAGTTCTTGGCAGTCTCTTGGTACTTTTCCTTGATCTCCTGGTTTACTCCAGCACGAACTGAACCGTCAGCCACATGTTTCCTGGGACCGACGCTACAAGTGTCTTCCTTGGAGCTGTTGTCTGTCTCCCCTGTGAGCTGTAAATCCCTTTCTGGCTCCACAGGAGTTCTCTCCTGATGTCCTCAGCATTCCCCAGGCAGCCTCCGTCTGGTCTCCTCCTGCTCTGCCAGGAAACCCCTCCCCTTCACAGGAAGACTGTGATGCAGCAACTTATTTTCAAAGTGCAGCCTCAAACCTGCATTTTCTGTTCGCCATAACCCTTCTGAGAGTCCTTGCCTGCCCCTAAATTATTGGTATTTTGACTTTACAGGGTAAATGACTATAAGAATGTTCTCTATAGTAAACTTAAATGTAGATTAGTCCTTTGCTGCCATCTACTGATTAAACGAATTATAGCAGGCAATCTACACTCTACATTCAATTACATTGGTAAATCATGCTTACACTCTTACATACCACCCCACTAAAATATTGGCATCCCGACAGCCCTACCAAATAAATTTGTCTGTTGCATAGCGCTGAGGGTGAATACCTGTCCTGGAGCGCTCCGACCTGCGAAGGACTCTGTAGTTGGTATTGTAACATGACCCGACCCCTCCTGGGGTGATAGCGCATTTTCAGGAATAGTGTCTGGTACTGTACAATTGGGTGCATATGACTCGTCAGTCTGTACAGGCAGCGTAGGGATCAGCCACCACTCTACGTCCCTTAGACTCACAGGCTTCGATTGTCTCTTCTGAGCATCTCCAGAATTATCTGTCGTGGGATGACTCTCTGAGAGACAAGGTCTGAGCATGTTACGGTGTAATCTTCGAGTTGTCCCATCATAGTTTTCCCTTTGGACATCGTAGACTGGGCCTTCCTGAAACACTTGGCGTTTCACAATATATGGCTGCAGTTCCCAGAGGTCATCCAATTTATCTGTAGGTCGTTTAGCACGAACTAATACTTTGTCACTCGATGACAAGGGTGTATTCTGCAACGGTTAATGATCCCTAGGGGTTTGTTGTTGCAACTTCTCATTGACCAACCGATGAACAGTCCTCAGTTTGTCTTGGTGCTCCTGCACCCATGAGTCAGCTGTCCTAGGGAACTCTTCTGAAAGAGGTCCAAGTTTCATTTTGGCAACTTCTTGTCCTGGACGACTGAACAGCAACATGTGTGGAGTATAGCCGGTGGTGTTATGAACACGATTATTATACGCCCAGAGTAGTTCAGGCAAATTTTCGGGCCAATGCAACTTGGGTTCTTTCTCCAGAGTACGGAGCATCTGTAGAAGCGTCCTGTTGAATCTTTCACAGGCCCCATTGCCCTGTGGGTGGTATGGCATCGTCCTCGACTTCTCAATCCCATACAACCGACACAGCTCTCCCATCAACTTCCCTTGAAAGCAAGCTCCTTGATCGGAATGAATCTGCTTCGGGCATCCGTACACCTGGATGAAGTGTTGGCACACTGCATGGGCAGCTGACTCTGCCGTCTGGTCACAGGTCGGTAATGCCACAGAGAACTTTGTAAAGTGATAAGTCATCACAAGGCAATATTGGTGGCCACTCACCGACTGGGCGATTAAAATGTAATCGATCATTAGGATCTCCAGTGGCGCAGATGTTTTAATTGGAGCTCTCTGTTCAGGAGGCTTCGCCATCTCACATGTTCGACACTTCTGGCACACTTCACGGGCAATCTGCTCCAACTGCCGACAATATATACGAATCTCTGTATCCACTTGTATGTTTTCTCCACTCCAAGGTGGGCACCCTTTTCATGTCCCTCAAGGGCCACTTTACGGGCCTGGCTACTGGGTATCATTATTTGCCACCTTTCTTCAAGATCAGTAGGTAGAAACACCCTCCGGTACATGATTCCATTTCGGATTCGTAGCCAATCCCACTGCTGCTGCAGCTTCCATCCATCTGAGGACAAGTGACTTCTCTCTTCTTTCTTGGGCCATAGGCCAGTCTTCACCCAATGTTTGATCTTCTTCAAGTCAGGATAATCTTGCACTTGAGCCCATTCTTCTTCAGTCTTCCCCAGCGACACCATGTTAACGGTGGCTACCCCACTTTAACTGGCCACGGGTGACTGCTGAGGCACTCTGCCAAGATCGGGTATCTCAGTCCCTTCATCCTCTTCGTCCACTTTACCTGCTGGGACTTCCCAGGTGACTCTGGACAGTGCATCCGCATTGGCGTTGTCCTTACCGGCACGGTATTTGATGGTATAATCAAACTTCGCTAGCCTTGCCATCCATCTCTGCTCCAAGACGCCCAGCTTTGCATTCTGCAGGTGAGCCAATGGGTTATTGTCTGTCCTTACTAGGACCTGTGCTCCGGTGAGATACCCTGAGAACCTTTCAGTGATTGCCCAGATTAACTCCAACTCAAGTTTGAAGGAGATATAATTTTCCGGATTGCGCTCAGAGTCCCATAGGGATCGACTAGCATACGCAATGACTCGTTCCTGCCCGTCTTGTTCTTGGGCTAGTACTTCTCCCAATCCATGCAGACTTCCATCTGTGTAGAGTGTGAATGGTCTGTCATACTGAGCATATGCCAGGATGGGAGCACTAATCAGGGCTTTCTTCAACTCGTAAAACACTTGCTGTTGAGGCAGTCCCCATGATATGGGTCGTGTCTTCTGACCCTGGGCGGTCCCTCTCAAGAGTTCGTGTAGTGGTCCGGTGATCTTCGCAAGGCCTTTTATAAATCTTCGTTAATACACAGCAAATCCTAGGAATGCTTTCATTTCTCGGAGCGTCTTAGGTTGTGGCCACTTACTCACTGCCTCTATCTTACTCTCCGCAGGACGAACTCCCTCAGCTGATACCACGTTTCCCAGATAATCTAGGCTTGTTTGAAAGAGATGACACTTCCTCGGTTTGACCTTAAGACCTTGAGCACGGAGCCTACTTAACACTTGCCGTAATCTTCTCAAATGATCTTCAAACATAGGGGCATGGACTACTAAGTCATCCAGATAGATCAGAATCAACTCAAAGTTCAGTTCACCCAGGCAGTGTTCCATTAGGCGCTGAAATGTACCCGGAGCATTCGTCAGCCCGAAGGGCATTCTGTTGAACTCGTATAGCCCCATGGGTAGGATAAAGGATGTCTTCTGTCTATCTTTCTCTGCCACAGGTACTTGCTAGAAACCGCTCGCCAAGTCCAGAGTTCAGATATACTTGGTCCACTGTAATGTCGTCAATGACTCTTCAATCCTGGGCAGGGGAAAAGCGTTTAACTTTCGATAATACACACAGAATCGCAAGGACCCATCCTTCTTCCATATCAAAACCACTGGGCGGCCTACGGGCTTTGGCTCTGTTTTACCACTCCACTGTGACAGCATCGTTTTCACTTCTTGGTAGAGAGTAGGCGGGATCTGCCGGTACCTTTCTTGAATTTGGGGAGTGTCCCCAGTCGGTATTTCATGTTCTATAGCCGTTGTGCACCCGAAGTCCTCTTCACATCGGGAAAAGGTAGATTGAAACTCCCATAGTACTGCTTCATTCTTCTCCATTTATTCAGTGGTGAATTGGTTCGCATCAATCTCCATTTGCTCCAAGATCCGCTGACCATTCCACTCTGGAGTGGGTTCCTCCACCGAGTTCTGGTCCACTGCCAATGTCCAGGTGTCATTTTCAACAGCCTGTAAAGCGAATTGTCTCTCCTTGCAGCACATATAACTCAGCCACTTTTCACCAGCATGGAAGGTAACTTCATGGTCGAGTATGTTGACACACCAGACTAACACATGGCCGTCCATTACTGTCACAATAGTCCTGGCGACCACTGGGCTCCGTCCTGCTTCTGACATGCCTAGAGGCTCTATCAGCACCCCTATCCTATTCAGTTTCCGCTTGTTTCCGACAGACATCCGTATCATCTTCTCCTGCTGTGGAGGGTACAGGCTCCTCCATATGGGGCATACACTGCTCCCACCAGCTTATCTTCAGGGGTGCTTTTGCAGATACCACATGTCCGGATCAACCTCTGGAATACCCTCTGGGTAGGCTTGTGGGAAGTCGGTTTCTTCCAATAGCTCGGGCCCTCCTTTGTAAACATGATCTGGTCCAGTTCCCGCAGGACGTTCATCCCCAATACAACAGGAGCTCCACACCAAGCCGATTTCTCTACAAGCACCACCCCCTTCTTGCTGACATCTTGTCCGCATAGCTTCATCCTCATCCATGCCACTCCGAACACTGGTATAGCTGTCTGATATACCGCCATCAGCTTGATCACAATGCCCTTGCCAGGCCTCATCAGGTGGCCGAAGTGTTTTTCCAAAAACTCCACTGGCATCGTGGTTACTTCTGATCCTGTGTCTATAAGACATCCCACCATCTGTTCTTCCATCTGCACATTTAGGTAAGGGCTTTCGGTCACCAGGTCCCGGGGATCGCTAGATGTACCCTGGCAACTGGCCTCCCCCTCGGTGTGCCCCACTACCGCGAGGGGTTCCTGTTTAACGGCGGCTGTTCTTGATGCATGACCCTTTGTGGGCATTGACGGGCGATATTTCCTCTTTATCTGCAAATCCAACACTGCGGTCCCTTTGTTTTCCCGGTCCCTTGGAGGACCACACAACTGCGTCTCAGTGGATGGTGCCAGGCCAGCCCAGTGCATGGTAGAGTCTCTCACTCCAGCCCCTTGAGTTGATCGATATAGAAGGGGACCCATGGGGATTGAACTCCGTTGCCAGTAATCAGGCTGAACTGGGGACATTGATGGGGCCAGTAACTGTGCCAAATGTCTCTGAATTTCTCCCATGGATGCACTAAGTGCCTTCACTGTCTCTTGCAGATCCCCCCCCCTTCCCCCATCAGAGATAGTACTTTGACTTCCGCAGCGCCAAATGAAAGAGGACCGAGGCCTGGGTCCACAGGTACAGAGGGTACACAATGCCACACAGACAACGGTTCTTACCCAGCAGTAAAATTTACTGAACAATATATAAACAGGATAACAACAGAGCATAAATCAAACAGTAACAGTAATACTGCCTAACGCTAAACTAGCTATTGCAAAATATTCTCCCACAGTCCATAAAGCAGCCTGGCTGCACCTGAATGTTCCTGAGCGAGGTTTGTCTTTGGGGTGCACCCTTAAGTATTGCTGAGTCTGCTTGTATAGAACCTACCATTAGCCATCTGGCTCCAGGAGAAGTATATGGTGGGTTCAGCATGCATGTTGGTACTTGCATCCCTGGATCCGATGAAAGCTGTAATGGCACCGGACGGGGTTACAAGCAAAGTGTACTTGGCTTGCATGCTGACCTGCATTCCCTGGATTTTATGTGGCTGTCATGGCCCATGAACAGGTAGGAACAAGAGTTAGGGACCACTCATGAGACGACCTTGACGCGGTGAGTGGCTTACTATGCTTTGGCCAAAATATAAACCAATGTCTCATCCAGCATGGAGGGCAGAGTGCTGGATGTAGTGTGCGATCACATTTGCATTTTCCGTTTATATATGTATTTCGCCATAGTGATCTGCACCTACAGGCAGGTTGTGCTGACCCAACCCCTTATTTTTTTCTTTGTAGTATATATTGGAGGCGTGGCGATCTCCTTGGAGTCATTGCACACCTGACCAGTTAATCTGTCCTTGAGGCTGGTTTTAAAGTCAGTATAAAACTGAGTCTGCTTGTATAGAACCTACCATTAGCCATCTGGCTCCAGGAGAAGTATATGGTGGGTTCAGCATGCATGTTGGTACTTGCATCCCTGGATCCGATGAAAGCTGTAATGGCACCGGACGGGGTTACAAGCAAAGTGTACTTGGCTTGCATGCTGACCTGCATTCCCTGGATTTTATGTGGCTGTCATGGCCCATGAACAGGTAGGAACAAGAGTTAGGGACCACTCATGAGACGACCTTGACGCGGTGAGTGGCTTACTATGCTTTGGCCAAAATATAAACCAATGTCTCATCCAGCATGGAGGGCAGAGTGCTGGATGTAGTGTGCGATCACATTTGCATTTTCCGTTTATATATGTATTTCGCCATAGTGATCTGCACCTACAGGCAGGTTGTGCTGACCCAACCCCTTATTTTTTTCTTTGTAGTATATATTGGAGGCGTGGCGATCTCCTTGGAGTCATTGCACACCTGACCAGTTAATCTGTCCTTGAGGCTGGTTTTAAAGTCAGTATAAAACTGAGTCTGCTTGTATAGAACCTACCATTAGCCATCTGGCTCCAGGAGAAGTATATGGTGGGTTCAACATGCATGTTGGTACTTGCATCCCTGGATCCGATGAAAGCTGTAATGGCACCGGACGGGGTTACAAGCAAAGTGTACTTGGCTTGCATGCTGACCTGCATTCCCTGGATTTTATGTGGCTGTCATGGCCCATGAACAGGTAGGAACAAGAGTTAGGGACCACTCATGAGACGACCTTGACGCGGTGAGTGGCTTACTATGCTTTGGCCAAAATATAAACCAATGTCTCATCCAGCATGGAGGGCAGAGTGCTGGATGTAGTGTGCGATCACATTTGCATTTTCCGTTTATATATGTATTTCGCCATAGTGATCTGCACCTACAGGCAAGAAGTCTGTATCTTGTCGCTTTTTTATATGTCCCCAAAGTTTCACTGGTACAGTACAATGAGGTGTGTCTCGGCAGAGCCGCCCTTACAGTTCTTGGCAGTCTCTTGGTGCTTTTCCTTGATCCCCTAGTTTACTCCAGCAAGAACCGGAACGTCAGCCACGTGTTTCCTGGGGCCGACGCTACAAGTGTCTTCCTTGGGGCTGGTGTCCGTCTCCCCTGTGAGCCACAAATCCCTTTCTGGCTCCACAGGAGTTCTCTCCTGACGTCCTCAGCATTCTCCAGGCAGCCTCCGTCTGGTCTCCTCCTGCTCTGCCAGGAAACAGTGATGCTGTGATGCAGCAAGTCATTTTCAAAGTGCAGCCTCAAACCTGCATTTACAGTTCGCCATAACCCTTCTGAGAGTCCTAGCCTGCCCCTGAATTATCGGTATTTTGACTTTGGAGGGTAAATGAATATAAGAATGTTCTCTATAGTAAACTTCAATGTAGATTAGTCCTTTGTTGCCATCTACTAACCAAACGAATTATAGCAGGTAATTTACACTCTACATTCAATTACATTGGTAAATCATGCTTACACTCTTACATATCTTAGCTACATACTTTTACTTGCTATGGTGTGAAAACATATTTCAATGCTGAAAATTCTTTCTACTTGCAGGAAGGAGTTTACTGCATATGGTACTGATTAGTGTTTGGTGCTAATATTCAAATCGCGAATATCGGCACTTCTAGAATTCGCAAATATTTAGAATATAGTGATATATATTCCTAATTTCGAATATTTACGATTTTTTTTTTCATCAGTAACCTCCCTTCTTGCTTGTGGGCCAATGAGAAGGCCGCAATGGCTTTGTCTGAGCTTAGCAACATCCCTAGCAACCAATAGGAAAGTTGCCTACCCCTTACTATATAAGAACCTCCCCAGTGCTTTCTACACTACATTAGATAGATAGTTAGATAGCTTATATATACACTGCCTGTCGTGGAAAAAAGTCGCCACCTGCATTTAACTAAGCAAATAGTTATGAGCCTCCAATTGTATAATTACTGCATGGGTGATTATCTTTCAGCTGGCAATAAGTTATTTAACCCCAACTGGTGCAATGAGTTGCTTCTCATTTCTTAAACAACCATGTCGAAAGACACATCTCGTGGTCATGGAAAAGATGTTAGTCTGTTTGAGAAGGGTCAAATCATCGGCATGCATCAGAGAAAACATCTAAGGAGATTGCAGAAATCACTAAAATTGGGTTAAGAACTGTCCAACGCATTATTAAAAACTGGAAGGATTGTGGGGACCATCGTATTCGAGGAAGAAATGTGGCGGGAAAAAACCCTGAATGATCTTAATTGGCGATCACTTAAACGTTTGGTGAAATCAAATCGAAGAAAAACAACAGTAGAACTCAGGGCTATGTTTAATAGTGAAAGTAAGAGCATTTCCACACGCACAATGCTAAGGGAACTCAAGGGATTGGGACTGAACAGCTGTGTAGCCCTAAGAAAACCACTAATCAGTGAGGCAAACCAGAAAAAAAAGGATTCAATTTGCTAGGGAGCATAAAGATTGGACTCTGGAGCAATGGAAGGAGGTCAGGTGGTCTGATGAGTCCAAATTTACTCTGTTCCAGAGTGATGGGCGCATCAGGGTAAGAAGAGAAGCAGATCAAGTGATGCACCCATCATGCCTACTGCCTACTGTACAAGCCTGTGGGGGCAGTGCTATGATATGGGGTTGCTGCAGTTGGTCAGGTCTAGGTTCAGCAACAGTATGTGCTCCAAGAATGAGGTCAGCTGACTACCTGGACATACTGAATGACCAGGTTATTCCATCAATAGATTTTTTTCTTCCCTGATGCAACGGGCATATTCAAAGATGACAATGCCAGGATTCATCGGGCTCAAATTGTGAAAGAGTGGTTCAGGGAGCATGAGACATCATTTTCACACATGGATTGGCCACCACAGAGTCCAGACCTTAACCCCATTGAGAATCTTTGGGATGTGCCGGAGAAGGCTTTGCTCGGCAGTCAGACTCTACCATCATCAATGCAAGATCTTGGTGAAAAATTTATGCAACACTGGATAGAAATAAATCTTGCGACATTGCAGAAGCTTATCAAAACAATGCCACAGCGAATGCGTGCCGTAATCAAAGCTAAAGGCGGTCCAACGAAATATTAGAGTGTGTGACCTTTTTTTTTTTTTGGTGGAGACTTGGACAGGCAGTGTATAATACAGATAGTTAGTGGGAGATAGTCAGTGTAGGTTATATCCTCAGTGATGGCCAGTTCGCATTGTTCGCCCGCGAACATATGCGGGCTGCCATCTTTTTTCACAAGTCCGGCGAGGCGCAGGTAAGTCCTTACTTGTGCCTGTGCGCGAGCCGGTCTGAAAACAAGTGCGGTCAGCGGGAGCAGGCAGTTCCGAGAACAGCCATCGGGGGCCTTCATCGGGCTGTTCTCGAAACTGCCTGCTCCCAGTAACTGCATTTGTTTTCAGACCGGCTCACGGCACAGGCACAGGTAAGGGCTTACCTGCGCCTCATCGGACTTGTGAAAAAAGATGGCAGCCCGCATATGTTCGCGGGCGAACAATGCGAACTGGCCATCACTGATCCTGATATAGTGTAGCTGTTGCAGTGCAGTGTGTTAGGTAGTGTGATAGGTTCTGCTGTTCATACATACAAACCGGATTCCAAAAAAGTTGGGACACTAAACAAATTGTGAATAAAAACTGAATGCAATGATGTGGAGATGGCAAATGTCAATATTTTATTTGTAATAGAACGTAGATGACAGATCAAACGTTTAATCCGAGTAAATGTATCATTTTAAAGGAGAAATACGTTTATTCCAATTTTCACGGTGTCAACAAATCCCAAAAAAGTTGGGATAAGTAGCAATAAGAGGCTGGAAAAAGTAAATTTGAGCATAACGAAGAGCTGGAAGACCAATTAACACTAATTAGGTCAATTGGCAACATGATTGGGTATAAAAAGAGCTTCTCAGAGTGGCAGTGTCTCTCAGAAGCCAAGATGGGTAGAGGATCACCAATTCCCACAATGTTGCGCAGAAAGATAGTGGAGCAATATCAGAAAGGTGTTACCCAGCGAAAAATTGCAAAGACTTTGCATCTATCATCATCAACTGTGCATAACATCATCCGAAGATTCAGAGAATCTGGAACAATCTCTGTGCGTAAGGGTCAAGGCCGTAAAACCATACTGGATGCCCGTGATCTCCGGGCCCTTAAAGGACACTGCACCACAAACAGGAATGCTACTGTAAAGGAAATCACAGAATGGGCTCAGGAATACTTCCAGAAACTATTGTCAGTGAACACAATCCACTGTGCCATCCGCCGTTGCCAGCTGAAACTCTACAGTGCAAAGAAGAAGCCATTTCTAAGCAAGATCCACAAGCTCAGGCGTTTTCACTGGGCCAGGGATGATTTAAAATGGAGTGTGGCAAAATGGAAGACTGTTCTGTGGTCAGACGAGTCACGATTCGAAGTTCTTTTTGGAAATCTGGGACGCCATGTCATCCGGACCAAAGAGGACAAGGACAACCCAAGTTGTTATCAATGCTCAGTTCAGAAGCCTGCATCTCTGATGGTATGGGGTTGCATGAGTGCATGTAGCATGGGCAGCTTGCATGTCTGGAAAGGCACCATCAATGCAGAAAAATATATTCAGGTTCTAGAACAACATATGCTCCCATCCAGACATCATCTCTTTCAGGGAAGACCCTGCATTTTTCAACAAGATAATGCCAGACCACATTCTGCATCAATCACGTCGTAGGAGAAGGCTGCGTAGGAGAAGGATCCGGGTACTGAAATGGCCAGTCTGCAGTCCAGATCTTTCACCTATAGAGAACATTTGGCGCATCATAAAGAGGAAGGTGCAACAAAGAAGGCCCAAGACGATTGAACAGTTAGAGGCCTGTATTAGACAAGAATGGGAGAGCATTCCTATTTCTAAACTTGAGAAACTGGTCTCCTCGGTCCCCAGACGTCTGTTGAGTGTTGTAAGAAGAAGGGGAGATGCCACACAGTGGTGAAAATGGCCTTGTCCCAACTTTTTGGGGATTTGTTGACATCATGAAATTCTGATTCAACATATTTTTCCCTTAAAATTGTAAATTTTCTCAGTTTAAACTTTTGTTCCGTGATTTATGTTCTATTCTGAATAAAATATTAGAAGTTGGCACCTCCACATCATTGCATTCAGTTTTTATTCACGATTTGTATAGTGTCCCAACTTTTTTGGAATCCGGTTTGTACATGCAGACCTGCTAAAATGTGAAGTTTCACGTATTGCGGCAAAATATTCGCATCATTAGTGCCGATTAGCGCAATCGAGAATATATTGGAGCACTCTGCATATAAAGCTATTTTTAATGTTCTGCCATGCCAACCATTTTCTCCAGTCTCAGGAAACTTCTAGCACCTTGGAATATGTATCAAAAGTGACCCATGCCTGTATTTCGCGCGCATTCCGCGAATATTACATTGCAGATTTTTCGCAATCAGGAAAATAATCTCGAATTCGCGAATATATGACGAATATTCATCCAAATATTCGTGAAATATTGCGAATTCAAATATAGACCCTGCCGCTCATCACTAGTACTGATGTCAATAATAAATCTCTATGCAGTGAGCTCCTCCTCAGGCAGACAGAAGTGTAGAGTTTAATAAATGTAACCATGTGGTTGTGTAAAAGTAAGGAGGGGATTTGGATTCCTGGACCCATAAAGCCACCTGCACACGGGTGCGAGTGAATGCATATAAGACCCGCACGAATTTCCATGTGGATTTATGTACATTTCTGCAGTATATATGAACCAAAATCCGCAATGTCCAATAGCGTTTTTTGGTGCGCATTTGATGCGTGTGAAATCCACAGCTACAACCACTAACGTAAATGACATGCTGCAGATTTTGAAATCTAGTGCCTTCACATGTGGCATATTTTGTTGCAAAAAATTTCCATTCATCTGAATGGGGCTTGCAGAAATCCATGTGCTTTCTGCCTAAATAACCCAATTCTGATAAATGGAACTGACTTTTAGTGGCAGAAACGGTCTGTATCAAAATTTGCTATGTGTGAAGGCGTCTTGAGGGTATGGCCACATGGTTAGTTTTTCTGATGCAGTTTTTAAAGCCAAAAGCAGGAGTGGATTAAAAAAAAGAGCAGAAGTCATATTTGTCCTTAACCTCTTAAGGACACATGACGTATCAGTACGGTATGTTGTCCTGGTACTTAAGGACACATGACATACCGGTACGTCATGTATAGTTCCGATCACCGCCGCCCGGTGGGCGGTGATCGGAACCCGGTGCCTGCTCAAATCATTGAGCAGGCACCTTGGCTAAATGCGCCGGGGGGGTCCTGTGACCCCCCCCATGTTGGCAATCGCAGCAAACCGCAGGTCAATTCAGACCGAGCGGTTTGCAGAGTCTCAGCACATTGCTGACACTCTGCTTGAAACGCCTGCCATGTGTTTAACCCCTTCCATGCCGCGGTCCATAGGGACCGCTGTATGGAAAAGGTTAAGAGGGAGGGAGCTCCCTCCCTCTCCCATCGGGGGCTGCTGTGCCTTTTCAGCCCCCGATGGGAGAGGGAGGGGGCCCCCCTCCCTCCCCATCACCCACTGCTCTGCTGTGGCAGCGAGTGATGGTTACCATGGCAACCGGACGCCTTCACAGGCGTCCGGCTGTCCATGGTACTGATCAGAGGCTGTCCATGGTGCTGATTAGACTTCTGCTAAAGGCAGAAGTCTAATCAGACTTTGTAAAGTGAAAATACAGTACAGTACACTATATAGTGTACTGCACTGTATTATACAGACATCAGACCCACTGGATCTTCAAGAACCAAGTGGGTCTGGGTCAAAAAAAAGAAAAAAAGAGTGAAATAAAAGTAAAAATCAAAAAAACACATTTATCACTGATTAAAAATGAAAAAAAATAAAATTCCCTACACATGTTTGATATCACCGCATCCGTAACGACCTGATCTATAAAACGATCATGTTACTTTACCTGCACGGTGAACGCCATAAAAAATAAAAATAAAAAAACTATGATGAAATTGAAATTTTGCCCACCTTACTTCGCAAAAAAGGTAATAAAAGTGATCAAAAAAGTCATATGTACGCCAAAATAGTACCAATCAAACCGTCACCTCATCCCGCAAAAAATGAGACCCTACCTAAGATAATCGCCCAAAAACTGAAATAACTATGGCTCTCAGAATATGGAGACACTAAAACATGATTTTTTTTGTTTCAAAAATGAAATCATTGTGTAAAACTTACATAAATAAAAAAATAGTATACATATTAGGTATCGCCGCGTCCGTGACAACCTGCTCTATAAAAATATTACATGATCTAACCTGTCAGATGAATGTTGAAAATAACAAAAAATAAAAACGATGCCAAAACAGCTATTTCTTGTTACCTTGCCTCACAAAAAGTGTAATATAGAGCAACCAAAAATCATATGTACCCTAAACTAGTACCAACAATACTGCCACCCTATCCCGTAGTTTCTAAAATAGGGTCACTTTTTTGGAGTTTCTACTCTAGGGGTGCATCAGGGGTGCTTCAAATGGGACATGGTGTCAAAAAACCGGTCCAGCAAAATCTGCCTTCCAAAACCGTATGGCATTCCTTTCCTTCTGCACCCTGCCGTGTGCCCGTACAGCGGTTTACGGCCACATATGGGGTGTTTCTGTAAACTACAGAATCAGAGCCATAAATATTGAGTTTTGTTTGGCTGTTAACCCTTGCTTTGTAACTGGAAAAAAATTATTAAAATGGAAAATCTGCCAAAAAAGTGAAATTTTGAAATTGTATCTCTATTTTACATTAAATCTTGTGGAACACCTAAAGGGTTTACAAAGTTTGTAAAATCAGTTTTGAATACCTTGAGGGGTGTAGTTTCTTAGATGGGGTCACTTTTATGGAGTTTCTACTCTAGGGGTGCATCAGGGGGGCTTCAAATGGGACATGGTGTAAAAAAAAACAGTCCAGCAAAATCTGCCTTCCAAAAACCATACGGCGCACCTTTTCCTCTACGCCCTACTGTGTGCCCTTACAGTAGTTTACGGCCACATATGGTATGTTTCTGCAAACTACAGAATCGGGCAATAAATATAGCATTTTGTTTGGCTGTTAACCCTTGCTGTTACTGGAAAAAATGGATTAAAATGGAAAATTTGCCAAAAAATCTAAATTCTGAAATTTTATCACCATTTGCCATTAACTCTTGTGGAACACCTAAAGGGTTAACGACGTTTGTAAAATCAGGTTTGAATACCTTGAGGAGTGTAGTTTCTAGAATGGGGTCATTTTTGGGTGGTTTCTATTATGTAAGCCTCACAAAGTGACTTCAGACCTGAACTGGTCCCTAAAAAGTGGGTTTTTGAAAATTGAAAAATTTCCAGATTTTCTTCTAAACTTCCAAGCCTTGTAACATCCCCCAAAAATAAAATATAATTTCCAAATTGATCCAAACATGAATTAGACATATGGGGAATGTAAAGTAATAACTATTTTTGTAAGTATTACTATGTATTATAGAAGTAGAGAAATTGAAACTTGGAAATTTGCAATTTTTTACACATTTTTGGTCAATTTGGTATTTTTTTTATAAATAAAAAAGATTTTTTTTTACTTCATTTTACCAGTGTCATGAAGTACAATATGTGACGAAAAAACAATCTCAGAATGGCCTGGATAACTCAAAGTGTTTTAAAGTTATCACCACTTAAAGTGACACTGGTCAGAATGTCCTAAAGAGGTTAAAGGGGTTTTGTCACTTCAGCAAGTGACATTTATTATGTAGAGAAAGTTAATACAAGCGACTTACTAATAACAAAACCGAACAGTTTTGGCTGTGCTCACCTGATAGGACAGCACTCCGGAAAGCACAGACTGGAGTTGGAAACAAACACTCCGTAGCAATATACTGAAAAAATATAGAAAAGTCCAGCTTTCATAAAAGTGAAGTTCTTTATTCAAATATAATGCATGCAGATAAAATCCATAATGCAAAAACAGCATCTACGCGTTTCGGACCTCTCTGGTCGGGTCCTTATTCATAACATAGTTATATTTGAATAAAGAACTTCACTTTTGGAGAAGCTGGACTCTTCTATATTTTTTCAAGCCACTTACTAATGTATTGTTATTGTCCATATTGCCTCCTTTGCTGGCTGGATTCATTTTTTCATCACATTATACACTGCTCATTTCTATGGTTATGACCACCCTGCAATCCAGCAGTGGTGGCTGTGCTTAGACACTATAAGAAAAAAGTGCTGGCCCCTCTGGTGGCTGAGACCACTGAAGAGCACATAGGCTGGTTCTTTTTCATATAGTGTGCAAGCATGGCCACCACTAATGAATGGCAGAGTGGTCGTAACCATGGAAACGAGCAGTGTATAATGTGATGGAAAAATTAATCCAGCTAGCAAAGGAGGCAATATGGACAATCACAATACATTAGTAAGTGCCTTGTATTAACTTTCTCTACATGATAAATGCTATTTGCTGGTGGCACAACCCCTTTAATACTTTCTCTCCATTTATGATCCATTCCAGATTTTGGCTTCCAAAATTGCATCAGGAAATCTGACCGTGTAGCCATACCCTAAAGATGTATAATCAAATCATTGCAAAATGAAAAAAATTGGACTAATCTGTTTCAATTAGATGCACATATGGTCAACCCACCCCTCATATGTTTTCATTGCTGACAATGGAGATGTTAATATGGTGAAGATAGGTCAAATATACAGTAAATGTTATTGAGTGTTTATTCAGATAAGCAGCATCTTTCTGAGCACAACAAAGCAATTCAGCATAAAATGTACATATATGGCTAACATCCATTTACAAGCATTTGGGAAACTCTAAGGCCCCTTTCACACGGGCGAGTATTCCGCGCGGATGCGATGCGTGAGGTGAACTCATTGCACCCGCACTGAATCATGACCCATTCATTTGTATGGGGCTGTGCACACGAGCAGTGGTTTTCACGCATCACTTGTGCGTTGCGTGAAAATCGCAGCATGCTCCTCTTTGTGCGTTTTTCACATAACGCAGGGCCCATAGAAATGAATGGGGTTGCGTGAAAATCGCAAGCATCCGCAAGCAAGTGCGGATGCAGTGCGATTTTCACGCACGGTTGCTAGGAGACGATCAGAATGGAGACCCGATCATTATTATTTTCCCTTATAACATGGTTATAAGGGAAAATAATAGCATTCTGAATGCAGAATGCATAGTAAAATAGGGCTGGAGGGGTTAAAAATAAATAAAAAATAATTAAACTCACCTTAGTCCACTTGATTGCGCAGCCCGGCTTCTCTTCTGTCTCCTTCTTTGCTGATTGCAGGAAAAGGACCTGTGGTGACGTCACTCCGGTCATCACATGATCTTTTACCTTGGTGATGGATCATGTGATGGACCATGTGATGACCGGAGTGACGTCACCACAGGTCCTTTTCCTGCAATCAGCAAAGGAGACAGAAGAGATGCCGGCTGCGCGATCAAGCGGACTAAGGTGAGTTTACATTTTTTTTTTTTTTTTAACCCCTCCAGCCCTATTTTACTATGCATTCTACATTCAGAATGCTATTATTTTCCCTTATAACCATGTTATAAGGGAAAATACAATCTACAGAACACTGATCCCAAGCCCAAACTTCTGTGAAGAAGTTCGGGTTTGGGTACAAAACATGCACGATTTTTCTCACGCGAGTGCAAAACGCATTACAATGTTTTGCACTCACGCGGAAAAATCGTGCATGTTCCCGCAACGCACCCGCACCTTTTCCCGCAACGCCTGTGTGAAAGAGGCCTAAAAGAAGCGACAGCATGTAAACAGTTGCAGCACTTGTAAACATGCCCAGATACTTAGGCTCTGTTTACACTAGTCTCAAGGTTTCCACGTGAAGCAAAGATATGTCACACACCAGCCTCATTCACACGTCTGTGTCCGTGCTCAAATCCGTGAGAAGGTGGCCAGTGATGCATCCGTGAAGCTGTTCGTGAAGGATCCATGTTGGGTCCGTGTGTCCGTTTTTTGCTGGCCGTGTGCCATCCGTATTTCACTGACACTGCCCAGCTGAAAAATAATTTTCAAAGCATCTCTTCCTAATGATCCGTTCTCTGTAAAGAACTGAAGTGTGAATGAGGCTTAATACTGTGACCGACTAACCTTTTTGACCAGGGGCATAACTAGAACTGACTGGACCGCACCAGCAAACCCTTCCTCCCGTGCTCTGTCCATTTCCTACACCTATATAATGTATGTCATGTCACTGTATATAATATCACTATATTATACTTTTGTGGGGGCCTTGACAATAAAATCATTCAGTCCTTTTCCTGGGGGGGCCTTTCTGAGTTTGGCCCCTGTAGCAGCCACTTCCACTGCTACTGACTTAGAACAACTTATGTTAATTGCATTCTGCACTCTGCATAGCTAGTGAACACTTGATACACATACCTTGTATCTAACCTTTCAACAAACTTTGCATCAATAGTACAGCGCGTGTCCATTATGAATAACACTATTTTTGGCTATTATATGTAATATCTGGAATTTTAGCAGTTTTCTCATCTGTATGCTAGATCTTTAGTTTGCAGGTCTTTCAGGTCTGGTGGGTGAATCTAGATCTCATACATTGAACAGAGAAAGTAGAGGAGAATCTGTGTCCTAACTTTCTCACACTTAGGGCTCATGCACACGACCGTTGTTTTGCGGTCCGTTGTTCACAGATCCGTTGTTCCGTATCTGAGGTTTTTTTTCTCTGATTTAAGTCCTCTTCCGTTTCGTTATTCCACAAAACATATCCGTATGGTTTCTGTATGCGATCCGTTTTTTTGCGGATCAGAAACAGTAACTTATTAATCACCAAACACATGAGCAATATGGGCTGGGCACAGCATTTCTACAGTATGGATCCGCAAAATACGGATGTGTTCCGTGTGCAATCCTTATTTTTTGCGGACCCATTGACTTGAATGGGGCCTCGGACCGTGATTTGCGGACAATAATAAGACATGCACTACTTTTTTACGGAACGGAAATACTGAAACAAAATGCACATGGAGTACCTTCCGTTGTTTTTGCGGACCATTATCCTGCCATTACGCTGAACGTCCTGACATGTGCAATGATACAATTGATACCTCTCAGGGAACAAGTTCTAACGCTAGCGCAGGAACACTTATACTGGCCAAGCCTATCATCTGGCGCAAGCGCAGTGAGGTAATCTATCTGTCCCTCATCATCATAAGATGTGTAGAAGGAGGAAAACAGAAGTACCAGGGCATGCGCAGTCATGCAATATACAGACATAGATGTTGAAGGTTCCGACATGCGCAGCGGTATAAATCATGCCTCCGAGAGAAGAAGTTCTAACGCATGCGCAGAATAGGCTATATCGACCGAGTCTAACAGTTGGAGCAAGCGCAGTGAAGAAATGTATTCGTCCATTTTTACCCTATGATGCGCAGGAGTGATAGAGACGTACCGGACCGGCCCACTTCTAAGCTATTATTATATAATAGTGCCATGGTAAGTCGGAAATCTATAATAATAGATAGGGCGCATGCGCAAATAAATAAATGAGGGGAACAGGTCTTCAACACAAGTACCTGGGCATGCGCAATACAGGATTGCAGACCGGAGGAGATGCATAGTGATGCGCAACACAGGAAGCAATACAGCCGACAAGCTAATAGACCAATGAGAGGTCCTCTTGGAGAGAACCCCCTGAGGTAGCGCATTGGGATTGGACGGACGTTTGTAGACAGAAGTAAAAGCAGCACACATTGGACAGCGGAGACGTGACTCATATAGAAACATAGAATGTGTCGGCAGATAAGAACCATTTGGCCCATCTAGTCTGCCCAATATACTGAGTACTATGGATAGCCCTTGGCCCTATCTTATATAAAGGATGGCCTTATGCCTATCCCATGCATGCTTAAACTCCTTCACTGTATTTGCAGCTACCACTTCTGCAGGAAGGCTATTCCATGCATCCACTACTCTCTCAGTAAAGTAATACTTCCTGATATTACTTTTAAACCTTTGCCCCTCTAATTTAAAACTATGTCCTCTTGTAGCAGTTTTTCTTCTTTTAAATATTCTCTCCTATTTTACCTTGTTGATTCCCTTTATGTATTTAAAAGTTTCTATCATATCCCCTCTGTCTCGTCTTTCTTCCAAGCTATACATGTTAAGGTCCTTTAATCTTTCCTGGTAAGTTTTATCCTGCAATCCATGTACTAGTTTAGTAGCTCTTCTCTGAACTCTCTCCAAAGTATCAATATCCTTCTGGAGATATGGTCTCCAGTACTGAGCACAATACTCCAAATGAGGTCTCACTAGTGCTCTGCTCTCTCCCTCTTTCTACTGGTAATTCCTCTCCCTATACACCCAAGCATTCTGCTAGCATTTCCTGCTGCTCTATGACATTGTCTGCCTACCTTTAAGTCTTCTGAAAGGGAGGTTTTAAAAGCCAGGTCCCGCCCCCTCTCACAGTTCACTGCCCAAACCCCTGAAGACGCCAAGTGTTTGGCGAAACATGTCGGGGGGCAGAGAGTGATACAAGTTTAACGTTTTAGCCAGCTGATGTTCTGCCAAGTAATAAGTCTAGTTAGGAATGTACAATGAGTGAATGACCAACACTAGGAGCGCTGCAACCACCCGCCGGTAGTGTGCTGTGATACTAACAGTACACACCAGAATAGAGTCTGGATGTCCAGCAGTTAGAGTGTGGACGTAGCCAAGCAGCCTTCAGACTAGGCTGGATCCACAGATATAACCAGGACAATTACTAGTCACAGTGCAGACACAGCTGATAATTTTAAAAGTGTGTAAGTTCGTATTAGTGAATTATTTTAAGGATAAAAAATAAATGTTACATTTTAGACATCTTCTTAACACGTGTCAACCTAGAGACAATTAATGGTCCTAGTGACCAACTGTAAATATCATTGTGTTTTAATTTAGCACACAAGGTTCTGGGAAATTATGCACTGAAGTCCACATTATTGTTTGCTCCACAGTATAAACATTTACACGGTGTGCACAATTATTAGGCAAAGTGAGTATTTTGACCATATCATCATTTGTATGCATATTTTCCACTCCAAGCTGTATAAACTTGAATTTTTATTGGATTGAAGCAGATCAGGTCATGTGTATTTGTGTAATGAAGGAGGGTGTGGCCTAATGAGATTAAGACCCCATATCAAGATGTGCATGTTTATTAAGCTACCCAAATTTGGGTAGAAATGGGAATTATAGGGGAGACTATGGAGGCTACCCCAATCAGTATAGGAAACCACATTTTACCCGCTAGCAGAGACAACTGCAAGAAGACTATAGAAAATATAATAAAAATCACCAATACCAACCAAAAAAAACAAACACCGCAGGGGGATGATGTTAATCGGAACATGAGTCAACAACCACAGCAGCAGATACAACAGGGATATAGGGAAGACAATACACAGAGACCACATGGAGAGGAAGTACAGAAAGTGAGTGAAGATAGAATAATTTTTGAAACGCATCAAGAACTTAACATTGAAACACATAATTTTCCCCATCAGGCTATGAGAGGGGTACAGAGAAACGATGTAATGAAGGGAAGGGAAATGGAAAAAGTAAGGATAGGTACCCCCCTAAAAAGAAATTACGTAGAGGGAAGAGAGAGGGGGAAATAAACAACAGCCCAAGCCGGAAAAAGAGCAAGGGGAAGTAAAAGGGGTCTTTAATCTTAGCTCATAACAATTTTCGGAACAAGAAAAATGTGTACTTGGTAAAGGACTTAAATTTGCTCCCAGTAATAGGCTTAATAAATTTTAAGTGTTCTTAGACATCCATCAATTTGTGAGAAAATGTAATATCGCTAAATATCACATGAATAATCAGACAGCTCCATTTAAAAACGCAGGTCTGGGGAATGGTATAATTCATACTGAGCTGCGTGATAAATCACGTTTTTTCCCTAACAACAAGGATAATGAGTGCATAGATGCATTCAAGAGGGAAATCTTGAAAGAATTGGAAAAATTATCCGTAAAACAGAAACAATACAACTTAACTAAAGAAGAAAAGACAGGCACTGAGTGTGTTGGAAAGTAACAGCAGTATAATAATATAATAATAAAACCGGCTGACAAGGGGGGGGGGGGGGGGGGGAGTAGTAGTAATGGATATACAGAACTATGAGAATGACATACAGAGATTGTTAGCTGATGAAAACACTTATTTTAAGCTAAAAGGTAACCCTGTACTGGGGTTTAAAAGAAAAATGGCGAGTTTAATCCAGGAAGGTTTAAAAAATGGGATCATCAACAAAAAAGAGATGGATTATTTATTGATCAAACATCCTGTCACTCCGGTGATATATCACCTGCCCAAAATTCATAAAAGTCTTTCGGACCCTCCTGGGAGACCTATTGTTTCGGGGATCAATTCCCTTACAAGTAGGCTCTCCGAATGCGTGGACTATTTCCTTCAGAGATATGTAATACAGATCCCCTCGTATTTGAAAGATTCAGGGAGTGTGATTGAATTGATAAAAAATTTGGGGACAAGTAGTCCGGATGTATGGTTTACCACAGTGGACGTCACCTCCCGGGGTTGAGGTAGCATTAGGTGGTGATCCCCATATGCAAGTGTAAAGGGGGAATATTAATTACCAATATTTGTGCAAATATCAATAATTAATATTCATAAATAGGAGGAGTCATCTAGTGATGACTCCGCCTATTTATACCTTTAATAATGAATAATACTCTTTCACTTTGCCTTACGCTAATCACTAAACTAGCTGCATGCGCCTTACTAACTACCGCTAGTAACCACACGTTACACAATAGATATAAATAACACACAGTATTTATTAACACCTACAGTACACAACACACGCAATGCACTAACAATACAGTACTAAAAATACAGTACTAAACTACACTACACAATCCCAAATTCCACCCACAAACTAACTATACAATACACTTACACGCACACACATTAGCAGCCCACCCCACCTTGGAACACTATCCCTATGAGTAGGGGAATAGTGAGATAGTAGGACAGCAGGGTACTGCAGGGATTGTACAGCAAGGGTTAATAGGGAGCAGGGATGCTCCTGCAGGGATGGTATAGGGAATATGGGAGTAGCGGTAGTAGGGGTATGTTGGTGGGATAGAAGGGTTAATATAGGGGTATAGGGTGGTGGGATAGGGGATATGGGCAAGTAGGGGTTAATATAGGGAGTATGGGAATCGGTGGGATAGGGGATATGGGCAAGTAGGGGTTAATATAGAGTTCGTTGGTGGGATAGGGTAGGTACTCAGCCCTCCAGGGAATTAGCGGCTCGTCGTCCAGGGGTTGATTCCCGCTTCTCGTTTCCAGGGGTCTTCTGTAGAGGTGGGGCGGCTCGGCTCTTCTCCTCAGTGCAGAAGCCGCCGGATATAGATATCGGGCGCGCACCACCATCAGGGACACGTGAGCCTGCGCAGTGAGATGACGTCACTGCGCCAGCCCGCGCGTCCCCGGACGAGCGCGTCGGGGCCGAGCCACCTGACAGGCGGGAGAAACCTTTGATCTCCCGCCTGCAACACTTCGCATTCCGGACAGCGCGATAGTAATCGCGCTGCCGGAATGCACATAATAGAAGGAGGGGAGGTTTCTCCCCTCTTCCTATTATGCATAATTATTTCCAGCGGCGCTGGAGATAATTAATACAAAGGACTCCGATTCTATTGAATCAGAGTTCTTTGAAGCATACAGGATGACTGGACTCTTGTCCGGTCATTCTGATGCAATTAGCCAGATGGCATCAGTGTGAATGCTTGGGGCACATTCACACTGATACCTCTGGTTTTGGTGACTATAGGGGGACACATAAGGGGGCACCTATAAAAAAAGACATATAAGGGGGCACAGATTTCCCACAGGGGCCACAATAAGCCCCTGTGGACCACTAAGGGCAGATGTGTGCAGATGCTGGGCACATCTGCGCACATCATCCTATAATGTGGCTGTAAATGCATGCATATATATTATACATGCATGCACGTGTTTGCATGCATATACATATGCATACGTCTCAACCCTTCCTCAACAGCAAGCTATACAGGGGAAATTCATTGTAGATTGTGTTTATTTCTGTTTAAGCGAATTTTTTTTATTTTTAAGGATACATATTACCTACAGTGCACTGGAACGGCAATGGGGGCAAAATTCACCCCAAGTTTCGCCAATTTGTTTATGGCCCTGTGGGAGGAAGAAACGATCAGCCCTATTTTAAATAAAAAAACACAAAGGGGTGAACTGATCGTGTGGTGATGTTACATCGACAATTGCTTTTTACTTTGGATAGGGGAGAAACAGGGTTTAGAGGAGCTGATTGCGCAATTAAATTGCAACAATTGGAATTTAAACTTTACGAGCTATATCAGTAAGACGGTGGTTGATTTTCTAGATCTTACCATCTTTAGAGCGGATAATTGCTTCAAGACTAAAACTTTCTTCAAACCAACGGATGTGAATGCCTACATTTGATGTCAAGAATTGTCATCATGGCCCATGGCTTAAGAATATTCCTAAGGGGCAAATGAGAAGAATCTATCAAAATTGCACGGAAGTACAAGATTATAGAGACACAGGTCAGAGCGGCATGACGTAGCCACGTAGACGTGCCGTGGCCACTCCCACCTCCCTCCCCTTAACCGGCTTCCCCTTACCCGGCTCCTGGCTGGATCTTGGCGATGTGAGCGCTGCGAATGACGGCTTCCCTGCTGACCTCTTGACGCCGCTCCATCTGCGGTCCCGCTGCCTCGTGTCGGCGTGCGGCATGTGGACGTTTCTCCTCTGCCTGCAGTCTGTTTCATTGTATCTGATCCAGCCTGCTCCTCCAGCCGTTCCAGCCTCGGTCCCGTCTTGGCGTTTCCCCCATCACCGTGACAGCAACTTTACCTGACTGGTAAGAGAAAGTAAATGGGGGTGCGCTGATGTTTCGAGGTGATCTTTTGATATTAGGGGAAGGCTGGCGGCTTCAACATATAGGAACTAGGTGGCTGGCGGGAATGGACTGATAGATGTCTGCGCCTGAATCCAGAGGCGCTATAGATATTCGGGCATCTGTATCCTGCGCTGTATGGTGGTTCTGGACAGGGAGTCGGCAATTATTTGTTTGGGAGAGTGGGCACCCCCCTCATCTGCATACATTGGCACAAGAAACCAGCGCACTTAAAGGGGTATCGTCCCTCCCAAAGAACCCTTGAAGTTCTGAATGAACTGTATGGAGCAGGTGAATAATCCCCTGGGGAATGAGACTTTCTCCTAAAATGTGAAGTACACCGGAGATATACAGAGCGGCGGGACTGTTACTGGAGTATTATTTGACTTATCCGTGTTGTGCAGTGAGGTTGCCTTTTTGGGGGGTATAGAGGCACATTGGCGTAGCCTCCCTTTTTCTGCTGTTAGGGGGCTCTAGACTGGGCTGTAGCCCTGCAGAACTGCAGTTGATTGGAGAGCGTGCGCTCTGAAGGACGACCCTAAAGCACTAACATATCGGAAAATTCTTAAATACTAATATACTGTAAATGTCATAGGTTGTCTTTTGGCTGTCTGGGGAACTCCTCACTCAGCAAAGTCAAAATTGACTGCGGATCATTAGTGTTGAGTGGAAATACCCCACGGTTTAAACTGTGCATCTATCTGAAGTTTTGGTTTTTCTCTGCATTTTTCTTTGTGTTCTGGTCTCCCTCCTTTCTTTTTTTTTTTTGCCTCTTTCTCTCACCCCCTCTATACATCCAAGGTAGCTTCCTGATAATATAATGCCACCAAAGGTACAAAACAGGAAATCTTTGGGAGTGAGTAAGTGGTAGTAGTCCAATCTCAAAGATGGATAGATTTTTGAAAGACCAGAACAAATCAGAAGGGTAATAGAGAAAACAAAACCGACCTAATAGATTCACAAAATTTAGTGGAAGCAGCGGAAGTGAGTGACAGAGTAGAAGGGAAAAGTGCTAAGAATGCCCCAATGGAGGAGAAAATAGAAGTGATAGATAAGAAACTGACAGACATTCTTAGTGCTGTGCAGCAGTCGAGTGTATCACTGGGAGAACTGTCAGTTAAAATATCCACAATGCAAGTAGACTTGTCTTTGATTAAGGACGAGATAAACAAAGTGCGCGAGAAAGTTAAGGATCTTCAGGTGGTCTCAAGGGAATTAAAGGTGGATGGGATTAAAAAGAGAGTGGAGGGTATAGAAACTGAAAAGAAACCACTACAGGAAAGAGTAACGGAAATGGAGGATAGATTTCGCAGAGCGAACATACGCTTGGTTGGGTTCCATTGAAGGGCTGAAAATGAAGACCCGAGAGGGTTTGTTCAGCAATGGCTACTGGAAGTGGTCAGTGCGGATCGATTCTCTGAGTGGTTTTCGGTGGAGAGAGCCCACTGGATACCAAATAAACAGCCACCGGCCGGGAGCCCACCAAGAGCAATCTTGGCCAAAATGATGGATGCCCGGGATAGAGATATTATTATGAAAAATAAAAGAAATCTCTCGCCTCTAGAATACAATGGCAGGGAAATACAAATTTACCCGGATTACTCGAGGGTAACCCAAGCTAAGCGTCGAGAATTTAGGGAAGTCAAGAAGAGAATAGCGGCAGCCAAGATTAAATATTCTTCATTCTACCCCACTAAACTGAGAGTGATTCATCAGGAACAAGTAAATTTTTTTACTCACGTTAAAGAGGTTCAAGAATGGTTGGATGATATGGGGATAGGTTCCTGAATGAGTAAATATATTGGTGGAGTGAGTATAAAGGGGGTCGGGTGGGGAGGTGGGTGGGAGGGGTGAAGGTTAAGAGGTTGGGGAACTGATTGGTTCGTCCGGCCAGGATGGGGGGGGGGGTAATTGGGTGGTGGGATGGGTTGGGTGGTTGGATGGGGTCGCTGTGGGGTGCTCTCTCTCTCTCTCTCTCTCTCTCCCCCCTCCTCTGGCCGCCTCCGTGGTGGGTCCTGGGGGCTGTATTGGGGTATACGAAAGTACATGAACAGAATATTAACATGGAATATACGTGGAATGGCCGAGAGAGCTAAGCGGGTGGTCATATTTGATGTAGTTGCGAGACATCTTCCTGCAATAGTATGCCTTTTAGAAACACATCTTATAGATGAGAACATCAATAAAGTAAAAAGGAAATGGGCAAAATATGACCATATTATACCATAATATACCATGCTTGCTGTTCGTAGTATTCCCGGGGTGTTAGTGTTTAACAAGGGAGATCCGTGAATTTTGGCTACTGAACGCTCAATCAGCACCTATGCATATAGTGTGGGACTCTTTTTTATTTTATAAATTCTTTATTTTCCGTTTTTCAATAGTCAAGTAACAGAATCAGATGGACATGACAAATATATGCAAAACCATGCAGTATTAGTATCCAATGTCTCACAATAGTAAGCATAGTAAATTATCTGTAAGCATACATGGATTATTATCATTTGTCACAGCTGATCAGGACCCCCTAATATTTAAGGAAATATAAAGGAAAGAGGAAACCTTCAATTCTAATTTTCTTCCTTGAGATTTTATGCTTGAGCTATGCAGGGGAAGTAAAGTAACAGTATAAAAGTAAGAAATTGAGAATAAAGGAAGGGCAGAGATAGTTGAGAGAGAAGGGGGGGGGGGAGGGGAGGGAAAGACACACAGACAACTGATGTCCCAAATCTCTATATTGGTGTATCAGCTTAATCAGGGTTCACCTCCGCTAGGGACCTCCAAGGATTCCACAACCTCAGAAATTTATTGTGAGTCCTGTTAATCCAGCTAGTCATCTCTTCAAACCGGCAGATTTGAGTTACTTTAGCTTTCCATTCTTGTATGGAAGGGGGATTTACATCTAGCCAATGTAGGGGAATTACCATTTTGGCTGTGGCTATAAGGTGTGAAATTAGATTTCTTTTGGATGGAGAGTATTGAGGGGCGGGAAGAGCTAGGGCTACCATCTCTAGAGTAAGTCTAAAATCTGAGGTTGTGAGTTTCTGAATTAACGTTTCTACCTCTCCCCAGTAGGACTTAATCCGAGGGCAATCCCACCAAATATGCGACAGAGAGCCCACTCCTACTCCACATCTCCAACATTCTCCTGTAGTTGCTAGTCCTCTCTTGAAGAGAAAATCAGGGGTTTTGTACCACCTTGTAAGTAATTTGAAATGATTCTCCTGTAGACGGATACAATGAGAAAATCCATGCGAGTGTCTCAATACCTGTTTGAATTCTGCATTAGTCAAAACCCTATTCAATTCCTTTTCCCATTCTCTGAGATACAAAGGTTTCAAAGGTTCACCCTCGCCTCCCACCATTGGGTAGAGCTTCGACACCTTCTTGGCAGCAGCAAGTGGCGAGGAAATTAATTTCTCAAATTCAGTTAAGGACTTCTGGAGGGAGTACCGCTCTTTCAACTCTCCACACACAGCTTTAATATGGGGCTTCGCCAGGAAAAATCCTGGGGTATCAGTGATAGAGTATCTAAGTGCTCCAAGAATGGAGGACGCCACATCAGGGGTGATTTCACCAAATTTGACCGATGTCAGGGAGGTCCACAGATGTGGTTTATCTAGATTAACTCGGTTTAGGAGGTCTGGAATAAGGCTCACTGGCATCAGGGGAGATGGAATAGGGGCCAAACTTTTGCTCATTTCTCTCCACACCTTTCCAAGTCCACGGATCATTGGATCTATAGTCATATCTCGATTTATATTCCTATCTGAAAGCCATAGGTGTTTCTGGAATTGTCTTCCTGCGCTATAACTACAAATGGCTTGTACATCTGGTTGTCTTTTGGGATTTACCATTTCAAGCCATCTATTGAGTTGTATCGCTCTTAGGGAATTGTTTTTCCCCTACCGACCCTGGACAAAGCCTGATTGTTCATGTTCTATCAGAGCTGGCAAGAACTTGCCTAACATGCAGGCTAAGATCTTGGCCCACTTTTTTTAGTCCAGGTTCAAGAGGGAAATCGGGCGATAGCTTCCGCAGATTAGGGGATCTTTTCCCTCTTTAGGAATTAAAGTGACATAAGATTCTAGCGTCTGTTTGGGAAGGGAGTCACCCCGTAGTAGTGTATTCCCAGGTGGGAAGCTTTTAAGAGTGCTGACTACTTCCTCAGATGTTATCGGTCTAATGAGGTACGCAGAGTCTTCTGGTGTGATGACCGGAAGATGGAGAGAATCTAGGAAGTCTCTAATGCGGTGCTCCCTTTGGAGTTCCTGATCAGGTGTTCCTGTCTGATGGAGGTTGTATAGCTCAGAGTAGAACTCTTTAAAGGCCCTAGCGATTTCTGGAGTTTCATTAGTCAGTTTGCCATCTGACTGTTTTATAGAGGAAATATGAGTGACATTCTTAGCTTTTCTTTGTCTCCATGAGCATACACTTTATGCTGAAAATTCAACATTTGCCTCGTCACTTTTTGGTTAAGGAGGTCGCGGAGTTGTATCCTAAGTTCTGTGAGAGCTTTTTGGTGTTCGTTACGTAGCGAAGCTTTATGTTTTTTCTCTATTATTGCTATGTCTTCTAAGAGTGTGTCAACAGCCTTTTGTTGTTCCCTCTTAACCCTAGTGCCTAGAGAGATAAAGCAGCCTCTAATAAACGCCTTGTGGGCCTCCCATACAATAGGCTGTGAGCTGTGTGTGGAGGAGTTGAGCGCAAAGTACTCTATCAGTTGAGTCCTAACCTGATCCAGATGGAGTTGATTGTGCAGTAGTGATTCGTTCAACTTCCAACTCCATTCCCTTTTTGGTAGAGAGGCCAGGGTGAAGGTCGCCAAACAAGGAGCGTGGTCTGACAAGGTGATAGTTCCGATCTCCGCTTATCTAAAAGAGGGAAGAAGAGATGCAGAGGTCAAAATGTGGTCTAGCCGTTGGTACGTCCCATGTGGAACAGAATAAAAGGAGAAGTCCTTGTTTGTGGGGTGAAGGCTACGCCATATATCAACTAAGTGTAAGTCATGGAGTTTCTTATGGAGTCTACTGAGAAGCTTTTGGGTTACATGGGACTTAGCCGAAGATGAGTCCATAGCAGGGTTTAAGACTAGGTTTAGGTCAGCTCCTAAAATTATCTGTCCCTCAGCAAAAAGTTTAAGCGTGTCAAGAGCTTGTAGAAGCCAATGCACGGGGTACTTATTTGGGACGTAAAAATTGGCCAAAGTGAACTTGCGATCTGCTATTGAGCCCTTGACTAACAGGAGTCTTCCTTCTGCATCTGAGTGTTGCTGTAGGAAAGTAAATGGAACAGATTGATGGATTGCTATGGCAACCCCTTTAGAAGCTGAAACTGGCTGTACACTGTGATACCAGTGCGCAAACGGACGCTTCGGTAATCTTGGCATTTTCCTCTGGCGGAGGTGAGTTTCCTGAAGAAACACTATATGGGAACCCATTTTCTTGAGAGCAAGCATAACTTGACCTCGTTTCTGAGGTGAATTAAGACCTTTCACGTTAAATGTAGAGGCCACTATATCAGTCATCTCAGTGGGTAAAGTTATCTACTTTCAGGACAGAAATATTATCTGTGAACTCGTCTAGAGGGTACGTTGAAGGGTCTGAGTGGAATACCAATAGGGAGGGAAGGGGGGGGGGAGAGAAAAGAAGAAAAATCAAGAGAAGGTAGAGATAAAGAGAACAATAACTTTCAATAGAACAAATCGGTTACTGGGTATGAGGCCAGTAAGTGAGGCTATCACAACAGGTGTTTTCAATGGTGAATATGTATAGCAAGGGGGTGAAACACAAGAATACTTCTAGCCTGGTCGTGTTGCCCAGACATCACAGACAGAAATATTATCACTATTTTTAGTGACCTATATACTATAATAAATTCCAAGACCTTAGGTAAAGAGGTGGGAGAGGGAAGGGGAGAGGGGGGGGGGGGAGGAAGAGAGGTGGGGGGGAGGGGGGGGAGCTAAGTAGACGTAAGTCAGTTAGAGGTGTGCTGAGTACATTAGTTAAGAACATATCTCACAGTAGCGCCTCAAATCGTATCTATCAGGCAAGAGGACATTAAGAACATTAAACAGAAGTGTACTTATCTCTGACCTTCACAAATATACGTTTTAGGTATACCTGTGCTGAGTACATCAAATATGCTGAATACATTAGGTATGCTGAACACATTAAGTATGCTGGGTACATTGAGTTAAACAAAACGCAGTGCTTATCAGGCGCCCCTAATAAAACCCTTTAGGGAGATGCTGAATACATTTAACAGGAACATATTATTACCTAAGCTACACAAGTGTGAACTGTCAGGTAATCAGGTGCTGAGAACAATTATCAAGAATTCCTTAATAGTGAACAATAAACAAGGTACAAGATGCACTGGAACACTCATTGGGGGTTAGTAGCCATCATAAACCCCAGGGGTATGTAGCGGTCTAGCTGCAGGTTCCTAGACTTGTGGTCAAGGGGCAGTAGATTCCACCTCATACAATATATGTACTAAGGTGTAGGGACCGTCCACAATGAAAGAACCACCGCCGGGACCCTCCCATGCTTCCATCAATACTGGACCAGATCTTGGCATGGCAAGTCCTCAGGGTGGAAGATCTGTGGATCCCATCAGGTACTTGGTCGCTTTGCTGGCCTTGGTGCGTTGGACTCTTCTCCAGGGTTCCAGCTGTGATAAGATCGGGAGCGTCGTCGGGTAGGCCACCAGTAGCCACGTAGGGATGTCGATGGGCTGGATACCAATGTGCTCCCACGCCTTGTCTAGGTCATCCGGTGTGTGTATGGCAATGCGCTTTCCATTCTTGTGTATGGATAGTCCAAACGGGTACATCCAAGTGTATGGAATCTTTTTCGCTCGCAATGCATCCAGCAGAGGTTTCAATATGCACCGTTTTGCCAGCGTTGATGGTGCAATGTCCCGGTATAGGGCGATATCTGTACCTCCATACGCGATTCGGCCTCTAGTACGAGCCGCCTCCATGACCCGCGCTGTGTCCACAAAGGACAGTAGGCCGCAGACCACATCTCTCGGCCTCTCATTTGGTTTCGGCTGGGGTCTCAAGGCTCTGTGTATGCGCTCTATTGTGATTGTCGCAGCAGAGTCAGGGTCCAATAAATCTGCGAATATTTCCATGGCTACTTTACGTAGCGATTCGGCAGCCCAGAATTTGTTTTATTCGAATATTACGCCGCCTTCTGATCCTCCAACAGTGAGAAGGCTCTATTAAGCTCTTCAGCGTGTCCGCAAAGGCATTCAGCCACCCCTGTGGCATGCGACCTCAGTTCGTGTGCTGCTTGCTCCAAGGTCTCGACTCTATGCCCCACCTGGGAAATCTCAGTTTTGATGTCTGCTAATTCGGTTAGGACCGGTCTGAGGGCTTTGTCCAGTGCTTGGCTAAGCACTTTAGTGAGAAAGGACTTGGACAGCGGTGCCGGGTCCTGGTCGTCAGTTGTGCCGCATCGCTCACTGTCCGCCTCTGAATCTTCGGCTTCCGCCTCTTTCATGCATGCCGTCGCCATTTTGGCGCTTGTTGTGTGGGACTCTTTTAAAGCGTTCTTGCGTGGTGTCTACATAGCTAAAATAATCTGGGGAGAAAAAAAATACGCAGCAAAATAATTATTTCTTAAAAAAAGGGTCCAGAACCTACAGGGAGAGTTAATTAACAACACAAATGTTACTATGCAATCACATTTTGAAGAAGCTAGATTGGAGTATAAAAACTATCTAATTGAAAAAGCACAACATAGTTTTTTTTTCACAGGAGCTAAATATTTCACTCAAGCAGGGAAACCTGGAAATCTTCTGTCATCCTTGATCCAAAACAAAAAAAGTATTAACAGAATAAAAAATATTTGATTGGGAAACTGAGAAATCACCACGTGCCCGGAGGAGATTGATTGGGAGTTCGTAAAGTATTATAACACCTTATACACAAATAACAAAAACCAGGAGGATGGAGATGTTGAAAAGTTCCTGGAGGATATCAACCTCCCAAAATTAACAGAGCAGGAGTGTAAATAGGACTATTCAGGGAAATTCTTCCCCAGGGACAGACGGACTCCCGTTCGAAATCTATCGCCAATATGGGGACACAATTTTGCCAATGTTACTACAGGTTCTAAATAATACTTATGAGACAGGTGAGCTCCCTGCATCTTTATCCGAAGCAGTGATTACACTTATCTTAAAAAAGGGTAAAGATGAGAGAGAGATCGGTGCGTATCGCCCGATCTCCCTCTTAAATACAGATTATAAAATCTGCGCAAAAATATTCGCTAATAGACTAAAGGGAGTCATCGAAAGGCTAATTCATCCAGATCAGACCGGATTTATACCCAAGAGATTGTTACAACCTAGCATACGCAGAACTTTTTTAAATATGCAGGTTGAGCAGGGGGGCGGTTCCCGCACCATCCTGTCATTAGATGCCGAGAAGGCGTTTGACAGGGTGGAGTGGGAATATAATGTATCGGATGAACCTGGGCAAATATTTTATTGGATGGGTTCAGATCCTATACAATCACCCCAAAGCCAAAATTAATATCAATGGAGTATGGTCCGAGCAAATAGAGCTGTATAGAGGAACAAGACAGGGATGTGCCCTTTCCCCTTTATTGTTTGCTCTATTTATAGAACCATTGGCAGCCAAAATTAGAGTGGACGAGGGGATCTGCGGCTTTGGTATGAAGGGAACCTCTGATAAGATAAGTATGTGTGCAGACGATATTTTGATTTTCTTGGAGAACCCAATATTACAGCTGTCCCATCTTATGGAATTAATAAATAAGTTCAGTGATATTTCAGGATATAAAGTTAATTGGTCAAAATCAGTACTGTTACCACTTGATCAGGAAAGACCATCGAACTCTTTAGGAATCAGGGTATTAAAAACCACGGAATCTATGGAATATCTGGGCATAAAGTTGAGTGCGAGTATATTAGACTTTGTGAGATTGAATGTTACCCCCCTCTTGATGGTTTTGCTTCCCCAGATTTTGTATATTTTGGCAGCCTGTCCAGTTTGGATAGAGGATCGTTTTTTCAACCATCTGGAAAGACTGCTGAATGACTTAATCTGGGGAAGAAAAAGGGTAAAACTCAAACAAAAATATCTCTGTCTAGCGGAGGAGGATGGAGGACTATCGTTCCCTTTCTTTCAGGGATATTACTTAGCTTCCCAAGTTCAGTGGATAAAGTCAGCGGGAAATATAAACGAATATCTGGAAGGGAGTTTTATTGGCTCAAAATATTATATATTTAGCATATTTGAGACGGGATTTATTAAAAATAAAGGGAAAAAAATGCCCAATATGTCGAATGGTGGACCTCTCTTGGGGAAAGATAAAAAGAATATTGGGAATCTCAAACACTTTATCTTTTTCACCTTTGTGGTGTAATAGCAATATTGTAGAATTCCAATTAATCACGTATTATAAATACTGGGAAAATCACAGTATTATTTATGTATCGCAGTTAGTAAAGGACGGGACAATAAGAGCACTAAAAGAATTATGCCCTGGAATAAATATAGATTTGATGAGTCAATATCGATATTACCAATTAAAACATGCATTTGAAGTTACACAAATAAAAAAAACAAAGGGGTGAACTAATCGTGTGGGATGTTACATCAACGATTGCTTTTTACTTTGGAGAGGGAAGAAACAGGGTTTAGAGGAGCTGATTGCGGAATTAAATTGCAACAATTGGAATTTAAACTTTACGAGCTATATCAGTAAGACGGTGGTTGATTTTCTAGATCTTACCATCTTTAGAGAGGATAATTGCTTCAAGACTAAAACTTTCTTCAAACCAACGGATGTGAATGCCTACATTGATGTCATGAATTGTCATCATGGCCCATGGCTTAAGAATATTCCTAAGGGGCAAATGAGAAGAATCTATTGAAATTATAGATTTCAGAGTCAGGTTATTAAAAAAAAGGTTTGTGGAAAAGGGGTATGTAGAGGAGGAGTTTAATAAATGTTGTGAGGCTCTGGAAGAAGATGTTAGGGTAGAACAAAATGAGACTGGTAAACAAAAAAGGTATTTTAGGCTTTCATTCCTCACTCAATATAGTACGAATGCTGGAATACTTCAGAACATGATCCGGAAAAATTGGGGGGTTTTGAAAAATGATCCCATTTTGGGGAAGGAGATTCCTTCACAGCCCACAATTATTTTTAAAAAAGCCCCGAATCTACAAATGCAGTTGGTACATAGTGCAGCCCCGAGGAGCATGGTAACTAAGAAAAAAAAGTTAATTCATGTGGTGTGGTTTTTGTCTTGCCTGTAGGAATAGAAGTAGGGAGAATAAAAAATGGCGGTAACTATGGTCCATTCAAATAAAAACAACCAGACATTTAAAATTAAAGGGAATTTTACCTGCGGGAACACTGGAGTAGTCTACATACTGGAGTGCCCTTGTGGTCTTCAGTATGTTGGCAGAACAACGAGGAAGTTTAAAAACCAGTGTTCAAAAATATATTAGAAATATTAAAAAGGGCCTAGAGACTCCTAGTGTTTCCCTGCATTTTAAAAATAGTGATAAAAAACCCCCGAAGTGACTATCTTTTATCAGGATTGAATTGGTTAAAGGGGTTGTCCGAGTTCTGAAAAAAAATAATATAGCACTGAAAATCTGATATATAACTGAGCTAAGCAAGTTTTATGCAAAAAAAAAAATAATATTTCCTCATTTCCCTGGTTCTTTTCTGGCCCTTGGTTTACATGCAATAAAAAAATCTCTGCCCCTCCCCCTGCACTGCTAAGGGAGTGAATACAAGAGCTTCCCTGAGTGACATGTCTGCCCCTCCCCCTGCATTGCTAAGGGAGTGGCTACAAGAGCTGCCCTGAGTGACATGTCTGCCTGCTGGGAGACTCTGCAGCATATTGTATGTGTAGGACTACAAGTCCCAGCTGTATAATGACACTGCTAATACACACAGGATCTTCCCCCTACCTTCTTGTGCAATGCTCTCTCTAGTATGTCAGCTCCAGTGCCCAGCATTGTCTCCTCACTGCCTGCAGAGCTGTGCAGCTGAAGGGGTTAAGAATCCTAGCAGAGAGTAGACAGCAGTGAAGGGGGGCGTGGCCAGCACAGTGACATCTCGTTTACAGGCTTGTAAACTATCTTTATCAGAGCAGGGAGAGAAGCTGACATCACAGGTCATGTGACCCTCATTGAAATCTGAGAAATCAGCCACTGGAGATAAAGTGAGTTAATTGGAAAGCTGTTATATTTGCTTAGTTAGGAACATAGAAAGAACAAAAAAATAACTCGGATAACCCCTTTAAAAGTCAGTGGTGGGGAGGGGATTCCATTGCACAGATAAACCGGAAAGAAGTAGAGTGGATGTTCAAGTTGGGTACCTTCCAGCCACAAGGACTGAATATAGAGTGTGATTAGAAATCCTGCCTTGTGTGAATAACCCACCGACGAGGTGGTACGGAATGTTATGCGATATTGAAGGACCTTCGGATGAATGGGCAAGTTGTAATAGCTGATAGGCTAGAACCGTTCACGTGAAAGATGTTACATGGTGAAAGGCGGAGAAAGATCTTTTATGAATGATGATGGAGGAGGCTGTGACTGTGGGGATTGGGACTGTTGTTTAATAGGAAAGAAATTGAAGATTGCGGTTGTGGGAAGTTACCAATGGTGTGTAGAAATAGATATATTTATGGATTAAGTGTCATCAGGTTGAATATAGGTGGAGAGATTTTATCTAGACAAGAGACAGGGTATAGAAATGATAGATGACAATAAGAAATAAAAAATAGTGCCTTTTTATTTTATCGGATTGTTGCAATAATATGGTGTATTACTCAGTATGAACTTTGTTTTATTATGTATTTTTATCGGTTTGTTTATATGTATTTTACACATTTTATGTATCCCTACCAACCGTTTTTGTGTTTGGACCATGACCTTTGTGGTTGGCTGAACACGACATATGGGTGGGAATTTAAAATGGCCCCGAAAGGGGTTTGACTAGCTGCCACTGATGAAACACGAAAGCGAAATCCAGGTCGGGCAGGAGTAGGAGATGGTGTTTTATGTTTGTGATAAGCTTTTAACCAAGATTGGCATTGTGAGTATAATAAACCTTTTTTTCTGACTGGAACTATCAGTGCTTCACTATTGCTGCGATCTCTCGATATCCCACAGGAGTGTGTTGGAGGAGAGAAGTACATTTGTGGAGGGCGATTTGGTTCTCTATATCCGAATCGCAGCGGAGAGTGTCACAGCCAGGGACAAAAAAAACTTACCTTCTCCATGGCTGAGACACTCTCCACTGCGATTGGACAGTGCTACAGCCAGGGGAGAAGGAGACGCCCACGGAGAAAGACTCAGTCTCCTCCTCATTGCTCCGATGCTATTAATTAGCATACCAGGCGGAAGAATACAACGGGGGCCACATGGGGCGAACGGAGTGGCGCCCAGGAAAAATAGAAAGTGCAGTTAGATCCCTGCATATCCTGATACTTAGTCTATAATATTTTGACCCATGAAAGGTCCTCTTGAATGACAGGAACAAGCCCTTTACCTCACATGGATCCAAAGATCTCCCCTTTCATTGCTTTAAAGGGAACCTGTCGCCTACAAAACGCACATTAATCCGCCAGCATTACCTTTACAGATGATTTCATCAAGTTTGTTTTCAATTTGCTGTCTGATGAGCCTAAATCATGAAAAAAAATAACTTTTACTCCCCCGCAGGCTTTAAGTAAATGAAGGTCTTCAAGTCAAGGAGGCAGCGAAGCGATTTTCTCGCTAGAAGTCAAGCTCACCGCACCCATTCTTACCCCTTTCTTTCTGGCTGGAATCCGACCACTGCAGCCAATCGCCAAAAATATTTTCTGGCAGTTAAAACCAGATAGTAGCCTGACATATCTTAACCCCTTATGGACTCAGCCCTATTTCACCTTAAGGACTTGGCCATTTTTTGTCACTTTAAGTGCTGATAACTTTAAAACGCTTTGACTTATCCAGGCCATTCTGAGATTGTTTTTTCGTCACATATTGTACTTCATGACACTGATAAAATGAAGTAAAAAAAAATCATTTTTATTTATAAAAAAATACCAAATTTATCAAAATCTACTACTTCTATAATACATAGTAATACCTCCAAAAATAGTTATTAATTTACATTCCCCATATGTCTACTTCATGTTTGGATCATTTTGGGAATGATATTTTATTTTTTGGGGATGTTACAAGGCTTAGAAGTTTAGAAGCAAATCTTGAAATTTTTCTGAAATTTTCAAAAACCCAATTTTTAGGGACCAGTTGAGGTCTGAAGTCACTTTGCGAGGCTTAATAGAAACCACCCAAAAATGACCCCATTCTATAAACTACACCCCTCAAGGTATTCAAAACTGATTTTACAAACTTTGTTAACCCTTTAGGTGTTCCACAAGAATTAATGGAAAATAGAGATACAATTTCAAAATGTCACTTTTTTGGCAGATTTTCCATTTTAATAATTTTTTTCCAGTTACAAAGCAAGGGTTAACAGCCAAACCAAACTCAATAGTTATGGCCCTGATTCTGTAGTTTACAGAAACACCCCATATGTGGTCGTAAACCGCTGTACGGGCACACGGCAGGGCACAGAAGGAAAGGAATGCCATACAGTTTTTGGAAGGCAGGTTTTGCTGGACTGTTTTTTTTGACACGATGTCCCATTTGAAGCCCCCCTGATGCACCCCTAGAGTAGAAACTCCATAAAAGTGACCCCATCTAAGAAACTACACCCCTCAAGGTATTCAAAACAGATTTTACAAACGTCGTTTACCCTTTAGCTGTTCCACAAGAGTTATTGGCAAATGGAGATGACTTTTCAGAATTTAAATTTTTGGGCAAATTTTCCATTTTAATCCATTTTTCCCAGTAACAAAGCAAGGGTTAACAGCCAAACAAAACTCAATATTTATGGCCCTGATTCTGTAGTTTACAGAAACACCCCATATGTGGTCATAAACAGCTGTACGGGCACATGGCAGGGCGCAGAAGGAAAGGAATGCCATACGGTTTTTGGAAGGCAGATTTTGCTGGACTGTTTATTTTGACACCATGTCCCATTTGAAGCCCCCCTGATGCACCCCTAGAGTAGAAACTCCAAAAAAGTGGCCCCATTTTAGAAACTATGGGGATAGGGTGGCAGCATTGTTGGTACTTGTTTAGGGTACATATGATTTTTGGTTGCTCTATATTACACTTTTTGTGAGGCAAGATAACAAGAAATAGCTGTTTTGGCACCGTTTTTATTTTTTGTTATTTACAACATTCATCTGACAGGTTTATTTAGCACAGTTTTTATTTTTTATTTTTTTACGGTGTTCATCTGAGAGGTTAGGTCATGTGATATGTTTATAGAGCCGGTCGATACGAACGCGGCGATACCAAATATGTACACTTTATTTTTATTTATGTAAGCTTTACACAATAACAGCTTTTTTCAAACAAAAAGAATTATGTTTTAGTGTCTCCATATTCTGAGCCAATGTTTTTTTATTTTTTGGGCGATTGTCTCAGGTAGGGGCTCATTTTTTGCGGGATTAAGTGACGGTTAGATTGGTACTATTTTGGTGGGCAAACGCCTTTTTGATCGCTTGCTGTTGTACTTTTTTTTTTACCAATTTTTTTTAACTTTATTTGGGGAAAATGACGTTTTTGTTTATTTTTACTTGAAACTTTTAATTTTTTGGGGGGAAAACTTTATTTTTTCAACTTTTTTTGTCGCTTTATTTTTTGTCCCACTTTGGGACTTGAACTTTGGGGGGGTATATTCCTTTACAATGCATTCCAATACTTCTGTATTGGAATGCATTGGCTATATGAGTAATACTGTGTGTATTACTCACACAGCTTCCGGGGCCTGTGAGATCCAGGGGGCTGGATCTCACAGGCTCTTCACCGGAAGGCAGCGCGATGCCTTCCTTAGACATCGCGCTGCCTTCCATGCCATCGGGTCCCCCCTACAGCCGGTACGTCATGGGTCCTTGAGGACTTGGGAAACATGCCGTACCGGTATGTCATGCGTCCCTAACGGGTTAAAGCTAAATGCTTCTAGCATACAGAGCATGGCAATCTTTGAACTTCACATCTTTCTGCAAGATCTGAACGTTAAAAACGAAGTGATTGATTATTTTTTTATATTTTTTCATAGTTAGGTCCATATATATTTGGACACTGACATAAATTTTGTTTTTATTACCTGTTTACTAAAACATATTCAAGTTATAGTTATATAATGGACATGGACATAAAGTCCAGACTTTTAGCTTTCATTTGAGGGTATCCACATTAAAATTGGATGAAGGGTTTAGGAGTTTCAGTTCCTTTACATGTGGCACCCTGTTTTTAAAAAAACAGCACACTTCTGGAAGAACATTCTTTGGACAGATGAAACCAAGATCAACCTCTACCAGAATGATGGAAAGAAAAAAGTATGGCGAAGGCATGGTACAGCTCATGATCCAAAGCATACCACATCATCTGTAAAACACGGCGGAGGCAGTGTGATGGCTTGGGCATACATGGCTGCCAGTGGCACTGGGTCCCTAGTGTTTATTGATGATGTGACACAGGACAGAAGCAGCCGGATGAATTCTGGGGTTTACAGAGACATACTGTGTGCTCAAATCCAGCCAAACTGATTGTCTGCGTTTTTATAATACAGATGGACAATGACATAAACATTAAGCCAAAGCAACCCAGGAGTTTATTAAAGCAAAGAAGTGGAATATTCTTGAATGGCCAAGTCAGTCACCTGATCTAAACCCAATAGAGCATGCATTTCACTTGTTAAAGACTAAACTTCAGACAGAAAGGCCCACAAACAAACAACAACTAAAAACCGCTGCAGTAAAGGCCTGACAGAGCATTAAAAAGTCCCATCATCTAGGACGCGTTTCAACACTTGTTGAAAAAGGCAGTCTAGCCGAAACGCGTCCTAGATGATGGGACATATTGATTTATGATAATAAAATTCTATGAACATCAAGTCACGACTGCTGGGATTTTCCATTCAACTACACGTGGAACCGGTCCTATCCCGCGCAGCGTGCATCTCAGCATGTGCTGGCCGACTCCTCTCTACTAGAGCATTAAAAAGGAGAAAACACAGCGTCTGGTGATGTCCATGAGTTCAAAACCTCAGGCAGTTATTGCTAACAAAGGGTTTTCAACCAAGTATTAGAAATTACCATTTTATTCACAATTATTTAAATTGTCCAAATACTTTTGAGCCCCTGAAATGAAGGAATTGAGTTTAAAAATGCTTTAATTCATCACATTTTTATGCAATCATTTTGTTCAACCTACTGAATTAAAGCCGAAAGTCTAAACTTCAACTGCATCTGAATTGTTTTGTTCAAAATCCATTGAGGTAATGTACAGAACAAAAATTCGAAAAATGTTGTCTGTCCAAATATATATTGACCTAACTGTATGTATAGTACAAAACAGCCTTGGTCAAAAACAGGGCAGAAAAAATGTCAGTGCCCTGTAGCTGTAACTGAATTAAAGGGATTGTGGTTTCAACTGTTGATGCCCCAAAACTGTGAAGTAGTGATTGTTTACTGGGAGGAGTCAGCATGAGATCCCTAGAAATTACCATTGCAGGGCTTGTACACCATGTGAATTAATTTAAAACAAAAATAAGTGTTTGACTGGATTTTCAGTCCATAGAAAAATACTAGTAAACCAGTTCACAATATGACGAGGAATGCCGCAATACATGTATAAAGAGAGAGAGAAAGAGTTTGAGGGTCAGACAGATCTGTTGGAGGGGATTCCACTAGATCTGAAAAACTTGAGGCGCCTCGGGTTTGTAGGAGTGGAGTGGAAAAGAATAAAGTGATAGATGCTAGAGGCTGCTCGGTGTTTGTCAGGTTGACCAGAGTGTCTGCCTGTAGAAGATATGGGAGTATGCCGAACTAGGGGGACTGATGGGTATTGGTACCACCTCAATCTTGTCTGTTCTTGGAAAACCCCTTTTCAGCGCCAATAGTGGTAGATCAGTGTCAAGATATTTAAGGGTACAGTGGATTTTACACAAACTTCAAAATTGTAAAAAAAGTGTAATAAAATGTGTGTAGATATATAAAAAATAAAATATAATATATAAGATATATAAAAATCTACAGGCAAGGTAGGAACAATTTCAAAATGGAAGTGGACTACATTGTGTCTCAAGTGCCTAAGAGACCGTTTTCTGTAGTGTCATACACGACATAGTGTGGTGTAGTAAGGCGAGTGAGTTGTAACAAATAAGTAAAATCTGTTTAAAAGGATACAAGTAAATATAATAAAAAATACTGTAGTATCGTATGCTTATTTACTCACTTCACGAGGGGGGTGGTTTTCCAGGATAAGCATAATACACCTGTAAACCAAATACCCCCCCAGCCTGGATCGCTTCTAGAATCTTAACAGATGAAGGCAGCCAATCACACGGGTGCTTCTGTTCACTTGTCTTTATTGCAATACATGTAAAAATCCGGCTCAACGCGTTTCGGGACAGGCACGTCCCTTCATCAGGAGCAATATTTGATCTGTCTGGGGTAGCAGGTATTTATACCCTTATTCTATTATTAAAGTGTTGTTAAAATGGCGCCTAATTGGTAAAAGGGCGCCAAAAGTACCAGGGGACCGCCCACAGGGGGAGAAAAACCGCCAAAATCCGATCTGTTCGGCCGGCCGGAAGCGGAAGTATCCGGCCCTGTTTTTCTCTTCCCGGGGTTGTTGTGCGGCTTGTGCGCATGTCCGGAAGTGGGGTATAGTGTTCCAAGCTGGAACGTATGTTGATCTTCCGGCTAGTGTGATCTTTTCCTCCGATCTTTATATGCTACTTGCGGTCATTTCATTATGGAGGCATAAACGGACCAGATAGGCGCATCTTTGCAGTGGTCTTTATAATAAAAATCATCATCATTGGGTCAGTTTATTCTTTTGTGTGGGGCATAAAAAAAACGATATTGGGATGTATTCTACATAACATCATGGGGGTGTCTGAACATTGGTGTGCATGACTATTGACTAAAAGATATCAATAGGGGGGTTATATGTGCATCCACATCACGATCTGCTTGAATTGGGTATTTTGATGCGGTGTTGTATGTTCTGATAGAGGTATATGTAGTTCATGTATTTGTATAAAGTATAAGATATAAAGGGAAAAAAGGGATAAAAATGATGAGAAGTCTGAAATAGGAGGTGATGGTGGGGTTGTCTACTGGAGATACATTCTGAGGGATAAAATCCATTAAAAAAAAATATATATATATATATATGAAGAAAATATATATACAGGATAAAATCCATGGAGAAAAGACATATATACAGTACAGACCAAAAGTTTGGACACACCTTCTCATTCAAAGAGTTTTCTTTATTTTCATGACTATGAAAATTGTAGATTCACACTGAAGGCATCAAAACTATGAATTAACACATGTGGAATTATATACAGTCGTGGCCAAAGTTTTGAAAATTACATAAATATTGGAAATTGGAAAAGTTGCTGCTTAAGTTTTTATAATAGCAATTTGCATATACTCCAGAATGTTATGAAGAGTGATCAGATGAATTGCATAGTCCTTCTTTGCCATTAAAATTAACTTAATCCCAAAAAAACCTTTCCACTGCATTTCATTGCTGTCATTAAAGGACCTGCTGAGATCATTTCAGTAATCGTTTTGTTAACTCAGGTGAGAATGTTGACGAGCACAAGGCTGGAGATCATTATGTCAGGCTGATTGGGTTAAAATGGCAGACTTGACATGTTAAAAGGAGGGTGATGCTTGAGATCATTGTTCTTCCATTGTTAACCATGGTGACCTGCAAAGAAACGCGTGCAGCCATCATTACGTTGCAAAAAAATGGCTTCACAGGCAAGGATATTGTGGCTACTAAGATTGCACCTCAATCAACAATTTATAGGATCATCAAGAACTTCAAGGAAAGAGGTTCAATTCTTGTTAAGAAGGCTTCAGGGCGTCCAAGAAAGTCTGGCAAGCGCCAGGATCGTCTCTTAAAGAGGATTCAGCTGCGGGATCAGAGTGCCACCAGTGCAGAGCTTGCTCAGGAATGGCAGCAGGCAGGTGTGAGCGCATCTGCACGCACAGTGAGGCAAAGACTTTTGGAAGATGGCCTGGTGTCAAGAAGGGCAGCAAAGAAGCCACTTCTCTCCAAAAAAAATATCAGGGACAGATTGATCTTCTGCAGAAAGTATGGTGAATGGACTGCTGAGGACTAGGGCAAAGTCATATTCTCCGATGAAGCCTCTTTCCGATTGTTTGGGGCATCTGGAAAAAGGCTTGTCTGGAGAAGAAAAGGTGAGCACTACCATCAGTCCTGTGTCATGCCAACAGTAAAGCATCCTGAGACCATTCATGTATGGGGTTGCTTCTCATCCAAGGGAGTGGGCTCACTCACAATTTTGCCCAAAAACACAACCATGAATAAAGAATGGTACCAAAATGGTTCCAACAGCAACTTCTTCCAACAATCCAACAACAGTTTGGTGAAGAACAATGCATTTTCCAGCACGATGGAGCACCGTGCCATAAGGCAAAAGTGATAACTAAGTGGCTCGGGGACCAAAACTTTGACATTTTGGGTCCATGGCCTGGAAACTCCCCAGATCTTAATCCCATTGAGAACTTGTGGTCAATCCTCAAGAGGCGGGTGGACAAACAAAAAAACCACTAATTCTGACAAACTCCAAAAAGTGATTATGAAAGAATGGGTTGTTATCAGTCAGGATTTGGCCCAGAAGTTGATTGAGAGCATGCCCAGTCGAATTGCAGAGGTCCTGAAAAAAAAGGCCAACACTGCAAATACTGACTCTTTGCATAAATGTCATGTAATTGTCGATAAAAGCCTTGAAAACGTATGAAGTACGTGTAATTATATTTCACTACATCACAGAAACAACTGAAACAAAGATCTAAAAGCAGTTTAGCAGCAAACTTTGTGAAAACTAATATTTGTGTCATTCTCAAAACTTTTGGCCACGACTGTACATAACAAACAAGTGTGAAACAACTGAAAATATGTCATATTCTAGGTTCTTCAAAGTAGCCACCTTTTGCTTTGATTACTGCTTTGCACACTCTTGGCATTCTCTTGATGAGCTTCAAGAGGTAGTCCCCTGAAATGGTTTTCACTTCACAGGTGTGCCCTGTCAGGTTTAATAAGTGGGATTTCTTGCCTTATAAATGGGGTTGGGACCATCAGTTGCGTTGAGGAGAAGTCAGGTGGATACACAGCTGATAGTCCTACTGAATAGACTGTTAGCTGCTTTTTTCTTGCCATAATACAAATTCTAAGTAAAGAAAAACGAGTGGCCATCATTACTTTAAGAAATGAAGGGCAGTCAGTCAGCCGAAAAATTGGGAAAACTTTGAAAGTAAGGGCTATTTGACCATGAAGGAGAGTAATGGGGTGCTGCGCCAGATGACCTGGCCTCCACAGTCACCGGACCTGAACCCAATCGAGATGGTTTGGGGTGAGCTGGACCACAGAGTGAAGGCAAAAGGGCCAACAAGTGCTAAGCATCTCTGGGAACTCCTTCAAGACTGTTGGAAAACCATTTCAGGGGACTACCTCTTGAAGCTCATCAAGAGAATGCCAAGAGTGTGCAAAGCAGTAATCAAAGCAAAAGGTGGCTACTTTGAAGAACCTAGAATTTGACATATTTTCAGTTGTTTCACACTTGTTTGTTATGTATGTAATTCCACATGTGTTAATTCATAGTTTTGATGCCTTCATAGTCATGAAAATAAAGAAAACTCTTTGAATGAGAAGGTGTGTCCAAACTTTTGGTCTGTACTGTATTTAAAAATAATAATTAATTATAATTATTAATAATTAATAAATAATGTGGGGTTAGATCTCCTTATTTGTGTCACTACTTCTTTATTTGTTTAGTTATATTATATCGCTCAACCTCTGTGTGTTGTTCCTATCTCTCTACTTTTTTAGGAAGTTTATTACACTAGCTTTTTCATGTAGGTGTAAATGCGTCCAGGGGTTTAAACATGATATGTATGTTAGTTTAACGATATGGGGCTGGATTAATTATCTTGGTGCATGTATATGAAGTCGTAGCACTTGGGCGGATCTTTCGAGTAATGTAGGTTAATCTATCGGTCACTTGTGGGAGATGTATCAATCAATTACGGAAGATGTTTCTTAACTGGGGAGTGGGGTGGGGGTGTGCGGGTGTCGGCAAGGGGGGGAGGGGGGGAAACTGGGGGTGTTGTTTGGGTATTTAATGTGACTGTAGTGATAATTAATAATTAGTAGTTGGACTGTTCTAGTGTTTCATGTAGGCCAAACGGAGTGAGGGTGTTGAGTTTGAAAATCCAGAACATTTCCTTCCTGCAAAATTGTTGGTAGGAAGGGGTTTGCTCTAGAGGGATAACCTTCAGATCGAGAGGGTTGCCTTCATGTAGTAGTGAGAAATGACGCCATACGCTGTGTGTTGGGATTTTCCTTTTAATGTTTGATCTGTGCTCATTCATCCGCTCTCTCAGCGTTTGTGTGGTTCGGCCTACATAGTAGATGTTACAGGGGCATTGGAGTAGGTAGATAACGTTTCTGCTTGCACATGTCATTTGTTGTTGGAATGATATTTTACCTATAGGATGTATAAGATGTCCATCTCTCTTTCTGCCGTTTTCATCATTTGGCAACATTTACATTTTTTTGTGCCACATTTGAATTCTAGTGGTTTTTTCTATTATTTTTTGTGTGTTCCGTTGTTTTCGGGGTGTATTTGGGCATGAATGGGCTAAATTGTTTTTTAGGGTTTTGGCTCTTCGGAAGGTGAGTCTAGGTGTTTTTGGTATTTCTTTACCTAGTAATGGGGTCTTTTAGTAGTACGGACCAGTGTTTAGTTAAAATATGTCTGATTGTTTGATGATTTTCATTATATCTTGTGATTAGCCCTGGTCTGAAGGAGGTTTCCTTAGTTACTTTTGGTCTGGGTTGGAGGCTTTCCTTCTGGTCTATTTGAGAATTTTTTTTTTTTTAATTTTTGATGAGTTGCGGGGGATAACCTTTTTCCAGGAATCTTTGGCTTAGGGTCTCTATTTGTGTTTTCATGGTGTCTGTATTTGTGCAGTTGCGTCTTATTCTTTTCATCTGGCTAAAGGGTATGTTGGTTTTCCATTTGTGTGATGACAGCTGTTGGAAGTCTAAAAAGCTATTGGCGTCTACGTTTTTGAAATGTGTGCTGGTGGAGATAATGTTGTCTTTACTATTGAGGTGGAGGTCTAGGAAAACTGCGTTTATTGGGTCAGATTCTAATGTGAGATTAATGTTCCAATCATTCTGGTTGAGAGTGTGTACAAATGTTTTAAGGTCCTCATTGTTTCCTTGCCAAATGAAGATGATATCATCGATTATATCTTTTGTAAAATTTGATGTTGGGGTGCTTTAGTAGACCGTGTTGGTCCTCGAAAGCACCCATGAAAAGGTTTGCATAAGAGGGTGCAAATTTGGGGGGGCGTGGTCTGGCTGCCGAGGCGCGCGGATGTAGTGTGCTTCAGCTCCGGAGATAGCACTACAAACCAGCGACTAATATAGCGACTAAACCCACGGTGAACCACCCAAAAGTGGAGGAACTAGTCCCGGAACCTTAACGGAGTATGACTGGTCGCAAAAAGAAAACAATGAAGCACCCACAACTGACGAAATTTTACTTTACAAGAGAAGTGGGAAGGTCTCAAGATGGCGCCGGAGACAGGAATGCCATGACACATGAGCATACGGAAAGCCTGCAATCAACTACTTGCCTAGATTCTGAGAAGGGGTCGGAGGTATGGGCCTCCCCGAGACAGGCGCCAGATGAGGACAGCTTAGAAGCCAGCCAAGAGGAAGTGAGTGAGGCAGCAGCTTCGATCCAAGCTGCCGGGAGAGAGATGGCAGCGGGATCAGCGGACCCTCCACATACTCCGAAAGACACCCGAGCGTCAGAGACAGACGCTATCACTGCAGGTACTCTGGGAGCACAAGGGGGCCCACAAGACACGGGTGAGGCAGAAATTCTGGCATTACCAGTTAATAATATGGCCCTGACTGATACTATTATGAGGGACATGCTTCTAATCCAGAGGCGCTCTCTTTTACATGACATGCGCTCCCTAGTGACCCCATTGCGGAGAGAGGTGGAGGACATTGGGGACAGAACAGACCACCTAGAGCGCAAATTTGGAGAGTTCGCGGGCTCTCATAATGACCTCATTGACGCCCATTATGCCTTAGAAGCAGAGGTAGAGGCAATCAAAAACAAGATGGCGGATTTGGAAGATCGCAGCAGGCGCAACAACATAAAGCTGCGAGGCATTCCAGAGGCTGTGGCAGCCAAGGATATCCCTTCTTATGTGAAAGCGCTGATTAAAAGTGCGCTGCCTCATTGCAGCGACAGGGACTTAGAAATTGATCGGGCTCACAGAGTCCCTCGCCCTAGACACTTGGAGGAAAATATCCCCAGAGATGTTCTCGCTAGAGTTCATTTCTACTCAACTAAGGAGCAACTGATGTCCTTTGCCAGAAAGAATGGCGGGCTGCCCGCTCCATACCACAAAGTGTCATTATATGCAGATTTATCAGCTGTTACACTTAGGCTTCGGAGGGCCCTACTCCCCATTACATCAGCCTTGCAAGCTGCAAAGATACAGTACAGATGGGGGTTCCCGGTACGCCTCATGATACACCACTTGGGGGACCTGCACATAATCAAATCTGTAGAAGAGGGTAGAAAGGTGCTGCAAAGCTGGGACATTCCAATTGAATTACCGAAGGAGCACCACCGAGCCCCTCCTGACAAGATTACAAAAGATTGGGACATAGCCCGCTGAATAGAGGAAGATGGTTCATCGGGGGACGACCAAGGCTGTTATAGCCTATGAGATAGGTTTGAGTGTCTATCGATACAAGTAACAAACCTAGGCTTCAGACGGGACTTTAATTCCCCAAGTTCTTTGGTGTTGGAGAACCTGTTGGTTCTTGTGAATACACCTTCAAGTATTCATGCTTTTAATCCTATGTTATTATGTTTTACCACTGGTATTTGATGCACAAGTAATGACTGGTGCCACAGGTATGCCTGTACAATATTCCACCACCTTCATAATATGGTTGCAGACGTACTGGCTGGGAGGCGTCCTGCACCTTCTTTGCTGGTTAATGTGCGACTTTTTTGCTTTTCGTTTCAAGTTGCTTTATTATGGTAATTGTATTTGCTAGTCTCAATGTGAATGGGTTGAACAGTCCTATGCGCAGATCACACTTATGGAGAGAGGCCAAAATTCTTAAATGTGATGTCCTGGGAGCACAGGAAACCCATATAGTAACCAAGGATGCCCACAGAGTACAGCATGCACAATTCCCTCATATATTCCAAGCTCACTCTGACTCTAAAACCAGAGGGGTTTTGATAGCCATAAAGAACACGCTGGCGTTCACACTGATTGAGAGTATTAATGACCCCACAGGTAGATATGTGATAGTGGTTTGTACTTTAAATAATGTAACCGTCACTCTGGTATCTATATATGCACCCAATACGGGACAGAAAGGTTTCTTCCACAGAGTAATGAAACTGATCAATAAGAAAAAGAGGGGTTGACTGATAATGTTTGGCGACTTTAACATAACTTCAGATCCTGAAATGGACACCTCCTCATATTGCGGGAGGAACGTCCCAGCTCTAGCGGAGGGTGTGTGGAAGGCGGAGGTATATGATATATGGAGGATCCAACATCCGCTAGTTAAAGATTTTACTTTCCACTCAGGGGTTCATAATGTTTACTCTCGCATTGATATGTTTCTTACCGACAGAATAGCATTGTCTAAGGTGGTGGATACGGAGATCAAGCAGATTAAATGGTCTGACCATGCTGCTATTACCATGACACTGGCAGAGGACAATAACTGCTCACCAAGGTATCTTTGGAGGAGTAATCCGATACTGCTATCTTGTCCACAGCATGGTCAGCTCATTGAATCAGACCTGAAAGAATTCTTCCACCTTAACAAAATAGACTCTACTAACCCTATAGTTCTATGGAATGCACATAAGGCATATATCAGAGGGTCATTTATACAACAAGGTGCGGTGCGAAAGAGGAAACTGGAGGAGGCCACATCGCAACTGCTAGCCAAGCTAAAACAAATGGAGGATAACAATAAATTAAGTCCCTCACCCTCAACGGCAGAGGCTTTAAAACAAATAAGACAGGATCTGAGGAATCACATGTTAGAGTCATATGAGAAAGGGCTGCGTAAAAATAAAGCTCGATATTACTCCCAGGGGAATAAAGCAGGCAAACTTTTGGCAGCTAATCTTAAGGCAAAACGGGTAAAGAGCAGAATTCCATATCTCCTACATCCCAAGACACAAACCAAGCTATACTCGCCGTCTGACATTGCAGAGGGTTTACAGTCCTACTACCATGACCTGTACAACCTTAAAGAAACAATACCAACTCCCCCAAACCTGTCAGAGTTGACTGATAAATACCTCAGCTCTTTAAACTTGCCAACCCTAACGAGTGTACAACTCCAGGCCCTCAATGACCAAATAACAATCGAGGAAATAGAGAAGGTGATAACCTCCTTGCCCAGGGATAAGGCACCAGGCCCGGATGGGTTTGCTAGCCATTACTACAAGTGGTTTTCACACATACTGAGTCCCTTTTTGCAGGATTTCTGCCAGACTGCATTATCCTCTGGAGCCTTTCCTAAAGAAAACTTACATGCTACGATTATTACCCTGCCTAAACCAGGTAAACCCTCTGACAGGCCCCAAAACTTTAGGCCCATATCTTTGTTGAATCAGGACGTAAAAATATACGCTAAACTTTTGGCTCTTCGGTTAGCTAAGATACTCCCATCCATAATAAACACGGACCAAACTGGTTTTGTTCCATCCCGTCAGTCCTATTTTAACACTAGGAGAATGTTGGGTATTTTTCATCAGATTACACAGAGAAGGAGCCCCCTCTTGGTCCTGGCCCTGGCCCTGGACGCCCAAAAGGTGTTCGACAGGATTAGATGGTCGTTCGCCTTTTCGGTGCTCACAAATATGGGTTTTGGAGTTTTTATCATGCATGCAATAGAGGCTCTATATAGTAGCCCTACAGCCAGCATATATGTTAATGGGGCTCTTTCAAAAGCGTTTGAACTGACAAACGGCATCAGACAGGGCTGCCCACTATCCCCATTGATTTTTATAATTGCCATGGAACCACTAGCTCAAGCGATCAGGTTAGATCCCCAGGTCTCTGGAGTAGGAATTGGGAGTCAGGAACATAAAATTTCACTATACGCAGATGATGTTCTTTTGTCACTGACAAAACCAGAGGTATCACTGCAAGCGGTTATGAACCAGATAAAAACCTATGGTGATTTATCATATTATCATCTTAACTCTTCCAAGACACAGGCACTCCCAATTAATATCCTGGAAACCCTAACTAGGTCCTTTCGTGAGACTTGGGATTTTGACTGGTGCAAGGAGAGTATAAAATATTTGGGCACTAACATGACTCCTTCTGTGTCAAAGCTATATACGCTCAATTATGAATCTCTGCTTCTGGAGATTGGTAAAGATCTGGAAAACTTTCATAAACATGAAACGTCATGGCTAGGCAGAATTGCAGCTTTTAAGATGTTTATCCTCCCCCGTTTCCTCTATATGTACCGCACTGTCCCAATCCTGTTACCGAACAGTTTCTTCAATAAGGTGCAGAGTATGATGTCTAAATATATTTGGAAGAATAAAAAAACAAGAGTAGCCAGAAGCATCATCCAGAGGACTCGCAGAATGGGGGGTCTTGCAGTACCGATATGAAACTGTATTACTTAACCTCTTTGGTTTCTATGCTTAGAAATTGGGGGCAGGGAAAGGTAGAGATTCCATGGATGCAGATGGAAAAAACTCAAGCAGCGCCTTTTACTCTGACAGACCTACTACATCTACCCTTTTGGGATGTCCCGATTCCAAGCAATTTTACCCCAGTAATCAGGGCGTCCATAGCAGCCTGGAAACAATTGCACAGCATTGCTAACGAGGGGAGCAAGTCAGTATTGACTTCTCTACCCTTTTCTATGGTTAGAGCTTTGCTTCCTCATACTGATTTATCCAATTGGCACCTGGGAGATACAGACAGAGTGGAGATGTTGTATGAGAATGGGAGGCTTCAGTCCTTTCAATCTTTGAAGGAACAATTTAATCTTCCAAAGTCTGAATTTTTTAAATACCTCCAAATTAGGCACCTGCTGCAAACATTACGCCCTACTAACTTACTAAGTTACAACCAAGTGGCTATGATTTATTTGTCCACTAACACTAAAGGGCTTAAAGGGAACCTGTCACTGGGATTTTGTGTATAGAGCTGAGGACATGGGTTGCTATATGGTCGCTAGCACATCCACAATACCCAGTCCCCATAGCTCTGTGTGCTTTTATGGTGTATAAAAACCGATTTGATATATATGCAAATTAACCTGAGATGAGTCAGAGCTTGAAAATATGACTCTTCTCTGGTCACACAAGTAAGATATGACTCTTTTATGTTAATTTGCATATGTATCAAATCGGTTTTTTTTACACAATAAAAGCACACAGAGCTATGGGGACTGGATATTGCAGATGTGCTAGTGGCCATCTAGCAACCCATGTCCTCAGCTCTATGCCCAAAATCCAGGTGACAGGTTCCCTTTAAACTGCTATATGAAGAATTACTCCAGCCAGGGCACAATTCAAGAAATCTCACCCCATGCGTAAATGGCAGAGATCTCTGAACATTCACATATCAGATAGTGACTGGCAGAAGACCATTAAAGCAATCCATTCTCATCTACACTGTTCCACCCATGTTGAATCAGCTCTGAAAACGATTTTGCACTGGTACTATACACCGGAAACTTTAAAGGGTTTCTACCACTTCGTTTTCACATAATTAGCTTTCAGACACTAGCGATTCGCTAGTGTCTGCTCTACCAAACAATCCTAATATAATAGCTTTTGGGGCAGCCGTTTCGCAAAAAAAAAAGAACTTATATTGATATGCTAATTCATGCGCAGTGAATGTCTGACCGCTTCCCTGCTCAGACATCTCCACTGCGCCTGTTCCTCGGAGCACTATGACATTCACTGCGCATGCGCCGAATACATACGCTCACAGGGAGGATCGCATTCCGGAGGAGATGGGCGGGCTGGAGGGACGCGCTGGGCGGCGGCAGTTTGTGAAGGTAGACCGAGCCTCTAGGTGCTAATGACGCCCCCATAGCACCTAGAGGCTCATTAGCATATCAATATAAGTTCTTTTTTTAGTGAAACGGCTGCACAATAAGCTATTATATTAGGATTGTTTGGTAGAGCAGACACTAGCGGATCGCTAGTGTCTGAGAGCTAATTATGTGAAAACGAAGTGGTAGAAACCCTTTAAAATACATGTACCCGGGGGGGCGGAGCTAACCAATGGCCGGGTAAGACGTGCTTTACCTCGGCTCCCGACCGACTCCAACTTCACCGCCTTACAGGACACCCTCCGCTCCGCTGACTACATGAAAGGTCGCAGGAGGAGACCCCCATCGACGCCCGCTCCGACGCGCCGCAAAACGGGAGCGATTTCCCGCTTCTTCGCCTCCTCCAGCCAGACAGATGCTGACAAAGAAGGAGACGATTCTCCCAAGATGGCGTCCAAACAGGTCAGAGCAGCGTCCCCTCCACACCACAGGGATTCAGGCCCACAAGCTCCAGCATCACCACAGCAGCTGAGGGGTACACCTACCAGTTCACCGGCATCCTATGCTGCAGCAGCTAGCTCCGGCTCGGCGGCGGCTTCATCTCCCCCATATGCAGGGTCGTCCTCAGCAGCACCTCAGGGACATTCCCCTAGAAGCCGCTGCTCCCAGGCCACGATTTTTGAATCAGGGGCATCCATGACCCTGCAAAGAGAAGATGAGGACTGGGACTGGAAGGTTCACCTCAAATCCCTCCCCACCAGGCATGAAATAGATGCCTTATTCTCCAGGCTGGAAACATCTCATAAAAGAGACATTGAGGCCTTGCAGCACGACTTGAAGCAGGTGGGTCAGAGGGTAGAGGAGGCTGAATCCATGCAGGATCAAGTGCTGGGGGTCCTAGAATCACACCAACAAGTCATCCAGATACACTCTGCTCAGATTCAAGATATTATCACACATCTGGACGATATTGAAAATAGAAATAGGAGGAATAACCTACGCATTAGAGGCCTTCCTGAATATATTTTACCACAAGACCTAGAGAAATGGGCCATTTCCTTTTTCAATACATTGCTGTCCAGAGATCTGGGACAATCTCTTGAAATAGATCGTATCCACAGAGCCCCTTGGTTCTAAATTAAGCGATCCTAATCGCCCCAGAGATGTCATATGCCGTATACATTTCTTTAAAGATAAGGAGGCCATCTTGAAAGCAGCCAGATCTGCGGGCAAAATCATGCATGCCGACAAAGAAGTCATCATTTTACAGGATCTAGCCAGGCGTACCTTGCAGCTACGCAAAGCGTTGAAACCGCTTTTGACAGCACTCAAAGCCAAGGACATACCTTACAGATGGGGGTACCCATTTCAATTGTCTGCTTCTAAAGAAGGGAAGTCAGCTGTATTCAGATCCCTTGATGACCTCGCTAACCTCTGTGCAGCCTTTGATATCCCGCTCTTGGAGTTACCGGACTGGCCTTGTCCGAGGCAACCCATTCCCACCCCACAGAGGGAAAGATGGCAGATGACCTCACCTAAGCAGAAGAGGGCTCCTAGACGCGATCCTAACCCTGATGATTGATTGTTGGGATATTTTCACTCACTCACCTGAGGGGATTTACACCTTCCTGTTACCTTCATTGTTATATACTGCTATACACTGCGTGCAGAATTATTAGGCAAATGAGTATTTTGACCACATCATCCTCTTTATGCATGTTGTCTTACTCCAAGCTGTATAGGCTCGAAAGCCTACTACCAATTAAGCATATTAGGTGATGTGCATCTCTGTAATGAGAAGGGGTGTGGTCTAATGACATCAACACCCTATATTAGGTGTGCATAATTATTAGGCAACTTCCTTTCCTTTGGCAAAATGGGTCAAAAGAAGGACTTGACAGGCTCAGAAAAGTCAAAAATAGTGAGATATCTTGCAGAGGGATGCAGCACTCTTAAAATTGCAAAGCTTCTGAAGCGTGATCATCGAACAATCGAGCGTTTCATTCAAAATAGTCAACAGGGTCGCAAGAAGCGCGTGGAAAAACCAAGGCGCAAAATAACTGCCCATGAACTGAGAAAAGTCAAGCGTGCAGCTGCCAAGATGCCACTTGCCACCAGTTTGGCCATATTTCAGAGCTGTAACATCACTGGAGTGCCCAAAAGCACAAGGTGTGCAATACTCAGAGACATGGCCAAGGTAAGAAAGGCTGAAAGACGACCACCACTGAACAAGACACACAAGCTGAAACGTCAAGACTGGGCCAAGAAATATCTCAAGACTGATTTTTCTAAGGTTTTATGGACTGATGAAATGAGAGTGAGTCTTGATGGGCCAGATGGATGGGCCCGTGGCTGGATTGGTAAAGGGCAGAGAGCTCCAGTCCGACTCAGACGCCAGCAAGGTGGAGGTGGAGTACTGGTTTGGGCTGGTATCATCAAAGATGAGCTTGTGGGGCCTTTTCGGGTTGAGGATGGAGTCAAGCTCAACTCCTAGTCCTACTGCCAGTTTCTGGAAGACACCTTCTTCAAGCAGTGGTACAGGAAGAAGTCTGCATCCTTCAAGAAAAACATGATTTTCATGCAGGACAATGCTCCATCACACGCGTCCAAGTACTCCACAGCGTGGCTGGCAAGAAAGGGTATAAAAGAAGAAAATATAATGACATGGCCTCCTTGTTCACCTGATCTGAACCCCATTGAGAACCTGTGGTCCATTATCAAATGTGAGATTTACAAGGAGGGAAAACAGTACACCTCTCTGAACAGTGTCTGGGAGGCTGTGGTTGCTGCTGCACGCAATGTTGATGGTGAACAGATCAAAACACTGACAGAATCCATGGATGGCAGGCTTTTGAGTGTCCTTGCAAAGAAAGGTGGCTATATTGGTCACTGATTTGTTTTTGTTTTGTTTTTGAATGTCAGAAATGTATATTTGTGAATGTTGAGATGTTATATTGGTTTCACTGGTAAAAATAAATAATTGAAATGGGTAAATATTTGTTTTTTGTTAAGTTGCCTAATAATTATGCACAGTAATAGTCACCTGCACACACAGATATCCCCCTAAAATAGCTAAAACTAAAAACAAACTAAAAACTACTTCCAAAAATATTCAGCTTTGATATTAATGAGTTTTTTGGGTTCATTGAGAACATGGTTGTTGTTCAATAATAAAATTAATCCTCAAAAATACAACTTGCCTAATAATTCTGCACTCCCTGTAGAGATATATGCATACTATTACCTCGTGGATGGGTCTTCTAGACCTTTACACACACCTGTTCTGTTGTATTCTGCAAATGTTATTCCTGCGTTATTGCAAGTTGGAGTCCAGTAAGGAGACGGTTTGGTCCTTGCTTTCTCCCTACCCCACTTAGGGACCGTGGCACACACCGCCGCGAACGACCTCAGTCGTCACTTAGCACCTTCTGAACTGACGATGTTGGTTCTTCCAAATAAGATTTACATGTTTTATATGTGCACTACCTTGTGTTTAATTGTTTCCCTTTTTGTCTCCAATCCCTTATGTGTCCTTCCCTATGCCCCTACTGCATCCCTGATGGTACTGAAAAGATCTAAGAGATTATGCCTTCCTCTCACTAATATTCCTCAAAATGGCACCTATATGGTTTTGCACTTTTAATGTTAGGGGTTTCAATAAACCTGAGAAGCGTAGTCAGATTTTATACAACCTCCATAAGAAGAGAGTTATGATTGCTATGATTCAGGAAACTCACTTTAAAGCAGGTGCCGTTCCCAAATATGCTAATCGTTATTATCAGAATTGGTTCCATGGTCCTAATCCCACCAGCAGGTCGGGGGGAGTTTCTATAGGACTCCACAAATCATTTAGCCATACAGTCTTATCTTCTGAGATAGACTTGAAAGGCAGGTATGTTTTCATTAAGCTCTCTGTGGATCGCTCTGTTATAACTGTAGCTAATGTCTATTTTCCTAACCAGGGGCAGACAACCTATGGATCCAAGATTTTGAAAAAACTATCCAAATTTGCAGATGGTTCTCCGATCATACTTGGAGGCGACTTCAACCTAGTGATGGACCCGCTGCTGGATTCCTCATCTGGTAGGTCCTCAATCTCCCCGAGTTCTTTGCGCAGATTCAAATCTGAGCTCATGGCACTCCGCCTGGTGGATTTGTGGCGTATTTTGCATCCAGGTGTCAGGGATTATAGCTTTCACTCCCCAATCCACAACAGTTATAGTAGACTCGACCATATCTTTATATCTCAACAACTGTTGGACTCTGGGCCTAAATGCTCTATTGACACTCGCCTGTGGTCTGATCATGCACCAGTGTGTGGCATTATCTCTTCCCAACCCTCTTGCCCCCGGGCCTTCTCATGGAGACTGAATGACAACCTGCTCTCAGACATGGTCTGCTTAGCAAACATCCGGAAAGCTATTACTGACTTTACTAACGACCATCTGGCGGATTTGACTGCCCCCCCTATTAAATGGGAGGCCCTCAAATGCGTGCTTAGGGGGGTGTTTATTTCACATGGCTCCAGACTGAAAAAAGAACGCTCCCACAAATTGAAATCTCTCCTATCTGATCTGGCCACAAAAGAAAATTTAAATAAAAATTCCCCTACTGACACTCTAAAATCAGACATTTCTTTAGTTCAGCATCAAATACTGCAGATCCTAGACCAAAAATCTTTATGTTTTAGAGATAAAATTAGACACGGGTTCTTTGAATATGGTAATAAATGTGGCAGCTGGTTAGCTAGGGCCTTACATCCCCGAACTGCTTTGACTCATGTTCCATCAATTAATACACGTACAGGAGGTTCCGTATATAACCCGGTAGACATCACTGCGGAGTTTTAATCCTTTAATGCATCCTTATATAATCTTCCAGCATATGCTCTCTCACGGGAATCTTCAGTTGGTGATGAAACTCGTGACTATCTAGCCCAATTTGGCCCCACCCCCATCTCTGACGAAGATGCAGCCACGTTGGAAGATGATTTTACCCTCCCTGAACTAGAATCAGTGATCAAGAATCTGAAGAATGGGAAATCCCCAGGCCCTGATGGATTGACCTCTCGGTTCTATAAAATCCTCCGAGAGGATCTTACACCCTTATTGGTTAAAACCTTTAATTCCATCTCACCGGATTGTCCATTTACAAGGCAAGCTCTCCAGGCACATATCACAGTCATTCCTAAACCACGTAGAGACCCAGCTTCGTGCTCTAATTATAGGCCTATCTCCTTGCTCAATGTGGATCTCAAAATGTATGCCAAGCTTTTGGCTCTAAGGATCCACCCACACATTTCAGGTTGTATCCACAAAGAGCAAGTAGGATTTGTACCAAGACGGGAAGCCCGTGATAATACACTTAAAACGCTAGGACTGATAGCGAGAGCACAACAAACCAAAATCCCGCTATGCCTTCTCGCTGTAGACGCTGAGAAGGCGTTTGATAGGGTAAGTTGGCGGTTCTTGGAGGAAACCCTGCGCCACATTGGCTTAGGAGACAAAATGATCCATAGGATATTAGCTCTTTACTCCTCCCCTTCAGCCTGTGTTCGTGTTAATGGACTTCTATCTGCCCCTTTTGAGATTCGGAATGGAACACGTCAAGGGTGTCCCTTGTCACCCTTTTTATACACTCTTGTGATGGAATCCCTTGCTAATGCTCTTCGGGCAAATCCTTCCATCTCGGGTCTCAAACTTGGTAATACAGAACACAAACTGTCTCTGTTCGCAGATGACCTGCTTGTATATTTGACCTCTCCCAGGATTGGCTTGCCCTTGATTCTTCGTGAATTCGATCTCTTTGGTCGCCTTAGTAACTTTAAAGTCAATGTGCAGAAGTCAGAGATTTTAAACATAAACATGCCCCAACGGGAAGCAGATTTCTTAAAGGACTCTTTCTCCTTTAAGTGGACCTCCCAACACATTAAATACTTAGGAGTATACATACCAGCAAATTTGACACATGTTTTTAAGCTTAACTATTTACCCTTGCTTAGAGCTATTGAATCTAGTTTCCATAAATGGACTCCACTCCAGATCTCTTGGTTTGGGAGGATTAATGTAGTGAAAATGGACATTTTACCGCGCCTCCTATATTTGTTCCAGACGATCCCATGTAAAATTCCCTTAACCTATTTTGCTAAGATCAGGAGAATGGTATCGGTCTTCGTATGGAAAGCGCCCAGGGCTAGACTTAGTTATAGCTTGATATCTCGTTCTAAAGCTTTAGGAGGTACGAGTCTGCCAAATTTCATCTCATATTATAGAGCGACAATCATGAATTGTGTGCTTGATTTGTGTCACAACCGCTCTACTAAACTATGGGTGGAAATTGAGCATGAAATGGCTCCGCATTTGGCCACTGGAGTCTTTTGGTTGTCCCCTACTTCCTTGAATTTATTGCCTAACTCGCAATCCCCGATGCTTCTATATACCTTGGCTAGGCTCTGGGCTAAATTTGCGGTCAAACTTAGCCTTATACATTCTCCTGGTCCTCTCACGACACTCACAGGCCATGCAGATCTTCCCACAGGTTTGAGTCAGCTCCCAGCTCTGGGAGACCAGAATAGACATCCAATTAAATTGATAGACATCTATAAGCAGAATGGTCTACTCCCTTTGGATGACCTCTCCCACATTATTCCTTCGGGCCCTGGACGCTGGCTCCTCTATTTTCAGTTGCGTAGCTTTATTAAATCCCTGATGCCTGGATTGCGGTCATGTCCCCCCTTAACTGAATTTGAAAAAAATGAGCACAGCAAGGTCAGCTCCTGATCATGCTATATCTCTACTATATGCCATGTTGAACTCTGGGGAGAAAGGGGATTCTTCCACAGGTACTCAAGGAACTAAACTCAAATTCATGTCTGATTGGGAATCGGAACTGGGATCCACCTTCTCAGCAGACCAATGGTCTAGATCACTTCTCTTCACTCATAAGTTAACTGTGTCTTGTAATTTACAGGAACTTAACTATAAAATCCTTAGCAGATGGTATAGGACCCCAGTGCGATTACGCCAATTTTATCCTCAGGTTCCTGATACATGCTGGAGGTGTCTTAATGCAAGGGGCTCCATGACACATATTTGGTGGGACTGCCCGCGCGTAGCCCCCCTGTGGCGAGAGATCTTTGACTTATATAACTTCTTATACAAAGCCACTGTTGTACCCTCACCTGCGATAGCTCTTCTATCCATGTTCTCAGGGCGGATTTCGCAGATTAAGAAGGGCGCCCTTCGCTTGTTTATCTTAGCTATGAGACAGATAATTCCCCGTCAATGGAGGTCTACAGAGAGTCTTTCGAGAGTGACCTGGTCTAACGCTCTAGACTCACTAGTTCATATGGAAGAGTTAGGTGCTGTGGATTCAGGATCTGCTTCGGCCTTCTGGGGGATTTGGGACCCATGGAATCAGTTTCGCGCCTCCACATCTTTCCATGATTGGTTGACAACAGGTATTATTCCGGGTAATGGCTCCTAAATAATACACTCGGCAGGGCCCTTCTATCTTATACCTTTCCCTTCCTTTCCCCTTCCTTTTGTTTGTCATGTCTTGGTCTGTCATGTCTTGTGATGTTTTTCCTTGTCCTATGTGGTTGTTGGTCTAAAATTTAGAGAATGTATACCATATGTGTTCTTATACTCATTTCCAGAAGCCCCTATGGGCTTGTTACTTGAAAAGAATGTTCTGTAATGCTAATTATAGAATGTACTACTATCTCAGATTTATCTGTATGACCAGTTGTCGACCTTTGTATTTCTTATGTTTATGAATACGTATTCGATATATTTATACATTACTCATGTATACGCTTTAATAAAATAATGATTGAACCATAAAATACATGTACCCAGGAATGTCTGGTGAGTGTTGGAGGGGTTGTGGATGTGGGGGGACACTTTTCCACATTCTTTGGCAGTGTCCATTGATTAAGGGATACTGGAAAGCTTGTGGGGAACTGTTGGGACTGATACTTCCGCAACGGTTTGGATGGACACCGCAACTTGCGTTACTTTTAATTGGGATTAGTGATTTCCCAGCAGATGACAGAAAATTGATATGCATATTCTGTGTTATAGCTAAAATATTGCTACTGCGGAGATGGAAATCTCAAGAAGTACCTAAAATAGAGGATCTGATATACGAAATAAACACCACTTTTGCCTATGAAAAAATCATTGCCTTGGGTAATGGTTTATACCAAAAATCCATGAGAAAGTGGCAACTGTGGATAGACTCCCCTTATTGCAAAAAGGGCTGAGGATGTGTGGGATAAGTATGCGTGGTACGTGTGCATGTTGTGCTCTGTTCTAGTTGCATCTACTTCGCGCTTGGGACTGTCTATACTCACCTAGCATAAATATACATTTTGGTAACAAGAGAAGGGGGTGGAGACCTTTTTTCTGTTAATTTCTGTTATTTATCAGATTTGTAAGGCTTTTGTTCTGATTAAAGCATATGATATTGTATCCAAAGGTGGGCTCCAGATGTGGAAGGCGACCATCAGATCCAGTGGGGTTATGTATTGACAAAGTTTATGTCAATGTACTGTTACTATGTTTGAAATAACTCAAATGTAACTCAAAAATTATTAATGTTACTGCAATGCATCTTTATTGTAACATGCAAAATTTTTGAAATTTCAATAAAAACGATTGAAACAAAAAAGAGGGTGCAAATTTGGTGCCCATTGCTGTTCCTTTGGTTTGGATGTAAAATTTTTCTTTATACGTGAAATAATTGTGGCATAGGATGAATTCTATGGATCTCAGAATAAATTCCTTTTGGACTGATGTCATGATGGTGTCGTTGTCTAGATATGTGTTTGTGGCTTTAAGGCCTAGTGAATGTATGATGTTGCTGTATAATGATGTTACATCTAGCGTGGCCCAGATGTAGTCATCTTGACATGTGACTTCATCTAGGCTCTGGATGAGGTGTGCTGAGTCTTTAAGGTGGGATGGGAGGGTGATAACGTATCTTTGAAGGATGCCGTCAATGTATTCTGACAGGTTGGATGTTAGGGAGTCTATGCCTGAGATTATTGGTCTGCCGGGGGGGTCGGATAGGGATTTATGTATTTTGGGGAGGTAGTAGAATCGAGCAATGGCTGGATGGGATACTTTGAGATATTTCTGTTCTTTTTTATCTAGAATTCCTTGGGATGATCCATGTTCTATCAGGTCATGAAGCTGGGTTTTGTAGTTTTTGGTGGGATCTTCTGTAAGGGGTCTATAGTAGTTGGTGTCTAACAGGATTCTTTGGGCCTCTTTTTCGTACTGATCCGTGTTGAAGACAACTATCTCTCCTCCTTTTTATGGTTGGTGTAAAGGTTATCTAGTTTGAGTTTGTAGGGTGCTGATTTGGATTTGTCTGATTTGGTTAGTCCAATGTCTTTTTTTGGGGGACCTTCGGTTGGGGGAAATGCACGTTTGAGGTCATCTAGAACCATATTGTAATAGCTTTCTAGGTGCGGGCCTCTGCTTTCTAGAGGATAGTAAGAGGATTTGTTTTTTAATGGAGGTTTTATGGTGATAGTGGATTCCGGAGTCAGTGTCTCGTTGTGTGTTGTGGTTGATGCCGATAAGGTGGAAGCTATTGCATCGTTTGTACCATCGGTGTTGGGGCTTTTATTTGTATTTGTTCCACAATTTTTAATACAGAAGTGGCGCTGGAGAGTTAATCTTCTAATAAACTGATCTACGAAAGGAAACAACCTAAAAGAACACCTAAGAATATATGAATACAATCTAGTACGTTCTAAATGCACCAAACTCCTTAGAGACCTTAGGGACTACAGCAACAACCTAGTAAGAACCTGGGAAAGGAAACCCCGTAGAGGAGCCCTTAGACACCAAACCCTCCCAGCTGAAAACCCCTCATCTAGCACCTTCCTCCTGAACACTAGACAAAACCCCAAACATACTAGACACAACAATAATACAGAAATAAAAGGGAAACCCAAAATCTACGCCAAAGGCAGTAAGCAGACAAGAAGGAAAAATAAATATAATACAAAACAATAAGCCGAATAGGTACAACCTCCCACCAAATCCGCCCAAATTAGTACCTACCATTCCATTTCCCATCAACAGGAGAGAAAAAAAAACCCTCCCTACCACCAACTCCCCAAACAACCTAACCCCAACACACGAAGGCAACCCAGATTTATCCATCTATACCACACCTCAGGCAACCAACAAACAAGGATCCAACACCCGGTCACACCACACACCGGGAGCCACGCAGGCCAAAAACATACCCGCACATATCTCACAGCTTGCCCATCAACTCCCTCTTCAAAATCTTAGTGCAGCAGAAACAGATACAGATGAAGACCTACCACATCCACTATCCCCACTAAATATTACCACCCACTCAGCTCATCCTATCTGAACCCAGACCAACATTTTGTAGACTTACCCCCCCACTCTAACAGAAAGTCCTCTCCTAGAGCAGCTATCTACGCTCAACAAGACAGGACCAAGAGGGGTTCACCATCACTCACAATACCCACACCCCGCTTAAACTTATCCAGCACATAAATCCTAAAACAGACTCATCTCCACACCAGGCCCTTCCCACCCCACTCAATCAAAACTACAGGAACCACTAAAAATCACCAACTTTTACAGCCCCATCCCGAACCCCAAAAAAAGACCAAACCCCGCTACAGAGGATGTAGAGGTGGCAGGAAACAGTCTACCAACAAACAAAAAATACAAACCAAAAACCCAATTATGATCAAATCTGAATCTGACACACTGAAAGAAAAAGGTATCTTCAATCTCTCTGGATATAGCCTAAACGAAACAGAATTACAACTACTAAGCAAGGGCCTATCTTTCTGCCCTACCAATAAACCAGACCTTTTTGGGCTATTCGTAGATCTTAATCAGTTTATTAGAAGATTAACTCTCCAGCGCCACTTCTGTATTTAAAATTGTGGAACAAATACAAATAAAAGCCCCAACACCGATGGTACAAACGATGCTTCCACCTTATCGGCATCAACCAAAACACACAACGAGACACTGACTCCGGAATCCACTATCACCATAAAACCTCCATTAAAAAACAAATCCTCTTACTATCCTCTAGAAAGCAGAGGCCCGCACCTAGAAAGCTATTACAATATGGTTCTAGATGACCTCTAACGTGCATTTCCCCCAACCGAAGGTCCCCCAAAAAAAGACATTGGACTAACCAAACCAGACAAATCCAAATCAGCACCCAACAAACTCAAACTAGATAACCTTAACACCAACCATAAAAAAGCCCTAAAAAGCCTAAAAGACAACCCCCAACATCGTTATAAAAAGCGCAGATAAAGGAAGAGAAATAGTTGTCCTCAACACGGATCAGTACGAAAAAGAGGCCCAAAGAATCCTGTCAGACACCAACTACTATAGACCCCTTACAGAAGATCCCACCAAAAACTACAAAACCCAACTTCATGACCTGATAGAACATGGATCATCCCAAGGAATTCTAGATAAAAAAGAACAGAAATATCTCAAAGTATCCCATCCAGCCATTGCTCGATTCTACTACCTCCCCAAAATACATAAATCCCTATCCGACCCCCCCGGCAGACCAATAATCTCAGGCATAGACTCCCTAACATCCAACCTGTCAGAATACATTGACGGCATCCTTCAAAGATACGTTATCACCCTCCCATCCCACCTTAAAGACTCAGCACACCTCATCCAGAGCCTAGATGAAGTCATGTGTCAAGATGACTACATCTGGGCCACGCTAGGTGTAACATCATTATACAGCAACATCATACATTCACTAGGCCTTAAAGCCACAAACACATATCTAGACAACGACACCATCATGACATCAGTCCAAAAGGAATTTATTCTGAGATCCATAGAATTCATCCTATGCCACAATTATTTCACGTATAAAGAAAAATTTTACATCCAAACCAAAGGAACAGCAATGGGCACCAAATTTGCACCCTCTTTTTTTGTTTCAATCGTTTTTATTGAAATTTCAAAAATGTTGCATGTTACAATAAAGATGCATTGCAGTAACATTAATAATTTTTGAGTTACATTTGAGTTATTTCAAACATAGTAACAGTACATTGACATAAACTTTGAATTCATCCTATGCTACAATTATTTCACGTATAAAGAAAATTTTTACATCCAAACCAAGGGAACAGCAATGGGCACCAAATTTGCACCCTCTTATGCGAACCTTTTCATGGGTGCTTTCGAGGACCAACACGGTCTACTAAAGCACCCCAACATCAAATTTTACAAAAGATATATCAATGATATCATCTTCATCTGGCAAGGAAACAATGAGGACCTTAAAACATTTGTACACACTCTCAACCAGAATGATTGGAACATTAATCTCACATTAGAATCTGACCCAACAAATACAGTTTTCCTAGACCTCCGCCTCAATAGTAAAGACAACATTATCTCCACCAGCACACATTTCAAAAACGTAGATGCCAATAGCTTTTTAGACTTCAACAGCTGTCATTACCACAAATGGAAAACCAACATACCCTTTAGCCAGATGAAAAGAATAAGACGCAACTGCACAAATACAGACACCATGAAAACTCAAATAGAGACCCTAAGCCAAAGATTCCTGGAAAAAGGTTATCCCCCGCAACTCATCAAATTTCTCAAATAGACCAGAAGGAAAGCCTCCAACACAGACCAAAAGTAACTAAGGAAACTCCCTTCAGACCAGGGCTAATCACAAGATATAATCAAAATCATCAAACAAACAGACATATTTTAACTAAACACTGGTCCGTACTACTAAAAGACCCCATACTAGGTAAAGAAATACCAAAAACACCTAGACTCACCTTCCAAAGAGCCAAAACCCTAAAAAACATTTTAGCCCCATCATGCCCAAACACACCCCGAAAACAGCGGAACACACAAAAAATAATAAAAAAAAAACACTAGAATTCAAGGGATCTTCCAAATGTGGCACAAAAAAACGTAAATGTTGCCAAATGATGAAAACGGCAGAAAGAGCTGGACATCCCACATCCTATAGGTAAAATATCATTCCAACAACAAATGACATGTGCAAGCAGAAACGTTATCTACCTACTCCAATGCCCCTGTAACATCTACTATGTAGGCCGGACCACACAAACGCTGAGAGAGCGAATGAATGAGCACAGATCAAACATTAGAAGGAAAATCCCAACACACAGCGTATGGCGTCATTTCTAACTACTACATGAAGGCAACCCTCTCGATCTGAAAGTTATCCCTCTAGACTAGAGCAAACCCCTTCCTACCAACAACTTTGCAGGAAGGAAATGTTCTGGATTTTCAAACTCAACACCCTCAATCCGTTTGGCCTAAACGAAACACTAGAACACGGCAACTACTAATTATTAATTATCACTACAGTCACATTAAATACCCAAACAACACCCCCAGTTCCCCGGCCTTCCCGCCCCCCCACCGACACCCGCACACCCCCACCCCACTTAAGAAACATCTCCCGTAATTGATTGATACATCCCCCACAAGTGACCAATAGATTAACCTACATTACTCGAAAGATCCGCCCAAGTGCTACGACTTCATATACATGCACCAAGATAATTAATCCAGCCCCATATCGTTAAACTAACATACATATCCTGTTTAAACCCCTGGACGCATTTACACCTACATGAAAAAGCTAGTGTAATAAACTTCCTAAAAAAGTAGATAGATAGGAACAACACAAAGAGGTTGAGCGATATAATATAACTAAACAAATAAAGAAGTAGCGACACAAATAAGAAGATCTAACCCCACATTATTTATTAATTAATAATTATAATTAATTATTATTTTTAAATATATATGTCTTTTCTCCATGGATTTTATCCCGTATATATATTTTCTTCATATATATATATTTTTTTAACGGATTTTATTCCTCAGAATGTATCTCCAGTAGACAACCCCACCATCACCTCCTATTTCAGACTTCTCATCATTTTTATCCCTTTTTTCCCCTCTATATCTTATACTTTATACAAATACATGAACTACATAAACCTCTATCAGAACATACATATACCTCGATGTTGAGGCCTTGTACACAAATATTAGGCACGACCTAGGGATCAAGGCAGTGTCCACTTTCCTTTCCACTAAGAGCACCCAATTCCGTACACACAATGAGTTTTTGTTAACTCTTCTTAAATTTCTCCTCACGCACAATTATTTCCTTTTTGATGGGCATTATTATTTACAGTCAGTCGGTACCGCTATGGGTAGTAAATGTGCACCAAATTATGCTAATCTTTTTTTAGGGTGGTGGGAGGATACTATTGTTTTCACACACGACTTCTCTCGTTACACTGAGCACATAATTTTCTGGGGTAGGTACATCGATGATGTATTAATACTCTGGGAAGGCACTACTGACACTTTTCACGAGTCTGTTTTGGCGCTTAATACCAATTCTATTGGCATGAAATTCACTTCAGAGATCCATGACAAAACCATCACGTTTCTTGATCTCAAACTCACCCTGGACCCTGATGGCCACATCCAGTCTGAGATTCATCGCAAACCTACAGCGACGAACAATCTCCTGCAGTGGAGTAGCTACCACCCGAGACCACCACTCAAAAAGGGAATACCTGTGGGACAATATATCAGAGCCCGCAGGAATTGTTCGGATGACGCAAGTTTTCCAAAAGAGAGTAAGATACTGTATGATCGCTTCAGGGAAAGGGGTTACCCCAAAAAGGTTTTACATCAAGCCTATGCCAGGGCAAGTAACACCAATCGGATGGAACTGCTAAATACTATGCCCAAAGGCCTTAAGGGACATGTGGTCAGATGTATTGGCACCTTTGATGCCCAAAATAATCAGGTTTTCCATATTCTGAAAAAACACTGGCATGTCCTGTGGGCAGATAATGACCTGAGGGCAGTAATTACGCAGAAACCTAGTGTTACTTACCGCCGAGGTAGAAATCTAAAGGACACTTTGGTTCATAGCTTTTTTCGTCCTGTACCACCTAAAACCACCTGGCTTACGTCGAATGTAGTGGGTACCTACCCCTGTGGAGATTGTGTCTTCTGCCCACTTGTGAAAAGGTGTCGATCATTTATCAACCCTGTGGACGAGAAAGAATATCACATAAGGCAATACATTAACTGCAAGACCAAAGGCATTGTATATGCTATCCAATGTTCGTGCCCCAAGATCTATGTTGGCAAGACGTCCCAGGAGTTCAGGAGGAGGATCTCCCAACATATACAGTTGCAAGAAAAAGTATGTGAACCCTTTGGCATGATATGGATTTCTGCACAAATTGGTCATAAAATGTGATCTGATCTTCATCTAAGTCACAATAATAGACAATCACTGTCTGGTTAAACTAATAACACACAAAGAATTTAATGGTACCATGTTTTTATTGAACACACTATGTAAACATTCACAGTGCAGGTGGAAAAAGTATGTGAACCCCCTAGACTAATGACATCTCCAAGAGCTAATTGGAGTGAGGTGTCAGCCAACTGGACTCCAATCAATGAGATGAGATTGGAGGTGTTGGTTACAGCTGCCCTGCCCTATAAAAAACACACCCCAGTTCTGGGTTTGCTTTTCACAAGAAGCATTGCCTGATGTGAATGATGCCTCGCACAAAAGAGCTCTCAGAAGACCTACGATTAAGAATTGTTGACTTGCATAAAGCTGGAAAGGGTTATAAAAGTATCTCCAAAAGCCTTGCTGTTCATCAGTCCACGGTAAGACAAATTGTCTATAAATAGAGAAAGTTCAGCACTGCTGCTACTCTCCCTAGGAGTGGCCATCCTTTAAAGATGACTGCAAGAGCACAGAGCAGACTGCTCAATGAGGTGAAGAAGAATCCTAGAGTGTCAGCTAAAGACTTACAAAAGTCTCTGGCATATGCTAACATCCCTGTTAGCGAATCTACGATATGTAAAACACTAAACAAGAATGGATTTCATGGGAGGATACCACAGAGGAAGCCACTGCTGTCCAAAAAAAACCATTGCTGCACGTTTACAGTTTGCAAAAGAGCACCTGGATGTTACACAGCAGTACTGGCAAAATATTCTGTGGACAGATGAAACCAAAGTTGAATTGTTTGGAAGAAACACACAACACTATGTGTGGAGAAAAAGAGGCACAGCACACCAACATCAAAACCTCACTCCAACTGTGAAGTATGGTGGTGGGGGCATCATGGTTTGGGGCTGCTTTTCTGCATCAGGGCCTGGACGGATTGCTATCATCAAAGGAAAAATGAATTCCCAAGTTTATCAAGACATTTTTCAGGAGAACTTAAGGCCATCTGTCCACCAGCTGAAGCTCAACAGAAGATGGGTGTTGCAACAGGACAACGACCCAAAGCATGGAAGTAAATCAACAACAGAATGGCTTAAACAGAAGAAAATACGCCTTCTGGAGTGGCCCAGTCAGAGTCCTGACCTGAACCCGATTAAGATGCTGTGGCATGACCTCAAGAAAGCGATTCAGACCAGACATCCCAAGAATATTGCTGAACTGAAACAGTTCTGTAAAGAGGAATGGTCAAGAATTACTCCTGACCGTTGTGCACGTCTGATCTGCAACTACAGGAAACGTTTGGTTGAAGTTATTGCTGCCAAATGAGGTTCAACCAGTTATTAAACCCAAGGGTTCACATACTTTTTCCACCTGCACTGTGAATGTTTACATGGTGTGTTCAATAAAAACATGGTAACATTTAATTCTTTGTGTGTAATTAGTTTAAGCAGACTGATTGTCTATTGTTGTGACCTAGATGAAGATCAGATCACATTTTATGACCAATTTGTGCAGAAATCCATATTATTCCAAAGGGTTCACATACTTTTTCTTGCAACTGTAAGTAGTATAAACACCAAGGCGGACACGTCAATCTCCAGGCACGTTAGGGCCTATCATGGTGGAGACCATAAGGGGCTTAAATTCTGGGGAATTTGTAAAAAAAAAATAGGTGTTAGAAAGGGCGATTTGGATGCCATCCTGTTGCAGGAAGAGACTAGGTGGATCTATCGCCTTGACAGTCTCAATCCTAAAGGGCTCAATGAAGGCTTTGCCTTCACTGCTTTCCTTTAAGAACGAAGGAGAGTTTAAAGTTTTATGTTGGTTTTCGTTTTTTCTTATTTCAAAGTGTTACTTGACACCTATATGATCACATGATTATTATCTTACCGAACCAAAATTATAGTGTACCATAGTACTGTGTTGATTATTAATAATCTGTCCTGTTGGTATGTCCAGTCCTTATATGGATATATCTTACTGGCAAATATTAACATATACCGGCATTCTAACTGTTAAAGCTATTACTTCGATTATGCAACTGGAGACTTACAGATGATGCATTAGTGCAATACCATCTATCTTGAGTACACCTAACCTAATGCCTTAACGGGGCACATTCCTAGACTTGCACCATGGATATGAATCTAATGCATTTATGCAGCATTTTGGTGTCCCTTAGTCTATGCATAATAGGTGTCTCCTAGTCTATGTTTAATAGTCATCAGCGCAATATCCCACCAACAATGTACCCACACAATATCGGACTATTCTAAGTGTGAGCGTAGCTTCTATTCGCGAAGCCGCTCCGCTCCTGGGTAGAGTCCGTGCGCATCCTGGTCTTGCGCAACGCATGCGCACTGCAACAACTTGGTCCCTTTCGGTCTAAGTACTCACGCAGACTCCTAGTGCGCAGTGCTTCCCCGATGACGTATAAAGTAGGCGACTGTTATTGTGGTTTAACCTGGCCTGTGGGCGTGCGATTCCTGAGGTAATAGGCTGGTCATGTTATTTGCCGTGAATATGATTGGACGTTAGTCCTGTCAATCCCTAACACATGTATTTAATCTTCCAGTCGTATGGTGACACCCATTGCTGCCCATTTCCCCTGAAGAAGCCAGAATCCTGGTGAAACATGTCGGGGGGCAGTGTTAGTTTTTAAACGCAGCCTCCTACTCCACAGTGAATTAGTTGAAGGTAGTCCGGCTGGACTATACTCTACTAGTTGGTTCTTTCATGAGCCTCGGATAGACACAGCATCAAAACTGTGTCTATCACTGTTTGTGGGGCTAATTGCCATTTGGCTCTAATGCTGGTCTGAAGCGTACAAGGTTGCCAATTGCGCTCCTTTGACAGTGGGTTGAAACACTCCTTGCTCCCACTGCTTTACACTGTCGCACTGACAAAACCATTCAGTCAGCAACAGCTCTACAAGTCTTGACAAGACTGCTAATTTTTGTAATTCATGGATGAGTTTTTAACCGCAAGCTGAATAAACGCACATTCCTTTATCCAAGTGGAGCTGGATTTCTTTCAACTTCTTTTTGCATTGCTGCCTGTACCTGACACGGGTTATCCGTGCTCACAACCAAAGGGCAGGTGAGAGCTGCTAAACTTCTCTTTTCTTCGATAGCACCCTGTATCTTAAGTGTGCAGGTGGGAGTTAGTGCACATCTCCGCGCCTCCGTCACCGTACAATATTTGTACTCACTAGTGGAGTGGCGACTGTATTTTTTACTTTTTTTTGGTTTGTTAAAATTAAATTAAACAATAACAAACAATCATTTGCACTCATTTTCACATATGCATTTTATATATTTAAGAATAAAAGTGAAGTATTAATTTCACCTGGGTCAAGATAGGTTTCATTGCCTGTTCAGGCATTTGTTAATAAACATACAACACCGCATCAAAATACCCAATTCAAGCAGATCGTGATGTGGAAGCACATATAACCCCCCTATTGATATCTTTTAGTCAATAGTCATGCACACCAATGTTTAGACACCCCAATGATGTTATCTAGAATACATCCCAATAAACTGACCCAATGATGGATCTTATTATAAAGACCACTGCAAAGATGCGCCTATCTGGTCCGTTTATGCCTCCATAATAAAATGACCGCAAGTAGCATATAAAGATCGGAGGAAAAAGCATTGAAGATCGCACTAGACGGAAGATCAACATGCGTTCCAGCTTGGAACGCTATACCCCACTTCCGGACATGCGCACAAGACGCACGACAACTCCGGGAAGAGAAAAACAGAGCCGGACGCCATGATGCGTTCCAGCCTGGAACGCATCGACTTCCGGCCGGCCGAACAGATTGGATTTTAGCGGTTTTTCTCCCCCTGTGGGCGGTCCCCTGGTACTTTTGGCGCCCTTTTACCAATTAGGCGCCATTTTAACAACACTTTAATAATAGAATAAGGGTATAAATACCTGCTACCCCAGACAGATCAAATATTACTCCTGATGAAGGGACGTGCCTGTCCCGAAACGCGTTGAGCCGGATTTTTACATGTATTGCAATAAAGACAAGTGAACAGAAGCACCCGTGTGATTAGCTGCCTTCATCTGTTAAGATTCTAGAAGCGATCAAGGCTGGGAGGGTATTTGGTTTACAGGTGTATTATGCTTATCCTGGTAAACCGCCCCCCTCGTGAAGTGAGTAAATAAGCATACGATACTACAGTATTTTTTATTATATTTACTTGTATCCTTTTAAACAGATTTTACTTATTTGTTACAACTCACTCGCCTTACTACACCACACTATGTCATGTATGACACTACAAAAAACTGTCTCTTAGGCACTTGAGACACAATGTAGTGCACTTATGCTCATCCATTTTGAAATTGTTCCTACCTTGCCTGTAGATTTTTATATATCTTAAATATTATATTTTATTTTTTATATATCTACACACATTTTATTACACTTTTTTACAATTTTGAAGTTTGTGTAAAATCCACTGTACCCTTAAATATCTTGACACTGACCTACCACTATTGGCGCTGAAAAGGGGTTTTCCAAGAACAGGCGAGATTGAGGTGGTACCAATACCCATCAGTCCCCCTAGTTCGTAATACATGTAACCATTGAACAGAAAAATAATTATATGTGGCTTCCAAGTGGAAGGATTTTTGGCCTCATGCAGATACCATAGCTGCATGTAGTACTGTTATCACATGAATCTGGAGTACAACACCTGAAACTGTGAACTACAAGGGAGCACTACTACGGAAGAGGTGACACTAAAAACGAAGAGGAGGAACTATAACAAATGATAGGGCTCTATCAATCAATGAGGCGGTCTCTTTGGACCACTATAAACTACGTGAGCAGTATAAACTATGAGGGGGAACTAATGCTCATTAAGGGACATTATGGGCATTGGGCAATTGTATTTGAGATGAGGGGGTCATTATGGGGCGCTAAAACCTGAGAGGGGGGCTGTTACTGTTCTGGGGCAGAAATTCCTTTGTAGGCGCAAAGTGCATTATTATGGTCTACGTGCAAGGGCAAAAAGGTGGGCATGGGGGCGTGGCTTGCTCATGGCTGAGTAGGACGTGCATCGCTGCAGCTCTCCCGCCACTCCGGCTATTTTCAGGCTATAAACCCATCAATAACCAGATCAAAATGGGTAGGAAAACAGCAAAGGGCAATGCGGATACCGACCAGCAAGGAGATGGAGCCGGCATCCAGAAATTTTTCGGATCTCAGCCGAACACAGCGGGACAGCAAGGAGCTCCCAAGATGGCCGCCGACACCTCCACGCCGCTTCCAGATCGTGGCCCCTGCTCGGCTCCCTCTGATACAGACTCCAGGAGTCCCTCTTCATGCACCTCCAATATCGGCTGGGACCTACAAGCTCAGCTTTGTGCGCTGCCCACAAAGGAGGACTTAGAGCATTCGGTCTCCCGACTTGAGCAGACCTACAAATCAGAGATGGAGGTACTAAAGGGGGAAATCATTCACTTGGGACACCGGATGAAGGCCTCTGAAAAAACACAGGAGATCGTATTTGAGCATCTTGCAGACCACCAGAAAGTGCTCTCTGCACACTCTATGCAGATCTCCCAGATTTTATCCCACATTGACGACATTGATAATCGTCACCGGAGAAACAACCTCCGGATAAGGGGGCTAGCAGAAACCGGTATGCCGTCTGACCTGGAAGCCACGGTTCAGACGCTATTTAGCTCTCTGCTGAAAGGGTCAAATACTACCCCCATTGAGCTGTATCGGGTACACAGGGTTTTAGGGCCCAAATAAGCCGACCCTAATAAACCGCGTGCACTTTTTGAAAGTCAAGGAGGACATTATGAAGGCCGCACGGCAGTCCGAGGACTTATCCTTTCAAGGTGCTCAGATTCAGATCCTACCAGATCTATCTAAAAGAACACTTCAACTGCACAGAGCGGTACGCCCTATTCTTGCCCTACTGAAAGAGAAGGACATTATATACCGTTGGGGCTTCCCGTTCCAATTTCACGCCAGGAAAGACGGCAAGATGGCGACGTTCCGAGACCTGGAGGATCTCCCTGAATTCTTAGAGACTTTCTCGCTACCCAAGGTCTCCCTTCCAGATTGTCCAGTGATGTCGTCTCCAGCACAGCTGCCAGACAGAGTACAGTAGACACAAGTATCTCCGCGGTCAAGGAAGACGTTGAGATGTCCCCTGTATATTAAATCTGTGTTGGTCTCTCTTGTGTCCACTTTTCAAGTGGTCCCTTGCATTCGTTTTGCAAACTTCTAGGTTTCTGTATTCAGTTATCTATTCTTAGTTTACAGCTAGTCTCCTCATTTAATAATGTACCCCTGCGGGTGTTATATGCAGTTCTTGTTTATATTGGCCTTGCCCTTTGCTCTCATATGTAGGACAAGGGCGTTAATGCGTATACCAGATAGCTTACTACCAGTTATGCCTTATATGTGAGTGGTGGGAGGGTGCTTGCTCAACTTGGGCTTCCATCTCTTCTACCTGTATAGTTTATGTGGCCGAGATATTCCTGAGATGTTTATTCCTCAGGCAGAACGCCACTGGTTGTTGATTTACGTTCTCACTGTGAGTCTTTGTTTTGTCTACCTAGTCTTGTCTTGTCACCCCTTTTGTACTCTTCCTCCCCTTTCCCTTCCTGATCAATATGTACTTGGGTTGTTAACCTCTGCTGTACCAGATGGCGTCTATTAGAATTAGCTCTTACAATGTGAACGGTCTCAACGAGCCTGTTAAATGTAATCAAATCCTGTATAGCATGCACAAACAAAAAGTCTCAATAGCTCTTTTGCTTGAGACCCACATCAAAACAGGACATGTGCCCTTCTGCAAAAACAGATATTACACGACCTGGTCCATAAAACAATTAAGGGGTTGATAGTTGGTAAAAGCCCTGGCCCTGACAGCTTCACGCCTCTCTTTTACAAACACTTTCTGGGTGAGATTTCCTCCCCTTTTACTAGAATGTGTAATTCCCTGGCGGGTGGTTCGTTTTTCCCTCCCCAGGCCTTGATGGCCCACATATGTGTTATCCCAAAACCGGGTAAAGACCCGTTAGCATGCAGCAATTACCGTCCTATATCTCTGATCAACGTAGATGTGAAGATCTACGCAAAAATCTTAGCGGACAGAATGAAGCCATTTATACCTTCTTTGATCCATGTGGACCAAGCGGGTTTTGTCCCGGGGAGGGAAACACGAGACAATACTATCCGCTCCATGGCCATCATTAATAGAGCTAGCAAATTAGGGTCCCCTCTTTGTCTTCTATCGATCGACGCAGAGAAAGCGTTCGACCGTGTGGATTGGTCCTTCCTGAGCGAGTCCCTGAAGGCGGCCCTGGATTGATAGATAGAATACTTGCATTATAGAAACATAGAAACATAGAATGTGTTGGCAGATAAGAACCATTTGGCCCATCTAGTCTGGCCAATATATCTGAATCCTATGAATGGTCCCTGGCCCTATCTTATATGAAGGATAGCCTTATGCCTATCCCATGCATGCTTAAACCCCTTCACTGTATTTGCAGCTACCACTTCTGCAGGAAGGCTATTCCATGCATCCACTACTCTCTCAGTAAAGTAATACTTCCTTATATTACTTTTAAACCTTTGCCCCTCTAATTTAAAACTGTGTCCTCTTGTGGTAGTTTTTCTTCTTTTAAATATGCTCTCCTCCTTTACCGAGTTGATTCCCTTTATGTATTTAAAAGTTTCTATCATATCCCCTCTGTCTCTTCTTTCTTCCAAGCTATACATATTAAGGTCCTTTAACCTTTCCTGGTAAGTTTTATCCTGCAATCCATGTACTAGTTTAGTAGCTCTTCTCTGAACTCTCTCTAGAGTATCTATATCCTTCTGGAGATATGGCCTCCAGTACTGCGCACAATACTCCAAGTGAGGTCTCACCAGTGTTCTGTACAGCGGCATAAGCACTTCACTCTTTCTACTGCTTATACCTCTCCCTATACATCCAAGCATTCTGCTGGCATTTCGTGCTGCCCTATTACATTGTCTTCCCACCTTTAAGTCTTCTGAAATAATTACTCCTAAATCCCTTTCCTCAGATACTGAGGTCAGGACTGTGTCAAATATTCTATATTCTGCCCTTGGGTTTTTACGCCCCAGGTGCATTATCTTGCACTTATCCACATTAAATTTCAGTTGCCAGAGTTCTGACCATTCTTCTAGTTTTCCTAAATCCTTTTCCATTTGGCGTTTCCCTCCAGGAACATCAACCCTGTTACATATCTTTGTGTCATCAGCAAAAAGACAAACCTTACCATCGAGGCCTTTTGCAATATCACTTATGAAGATATTAAACAAAATTGGTCCCAGTACAGATCCCTGTGGAACCCCACTGGTAACATGACCTTGTTTTGAATGTTCTCCATTGACTACAACCCTCTGCTGTCTGTCACTCAGCCACTGCCTAATCCACTCAACAATATGGGAGTCCATGCTCAATGACTGCAGTTTATTGATAAGTCTTCTATGTGGGACAGTGTCAAAAGCCTTACTAAAATCCAGATATGCGATGTCTACTGCACCTCCACCGTCTATTATTTTAGTCACCCAGTCAAAAAAATCTATAAGATTTGTTTGACATGATCTCCCTGAAGTAAACCCATGTTGTTTTTCATCTTGCAATCCATGGGATTTTAGATGTTCCACAATCCTATCCTTTAATAGGGTTTCCATTAATTTGCCTACTATTGATGTCAGACTTACTGGTCTATAGTTGCTCGATTCCTCCCTACTACCTTTCTTGTGAATGGGCACGACATTTGCCAATTTCCAATCTTCCGGGACGACTCCTGTTACTAATGATTGGTTAAATAAATCTGTTAGCGGTTTTGCCAGCTCACCACTAAGCTCTTTTAATAATTTTGGGTGTATCTCATCAGGCCCCTGTGACTTATTTGTCTTCACCTTAGACAGCAAACTTAGAACATCTTCCTCTGTAAAGATACATGCATCAAATGATTTATTAGTCATCCTTTCTAGTGGAGGTCCTTCTCCTTTTTCTTTTGTAAAAACTTTTGTTATACCGTGACCCTAGCGCCCAGGTCCGAGTTAATGGATTATTATCGACGCCTTTCCGTATTCATAATGGTACCAGACAAGGGTGTCCACTTTCCCCTCTGTTATACATTATGGTTATGGAATTTCTAGCCAGAGCTCTTAGAGCCAATGAGTCTATCAGGGGCCTGAGACTGGGAGAACTGGAGTCGAAGATTGCCATTTATGCGGATGATCTCCTTATCTACTGTACAGACCCACTGGTCAGCTTTCCTAATATACTGAAGTAATTTTCGACCTTTGGAGATCTTAGCAATTTTAAAGTTAACCTCCATAAGTCAGAGGTCCTTAATATTACTTTACCCCAAACCTTGGTCAACAATTTGCAATTCTCTTTTCCTTTCCGCTAGGCCCATAGCCACATTGCTTATCTGGGTACGGTCATTCCCTCTGATTCGGCTAATCTCTTCCCTCTGAACTTTACCCCCCTTATTGAAGACATTAGGAGGGACTTGGGGGCCTGGAAGGGGTTACCGTTATCTTGGTTCGGTAGGATTCACACACTTAAAATGAATATTCTCCCACGTATATTGTACCTTTTTCGCACTATCCCCATACCCCTTCCAAACGCCTTCTTCAAGACTCTTAGGTCTATGTTCCTAAAATTCATCTGGGCGGGCTCTACTCCTAGGATGGGGATGAGATTTTTGGTGCGCCGTAGATCAAGGGGAGGCGCGGGGGTCCCGGACCTCCCAAAATATCATAGAGCGGCAATCCTTTCGTATATACTGGATTGGTTTCATAATGGACAATCTAAAAGATGGATCCAGATCGAGAAGCACGAGGTGGGGTTTCCAGCTCAAAACCTGCTCTGGATCTCTAAGTCTAAAAGACCCTATTGACCTCGGGCATTCTGAGAATATGGGATAAAATTGCAATACCCCTAGGCCTCACCCTATCCCCCAGCCCCTTGACCCCTCTTTTTGATAACCCTGAATTCCCTTTGGGCATGGGCCGTAAATCGTTTTTGGGTTTAGACCTTGCAGATAACCCTTCTGTATCCTTAGTTATGGAGGGGGGCTCCTTACGGCCGCTATCCTCCTTCCCGGAGGGGTCGTCTAAAGGGGCATGGCTTTGTTATGTCAGCTTAAAAACTTTCCTGACCTCTTTAGGCCCCAAAGATGTTCTTTTTAGGGACCTCACCACCTTTGAAGCGTTGTGTACCCAAACATCCCCTCCCACACACTTAGTGTCTCTGATCTACGGGCTACTTCAGGGGAAGGACGATTCTGTTTCTACCCTACCCTTTGTAAGTGTATGGGAAAAAGAACTGGGGAAGTCATTCTCTTCCGAACTATGGGAGAAGGCATTCGAGTTATCTCATAAGTCGTTTGTAAGCTGCGGACTCCAGGAAAAAAATATTAAGATCATGTCCAGGTGGTACAGGACACCGGTCCTGTTACATTCTTTCCTTCCCGCATGCCCTAGTACGTGCTGGAGATGTGGCCGGGAGGAGGGCATTTTCTGCAATAAAATAACACCATTCTGGGAATCTATTAATGATTTATATGTTATGGTCAGTGGCAGTTCTTCAAGGTGGATGCCGGAGGGTGTTTTGCTCTCTATGTTCCCTAGTTCTACTTCCACTTTGAAAAAAGGCCTCCTGAGATTTTTTTGTGCAAGCCGCTCGCCTGGTCATACCTAGATTTTGGAAATCCACCTCCGCCCCTCTTCTTAGGGACTGGCTCACCACCTTTGAGAAAATTTACAGAATGAAGGAGCTCTGGGCGGAGGACACGGGCAATTCCAACAAGTTCTTAAAAATTTGGACTCCCTGGATTCTGTTTAAGGGATCTAATGATTTTCTTAACTGGTTAAGTAGGGATGATGCCAGTTCCTAAGTAGACCACATCTCCCTAATGGGTTTTTTCAGGCCTCACTGGTAGTTCCACTTGAGCTATGGGGTATTCTAATTAGATTTGGGCAGTTTGGGATTTATTACTACCTTGTTTAGTATTTCACTACTTTTCTTGTCAGGAAACCCCCCTCCCCTTCCCTTCTTTTCCCTACGTGTCCTTGTCTTAGTCATGTGTCCTTGTGGTGTGTAGTATACATCAGGGCTCCATTGCCTCTCTATACCTGTTATCAAGATTTTGGTATATCACTTAAATGGAAGATGTAATCACTTGATATATTTCTCTATTTATTTTATTCATGGTCATCTGATTGTATATATGTACACAGCCTCGACTTGCAATCGGGTTGTTTTTGATGTATTGTTCTTTTCTTGGCTCTTCCTAATAAAAGAATTTGAACAAAAAGGTGGGCATTATTACTATGCAAGGGCACAGAGTTGAGCATTAATACTGCGTGGGGTCTACAGGGGTTGATATTACACCACTCATTTTATTAGGATAGAAGCTTGTGGGCATTATTACTCAGTGGAGTACAACAAGTGGCACTATTTATTTGTGACGCACCATTATTGGTTGGGACACAATATCTGTTTGGCACTAGTATTTCAGGGAGCACCGTCTATTTGACAAGAATGCTGCCTGTATGGCACTTTTTATTTTGTTTTTAGGAGGGCAGATAACTATATTTGACGATATATCTAGAGGACAGCATTTGGAGACACTGTGCAACACAGCAGGTATAATAAAAGGGGAAAAGGGAGCAGTAAGTAGAACAGAAATGGGGGTAGCAGCAGAATGGCAATATTGTGTAGTTTGGAAAAAGGTAGGGAAAATTAGGACCCAAAGACATATGTGTTGAAAACTCTGCACATTACGGTTGTGGCTGGAAGAACTCTGCATTGTGGTCTGGGCTGGAATGGAAAATTGAACAACTCCAATCACAGAAATCAACTGTAAGTCATTTGATTTAATTGTAATCACTTAGGCGGTCGTCAGTTTGCCTGTGTAAAACTAATGTCGATATCTTTGGTCACTGTATGGTGGTAATAATAGTCTTGCATAGTGTTTTTATTCAGTGGTACTTTGTGCTGGCAATGGTATTGTGGTGGATATGGTGTAATAATAATATTTGTGCCTTGTATAGTGGCATCATTGGTAATATTGGTCCTTGTATACTAAGTTTTGTTCAGTCACAGTATGGAGTTAATATTTAATCACTATATGGTAATTGTTGTATAATTAGAAAGTTATATACTGTATGTATATACATTATTTTTTGTGTGAATGGGGACATATACATGTACCTTGAGGCTTGTGTACCTGACCTTTTACAACCCTAGCAATGCCTGTGAAAGTGCTAGAGATCAGGTATGCAACTCTCTGCACACCTCATTCTGTATTGACTATATTTTGGAATTTGGGGGCCCTAATTTTCATTTTGCAAATTTGTCTAAACTAGCTTGGTCAAAACACAGGAGGCGCAATGATGACATAATTAGGGACAGGTGGGCGTTAGTTATGTTTCCCGGTTAGGTAGCCTGTTGCTAAAAATTTTAATACCACCACTGCTTATTCCCATAAAGCAGAGGTGATTGCTGCATTTAAATGCAGCTCTCACCTACTCTGACGAGCAGGCAGTTATCGGAAAGGAACGGTTCGTTCCCAATAATTTCCTGCTTAGCTGGCCTGTGTAAATGGGTCTTCAAATTGCACAGTATTACTGGTGCTGCTTGTGAACAGAAGTCTTTATGAATAAAACTGTATTAGTACTTGGCCATTGTTTATTGGCAGTTTCAATTGGCCTTAAGATGCCGTCTGACACTTCACTCTCAACTCACCCGTACACACTTGGTCGAGTGTTTATGCATTTTTGTTTTTTGGGTAGAAATGAGAAAACCACAGCCAGATGACTAGCAGTGGCTATCTCCTGGGAGAATAAAAGATTAGGATGATGACATTGAACACGTCCAATTCTTCTTTCCCAAACATAATCTGCAGGGGAAGAGTAGGAACTCTCCATACACATTGGATTGTCGCTGTTTCGTTGACAATAGTCTTATATGTGTGTGTGTGGGGGGGGGGGGGGCTTTAACAAAACTACACATTAGCAAACCTACTTACATGTAGGGCAACATACTGTCTCAGTGGTTAGTACTGGGGTCCTAGCTGAATCCTATTAACTTGGCCCTTGTAGGTGTCTAAAATACAGAAATTAGACTGTGATGCCCTTTGGACAAGAGCTGATATGAGTGATGACAATCTCTGTACAGAGCTGTGGAATATGTTGGCACTATATAAGCAATGAAAATTAAATTATAAATGAATGCATTATGCAAGGACTGGATAATATTGATAGACATCTAGCCTGGATTGTCCTCTGGATATTTAGTGTCTACTGATTCATACATGTCAACAATGCTGTTGCATTGCATGTTTTGTTTTACAGTGTTGTTTTCAGCCATAGCAACGTGCCCCTGCGCATTGGGATGTGCTGACTGACCCCCTTATTCTTTGCAGTTTGTACTGGAGGTGTGGCTCACACCTCAGTCGTGCACTCCTGACCAGCTCGTCTGCCCCATAGGCTGATTTTAATTAGTGTGAGTATATAGCTTGGCCTGCTCTCCCTCACTCACTGGAAGCCATTTGGCACCAGGAGAAGTATAGTTGTGGACTCTCATTGCATTCTTTGGTGGCCATTTGGCACCAGGAGTGGTGTGGAGTGGGCCCGGCATGCATGTTGGTACCTGCATTCCTTGGATATAATGGAGGCCATTTTGGCACCAAAAATGACAGAAATTAAAGCAGGCCCAGCATGCATGTGGAACCTACACTCCCTGAATTGTATGGTAGCCATCATGGCACATAACAGGTAGAATTTAGTGTTAGGAACCCGTCTTACAGAGAACGCCTTGACGTGTGGCAGACGGGCTCAAATAATTTTGTACAAAATGATTTGCCAAGCATCTCTAATTTATAAGTATAGCACTAGCAATTATTATGCATTTTTGTACTTTATTTGGTTTGCAGAGAGCTGTTGCATTGCATGTGCAACGTGCCCCTGCGCATTGGATGTGCTGACTGACCCCCTTTTTCTTTGCAGTTTATACATGTCAACATACAACTGTTATACAGAACTGAATGAAAATCTCTTCTACTCTTTGAAAACAAATATAGAAGGTGCACCAATTCCAAAGCAGAATGAGGACTCTGCAAAGACTGCGGTACCTTCTCCAAGCACATTTAACTCTGCCGCTGTCAGACTGCCAACATCTTGCACACAGCTACTGGCTCCAGACCAACATGCTGCAGAGTAGCTTTTTTCACAAGAGAGCATTTGCATGGAAAACTCAATCGCTGCGCTATTACATATTTATCCCTTGTGTGATTGGAAGTCTGCCTTCCATTGTTAAGCTTTTTCTTTCTACCAGTGGGGTTACATGATAGCTATAGCTAGTCCAGAGGTTGCACCCTGACCCTGGAGCCTAAGGGGACCAAAAATCATCCTCTGTCCTATATGATATAGCCAGTAGTGCAAACTACACTTGATAGTTGGGTCGTGGTGTCCAGATATTGCATGGAGCACTGGAGCTTCAAGTTTTGCCTCTGGGCATAAAAGGGTCCCTGAACCCACAGGTAAACCATGATTTACAGGGGCTCCATTAGCCTGGCATTCTACGTATTTAGCAAAAATGTGTAGGCTGAAACATAGGGCAGTATACATTGTAGATAGGACTTCAGCAACAGAGGTTATAATGGAGTAATGATTCCATTACTATGTTATTGAGAAACTAGTTTATAGCTTATTATTTCACAGGTCTTCGAGTTCTACTACAAGATGTTGTACAAGTGATAAATGATCTGTTGGGGCATCAGTCAATTCATTTCTGGTTCATTTCTCAAGGGAGGAACCCATGATCTATCATCACTAGCTGAACACAAATGTCAATGCCATAAGCTTGAAAATCATGCTCTTAGTGCAGTGGTCTTTGTCAGCAAATAGAAGTGAAATATATTGTTTTGCGAGGTTGTACGCAAAGTGCTGTATTGGGAAATGTGTACTTTATAGCATGGCAGCATTGTCACTTTGAAAGACAGGGGAGAGTAAAGCCAAGGATAAGAGCTGGTATCCATATGAAAGGATAGAGGGTCTGTATTGTACTCAACAATGACGGATGCATTAGCTCATATCTTTATTGACAGAATACAGGTACAGCCTTTATGTAGCTGAGAGAATACTACAAGAAAATTTGGACTAGAACCTTCAGAATCACAGGTGCATATCCATGAAGCAAACATGATTATAAAAAAGAAAATGGCTGCACACCATTATACATACAAACAATAGAGCTAAGAAATGGGGATCATTCTAAATAAAAGTGGTATAATACCTACTATAAATGAGTCCATGGAAACTCTTAGCGCACATATTGGATCAAACGTGTGTCAGGCCTATCTACCAGGCATCAAGGTGGCTTCCGCAGATGGGTCCCTAATAGAGTTGGGCGAACCCGAACTGTAAAGTTCGTGTTCGTACCGAACTTTATGGTTTTCGGCACCCAGACCCGAACATTTACGTAAAAGTTTGGGTTCGGTGTTCGGCAATTTTTATGGCGCTTTTTGAAAGGCTGCAAAGCAGCCAATCAACAAGCATCATACTACTTGCCCCAAAAGGCAAAACACAGCTAACAAACTGCATATATTTTCATATTCATGAGAGGTGGAGTTTCAGAGCCTAGGGAAGAAAAGGAAGCAGCCATCTTAGAGGAAGCTGAGACTAAGGAACTGTGTGAGCAGAGAATCCGACGGCATCCAGGTGTGAGAGCATCCCTCAGTGATCAGGGCTGCAGCTAAGTGAAGCTGATAGTGTTCAAGACCCCAGAAGAACGAGGTTTCCAGGAACGCTGATGAGAGCTGAGGAGCAAAGCTACATACACTGCGGTACTGCATGCTTGTTGGAGAGGCATTTGTTCTGTTCAGAGTCACCAGCGGATGCAGAGCAGACCCGGGTCGGTAAGATCGGGCACGCACCTCATTACAGTGTTGGAGCCTAGAGACTAAGACCAGGCCTGTAGTTAGTTAGTTACAGTCTCTGTATCAGGCCACAAGTGTTACTACTGTTCATTGCAAGGACTCCATAACTTAAAGTGACATTTCATGTTGGAGAGCTAATAATGCATACAGTGGTTCTTGTTTTTTTAGGGTAATAACAGGTCAGGTGTGGGAGTTTAGTTTTGCCAGCCAGTAGGTAAATTACTGCACTTTCCTCCTGCATCCATCGGAGGGCGCCGTGCTGTGCAGCACAAGGTTCTCAGCCTTCGGGCTGGGTGTATGTAAATGTATTGTATGTTCCCAGCATTTGTGGTTGTGTTTATTGCCACATTTAAGTAAAATTCTGTTTTGCCAAAAGCTGGTGTTGGGCTTGCTTTCTTAGTGACTTCACTGGATCCTGGGGAGTCCACCCCGACACACGGCTCACAATAAGGCTCCATTCACACATCCATAACGTGTTTTGCGGATCCGACAAAACACAGACACCGGCAATGTGCGTTCTGCATTTTGCGGACCGCACATCGCTGGCACTAATAGAATATGCCTATTCTTGTACGCAATTGCGGACAAGAATAGGACATGTTCTATTTTTTCAGGAACGGAATTGTGGACCCGGAAGTGCGAGTCCGCAATTCCGTATCCGGGCAGCACATCGTGCTGCCCCATAGAAATGAATGGGTCCGCAATTCTGTTCCGCATTTTGCGGAACGAAATTGCGGACGTGTGAATGGGGCCTAATAGAGAAATGTTGACAGTGCAATGAACTAATATTCTGAAGAAGGGAAAATTCATCAAAGATAGATCACTGTATTTGCTTCTTTTATTGCAATGGTGAAAATCTATCTATCCATCAATGCTGATAACCAGAGGGACACCATAGAGTTTAGCGCTCTTTACATGGCTGCTTCTCGGGCAGATGATCGCTAACAAGCGCTCATAGGAATGCTCTTTGGCGCTTATCTGGAGGTGTAAAGGTGCCGCCGATTACCTGATAAACGAACGAAATGCTGGTTCATCGGGTAATCGCATCATTCATGCAGTCAACTAAATTGTCGTTTGCTGGCAGCACATCATGTGTGTAAACAGTATCTGCTGCCGAAAAACAACGGGTCTGTATGGGGACAAGCGATAACATTAGCGATCACTCCTTCCCATACTGTGGAGGAGGTCACTGCATGTAAATGCAGCAGTCTCTTCCACTGACAAGCAGGCACTTGCCAGAATTGAACAACTCCTTCCCAATGATCGCCTGGAAAATTGGCCTTTAGATATCTGGCTGTATCAAGGAAGACAAGCCTATTGTTGATGTAAAACAGTCATAACAGTATGAGAACTATGCCCCGCTCTTAAGATATTCCCCTACCTTTTTCCAATAATGGTACTTTTATATATTTTCTGTTTCTACTAGGTATGACAATCTGTATTCTCTGAAACCTCTAGTAGAGTATGCGCAGAAGTAGACTTTCCATGTCATTTACTACAGTATAGCCCTGTGTTTGGAAGAACTAATAAGTGGTGAATGCGTGTCAGGACTGGAATAGTGGATCAGGTGTGGAACCCCTTGGCAGGGATGAAATAATCCCAAAGATTAGCGTAGTACAAGAGGTCAATCCAATCGGGTAGTTGGTTCCAGTTCCGGGTCGTTCCGGGTTGTGGCAGGCAGCAGAAATCGTAATCGAGAGAACAGGCAAGGAGCTGGGAAGTAAGGATAAACAGCGGATTCACAGGGAAGAGCTGGGTGTTCACCATAAGGTTGAATAACTCAGCAATGAGGCAAGACTCTGACTGGCTTTAAGTACACAGTGAACCCAGGACCGCCTCCCCTGGTTGCCGGGCAACCAGGAGGCTTCCTTAGTCAGAAGCCAATCATAAGGCTGAGGGCAAGTGACGGAGGCTGAAGCCCTCCCCCAGCCTGAGTAGCACCTGTAGTCTGGGAAGGCGCATGCGCACTACGTTCGTATCCCCGCGGCTTGTGTACCGCGCATGCGCACCCGGTGTCCGACTCGTGCAGGCGCACTGGCCACATTGACATCAGGTGTCCTGCCAGGAGGAAGAGGAGGAGCCATCTTCACCCGCGCCTGCGAACCTGATGCGAAACGGCCCCCCTGGTTCCCTGACAGAAGCCCCCACCAAGGAGCGGCCGCCGGACGCGAACCTGGGATGGCCGATCCGGATGATCCCTGTGGAATGCGCGGACCTTGTCGTCTGCATGAAGGTTACCTGCTGGTTCCCAGGAACGCTCCTCTGGCCCATATCCCTTCCAGTGGACAAGGTATTCCAAGACTCCACGGCGCCTGCGGGAGTCCAAGATCCCCTGGACTTCATATTCATCATTGTTATCCACCTGAATGGTAGTGGATGGTCCCGGCACTCTGCCCACAAGGGTGTTGGCACGGTAGGGTTTCAGTAGTGATATATGAAACACAGGATGAATGTTAAATGAAGTGGGCAGGCTTAGTCTCGCGGCGACGTCGTTGACCATTGAGGAGATGGTGAATGGTCCCAAATAGCGAGGACCCAATTTCTTGGACGGGCAGGTCAATTTGAGGTGCTGAGAGGATAACCATACCCTATCCACACTTCGATACTTGGGGCTCTCGGTGTGTCTCCGATTGGCCTGAGTCTTTTGCTGTTGCTGGGTAGTGCGGAGCTTCCGCACTAGGATACGTAGAAAACCCCGGAGACGACGGAGGCGCTGGGCTACTTCAGGAACGGGAATGTCCACCGGAGGGTCCGGAAGCGTCAAGGGATGGTACCCGTAATTCGCATAAAAGGGTGAGAGTCATGTAGAGGTATGCTGCTGTTGTATACATATTCTGCCAGAGGTAGAAGGTCCACCCAGTCGTCCTGTAGGTATGACGAATAGCAGCGGAGATACTGCTCCAAGGCTTGGTTTGTCCTCTCCGTCTGTCCGTTGGACTGAGGATGATAAGCAGAGGACAGGTTGCAGGTGATGTGGAGGCAGCGGCAAAATTGGCTCCAGAAACGGGAAGTGAACTGCGAACCCCGATCAGACACAATAGAGGAGGGAAGTCCATGTAGTCAAAACACGTGCTGTAGGAACAATTTTGAGGTACGTTGGGCCATTGGAAGGCCGGTAGTCGGGATAAAGTGGGCTATCTTGGTGCATCTATCTACTACAACCAAGATCGTAGTGTGCCCCTGTGAAGGAGGTAAGTCCATGGCGAGGTCCCTCCAGGGCACCGTTGCCACGGGTAAAGGTTGTAGTGGGCCGACTGTGGGGTCTCTTGTGCATGGCACAGATAGTGCATGAGCCCACAAAGGACCGTACATCCGCCGCTAGGGAAGGCCACTAGAACTGCCTCTGTACGTACTCTAAGGTATTGCGTATTCCCCGGTGACCTGCGGTTGGGTGGTTGTGATGATGTTGCAGGATCGGGACACGATGGGAAGTAGGCACGTAGGCCTTTCCCTGATGGTAACGTAGACCCTGCCTTTGTGGCAGGTGTGCTGCTCTGATGGCACGGTCATGCTGGCTTGTCGGATGTCTTCGAGTAATGAATGTTGTGTGGCCAGAAAATAGGTGCCTGGAAGGATGGTTTCTGGAGGCGAAAACACGGCATCGGAGTCATGAAGACGGGAGAGGGTATCGGCCTTCCCGTTCTTTGATCCAGGACGATATGTTATCTGAAGGGTGAAGCGGGAAAAGAAGAGGGCCCACCTGGCTTGCTGGGACCGTAACCTCTTAGCAGTACGAAGATATTCTAGGTTATGGTGATCAGTATAGACGGTTACCGGATGCTTGTCTCCCTCCAGTAGATGCTGCCATTCCTCCAGGACGTTCTTTATGGCCAGTAGTTCCCTCTTGCCCACATCGTAGTTGCGTTCCGCCTTGGTTAACTTGCGGGAGTAGAACGCCACTGGGTGTAGAAGTTGTTTCTCCCCTTGTCTTTGGGAGAGAACTGCCCCGATGGCTTTCTCTGATGCATCTGTCTCCAGGTAGAAGGGGAGAGTAGTGTCAGGCTGCGCCAGTATCGGAGCTTGTGTGAAGAGCCTTTGGAGGGTTTGGAAGGCCTTATGAGCGGCAGGGGTCCATACAAATGGAACGTTGTTCCTGGTTAGGACTGTAATAGGAGCGCATATGGCCGAGAAATTCCGGATGAAGCGACGGTAGAAATTTGCGAAACCGATGAACTGTTGGACCATTCGTCGGTTTCGTGGGATAGGCCATTCTAGGATGGTCTGAACCTTCTTGGGATCCATCTCCACTTTTCCGGGGGACAGTATGTATCCCAAGAATTCAATAGAAGGAACCTCAAAGATGCTTTTCTCCAACTTCCCATAGAGTCGATGTGTCCGAAGGCGCTGGAGGACTACCTTCATATGTCTCTCATGCTGCTGGAGTGTGTGGGAAAAAATAAGGATGTCATCCAGATACACTACCACGTATGTGTCTAGAAGGTCGCAGAAGACATTGTTGATAAAGCTTTGGAAGGTAGCTGGGGCATGGCACAGCCCGAAGGGCATAACCAGATACTCATAATGACCGAATCTGGAACGAAAAGCCGTCGTCGCCCTCACGGATACACACAAGATTGTAGGCCCCCCGGGGGTCGATCTTGGAGAACACTCTGGCATCTTTCACTCGTTCCAGGAGATCAGGGATGAGAGGGAGAGGGTATTTATTTTTCCTGGTGATGTTAAGGCCCCGGTAGTCCACACAGGGCCGAAGACTCCCATCCTTTTTCCCCACAAAAAAGATACCTGCACCGACTGGGGAGGTGGACGGGCGGATGAAGACCTTCGCCAGGCTCTCCTCAATGTAATCCCTCAGCACCTGGGTTTCGGGCTCAGACAAGTTGTATAACCGTCCGTACGGCAGCGGGGCCGCGGGGAGTAGATCAATGGGGCAGTCGTAGGGTCTGTGGGGAGGTAAGGTGTCTGCCCCCGCTTTCTCAAAGACATCCGCATATTGCTTGTATTTAGCGGGTAATACCCGAGGAGATGAGGCCAGGACCAGCAGAGAGTCAGGAGCGGAGGAGATGCAGTGGGAAATGCAATAGGAGGACTGAAATGTGACACGGCCCAGGGCCCAGTCTATTTGGGGGTTGTGCTTTCTAAGCCATGGGATCCCCAGGATAACTGGAAACAAAGGAGAGGGTACGATGTCCCACATGATCTCTTCACGGTGGTGGCGACCAACGGAAAGGATAAGAGGGTGTGATTCCATGGAGACAGGTCCGGTTTTTAATGTACTGCCGTCTACCATGTGGAGTCGGGATGGGTGTTCCTTGGGGCGCAAGGGTATTCCTAGCTGCGTGGCAAGCTTGAAATCAAAGAAACAGCTGCTGGCGCCCCAATCGATTAGGGCCGTAAGTTCATGGCCAGTTCCGTTCAGCTGCAGAGAAACACAAAGTTAGATGAGAAGAACCGTTGTATACAGGTATGTTCAAGAACACGGCGGAACTGACAGTCCTACCTGTAGGTGGTTTGACGGGACAGTCTCTCAACATATGCCCGGATTTGGCACAGTAGAGGCAGAGACTGAGAGTCCGCCTTCTGGACCTCTCAACCGCTGAGAGTGGACCCCTGACTACTCCGACCTGCATTGGTTCGTCCGGGGTGAGGTCTCCCACTGTGGAGGATTGCCCAAGGACTGAAACTGGAAGAGGATTGGATCGCCGTGCAGGAGGAGGCAGAGCGTGCTGTCACTCAGTCCTTCGTTCCCGGAAATGGCGGTCCAGTTGGATAACTGTACTCATCAGCCCTTCCAGGACCTCCGGGACCCCGATACGGGCGAGTTCGTCTTTTAACTGGTCCGACAGTCCGATCCGGAACTGGTCAATAAGGGCCACTTCATTGAGTCTGGTATCTGGTGCAATCTCCCGGAACTCCATAATGTAGTCCTCCACTGGACGCCTTCCTTGTCGAAGGGAACAGAGAGTGTCCCTAGAGGTGAAAGCACGCAGGGAGTCATCAAAGAGTGCCTGCATGGCGGAAACAAAGGAGCCCCAAGAGGACAGCACTGGGCTAGGTTTGCAGGAGCTGATGGGCCCAGGTCTGTGGGGGTCCCGTGAGCAGGGAGATAGCTGTCCGTACTTTGACGTAGTCCGAGGAGTAAGTGCGGGGTTTCAAGGAGAACAGTAGCTCGCAAGAAAAAATAAACTAACAGCATTTCCTCCTGTCTCCAGAAAAGCGTTCTGGTAGGGCTACGGCGGGTTCACTGTTCACTACTTCTAGTGAGGTGCGTGGAGTGGGAGGAGGTGAGGGTGGTAGTGCAGTGAACTGGGCCTGGCGCAGCTCCTGGGCACGCATTCTCCCTAATAGGTGTGCATGGCTGGCCTGCATGTCCTTTAGGGCTTGCGCCACCATAGTCAGTTGTTCTGACAAAGAAGGGGCACCGTCCGCAGGTCCCACAGGTTCCATGGTTCAGGCTGAGTTATTATGTCAGGACTGGAATAGTGGATCAGGTGTGGAACCCCTTGGCAGGGATGAAATAATCCCAAAGATTAGCGTAGTGCAAGAGGTCAATCCAATCGGGTAGTCGGTTCCAGTTCCGGGTCGTGGCAGGCAGCAGAAATCGTAATCGAGAGAACAGGCAAGGAGTCGGTAGCTGGAAAGTCAGGATAAACAGCGGATTCACAGGGAAGAGCTGGGTGTTCACCATAAGGTTGAATAACTCAGCAATGAGTCAAGGCTCTGACTGGCTTTAAGTACACAGTGAACCCAGGACTGCCTCCCCTGGTTGCCGGGCAACCAGGAGGCTTCCTTAGTCAGAAGCCAATCATAAGGCTGAGGGCAAGTGACGGAGGCTGAAGCCCTCCCCCAGCCTGAGTAGCACCTGTAGTCTGGGATGGCGCGTGCGCACTACGTTCGTATCCCCGTGCACGCGCACCCGGCATCCGACTCGCGCAGGCGCACTGGCCACATCGACGTCGGGTGTCCTGCCAGGAGGAAAAGGAGGAGCCATCTGCACCCACCGCCCGCACCTGCGAACCTGATGCGAAACGGCCCCCCTGGTTCCCTGACAATGCGTGGTTGCACCCCCTTTGTACGGGCTAAGCATATGTGGTATTGGGTGACTTGACCTAAAATTTTAATCCTGTTTTTTTCAACTTAAAGATGAATCCTGATTTTATTCTGGATTTTCTTGTAATTTTTTTCTGCTCTCAGTCAGTCCCATAGAAACTGAATGAATGGAGTGGCAGGATGGTCAGCCTACCACTCCTTTAGGATAGGGGAATGAGCTCTGGGTCAGTGGCCAGGAATGGAGAAGCAGCGGGACTGCAGACAGGCGAGTGGAGTTTTTTTTTTTTTTATCTTAAAGGGCACAGGTTAGGCCCCCCAAGGGTTGTTGGCTCGAAGGCTAGACAACAGAAACACCTGTAGGAAGGCACTGATTCACACAATTTCTAGCATATATGAGCTGCAGGTGAAAAAAACACACTACATTAAGTGGCTTGAAGGTTATTCAACAAAGACTAAAATGGGTAGGCGATCAATATTTATCAGAAGGAATCCCCTTCAACCCCAGAAAACCCAACCTATTACAGAAAAATATATGACTCTATACACATACAATCATATCATGTTTATAAGCATAGAGTGATAGCATGCCTCCCAACTTTTTGGATGGGCAAGGAGTAACATTTAAGAAGGTTAATCATGCATATTTGTATGCTTTACTATGTATAGATTTGAGTACTTCAACAAAAATTATCTGAATATAGAAATGTTAAAGGTTGTTTTTCTTGGGTTTTTATGGTTAACAACATATCTGCTTATGTAGTTGTTACCTCATCTACATGCTGCATGCTTTTTATTCTCAGTCGCGCTGGCTTATTTCCAGCCTGTATGTAGCACTTCCTGTTGTTGTATCCATCCAAACCCATCCATGAAGCACTTCTCCTTTCTCTGCCACAGCTCCAGCACTGCCCCTAAAAACACCCAACTGGTTTATAGCTCCTCCCACCCAGCTAGTTACATAGACACTCCCCAATCACTGCCCCTAACACCCAGCTAGTTTATAGCTCCTCCCATACAGCTACATGGACACTCCCTATGACTGCCCCTAAAAACGTATAGCTAGTCTATAGCTCCTCCCACCCAGCTAGTTACATAGACACTCCCCTATCACTACCCCCTAACACCCAGCTAGTGTATAGCTCCTCCCACCCAGCTAGTTACATAGACACTCCCCTATCACTGCCCCGCTCGATGGACATCACATTACAGGAAATAAGAAAGAGTAGCATGGACATAGTCATGTGACCACAGACCAGAACAGAAGACAGGAACAATAAAGGTAAAATAAATACATTACAAAATTACAGATAAATAAATAAATGGCTATGCTAAAGGCTATTGATACAAACTGAAAAACCCCTTTAAGGTCCAAATTGCATCAACTCATGATATTTATATACTATTTTGTTTAGAAACCACGTCCTTAAACAATATAATAAAATAATTAGTGAATTTTTATATCAGAACAGAAAGAGGGATATTTGAAGAACAAAGACAGACAGTGGGATCTGTGTCACAAGTAGGTACTGTTCCTCCAAAAGAGGTAGGTGATGGGTCTGCACTGCTCTGTAACACAGTCACTTCTGTACTGCTATTCCTACGTGACCTGCATTTTACTCAACCTAGTTTTTTAAAGATCACACATAGGTTATTAATGTAGGTGAAGAAGGAATTGACTGAATAGCTACTTCTTCCCACTATTATAGCCCTTGGCTGTTTTCAAATGCCAGCAGTATATGCTGTAGTTAGAATCCTTTTAACTAACATTTCTTAAAGGGAATGTGTCATCAGAAAATAACCTAATATTTAAATAATGTTTTATGTTTAATATAATTTTTGATGATGTTATTTAAAACTTTCCATGTCAATATGTATATTTAAACAAAAAACCTAAAATCCTGCAGTTTTCACACTGGTCACTAAGCCTAATAATATGCGCCACTTCTTGGTCTGTATAGATCACTTTACTGCAGTTATCTGCTTTAGAGATGAGAGAATTTCATATTTTGAAATTTGTTCACGCTTCATTTATTGGCAAAAGGTGAATTGCGTTATGGATTCCGTTACCACGGATCATAACGCAATTCTATGATGGTATGCCTTTAGAGGCATTCCGTTATTCATTCCGTCATAATAGAAGTCTATGGGCTGCAAAGCGGATCTGTCCAGTTTCCGTTATGCAATATGTTCAGTACAGGGGAAAATATCACTGATGGGAATCGGGATGCTGTGAATGCAGCTGAAAGTGCTTTACCCGTGATTATACAGGTTTTACCCGTGATTATTCCCGACTCAATTTCTAACAATAATTTATCTTTTGTTGCTTGGACTTTATCTGTCATTTTGGTCTTGTATGGAAGCATGGAATGTCAGCTTTCAAACAAGACCAGTTGCATGTTTCTAGCTGCTACTATTCAGGAGATAGCAGCATCTAAAGCAGCCCTCCCCCTCCAGTTAGCTACTTTTCCCACTGCCCGAGGTGGACTCGGGCAAAACAGTTAGGTGGTGGTTAGTTTAGGTGGTTAGGGCTTTTCCCACAAATTATATTTATCACCTATCCACAGGATAATAACCGTCCGACTGTTGAGGGATCCGGCAGTGAGGAGGAGTGTAAATTAAGCATGCTCCCTGACGCTTCATTTATTGCCTATAGTACTGATGGAGATAGCTAAGCACAGTATTCAACTGTCTCTATCAGTCCCACAGTCTTTGAATGGAGCAGCAGCCTTTTACATTCTGTGTTTTGCCAGTGTAGGGAGAGGTTGCTTTGTGGAGCAGGAAAAGGCTGTTAGGGACACCAAACGCTAGCTAATAGGGCCACAAAAGTCCTTTTATGTTTCAATGATGTTTATTAAAGTTTTTTCATATTAATAAGGTACATAGTACATTGTGCGTAAAATAAAGGACTGAGCGTCCAGTCAGGAAAACATTAGCAAATAATACAAAGAACAAAAGACAAAGAATAAATTAATCAAAAATAAAGAAAATCTCAGGCAGTCAGGGTTGGTAGTCATGCAGTTCAAAATTACATGAGTTAAGTCTTGGAAGGCGATCAGCAAAAAAGCAGACCCATATTAACCTCCATCCCTTAGTTGCAAACATCATATACTGAAACTTATCAAAGTTCAGAGTAGAGTGAAAGATTGGTCTGACGCTGGGACTGGGATCGGTAGGGTGCGGAATAAGTATAGTAGCCGTGGAAGGACCACCATTCTTACTATATGGATCCTACCCACCCAGGAAACTGGAAGAGACTCCCATGACTGCAGGTCCCTCCGTATTTGAGTGAACATGGGAAGATAATTATGTTTATACAGGGTGTTAAGTGTTTTGGTCAGCGATATGCCTAAATATGGAAGGAAATGCGTGTTGTGTTGGAATGGAAACTCGCTCTGAAGAATCTCAGAAACCTGGGAGGTGACATTACCTAACAAAAGCTCCGACTTAGATTGATTGACTAATAGGCCTGACGCATCTGAGAAAAATTTTAGTAGGGACAAAAGAGAGGGAAATGAAATGATAGGATTGGTGACTGTTAACAAAAGGTCGTCAGCAAAAAGGCTCAGTTTATATTCCACACCCCCAACCGAGATTCCTGTTATGTCTGGGTGAGATCTAACTTTTATCGCTAATGGTTCCATGGCTAGTGCAAAAAGGGCTGGGGAGAGGGGGCAACCTTGGCGCGTTCCTCTAAAAATTGGTATAGATGACGGATGTGAGGAAGGTAATTTGAGACTAGCCTGAGGCGAAGAGTACAAAGCTTGAATAGCGGAGAGAAAACGGCCTCTAATGTTAAAATGGGAGAGAGTCCGCCAAAGATAGGTCCAGGAGACTGTATCAAAGGCCTTCTCTATATCCAGCGCTAGTAAAGCTACTGGAGTTGAAGTCCTGTTCGCCTCATGAACTAACCCCAAGACCTTTCGTATATTATCTGGGGCTTCCCTGCTGGGGATGAAACCCACCTGATCTTTGTGTATCAGGCTAGGGAGAATTCTATTAAGTCTACGCGCTAAAATGGAGGTGAACAACTTGTTATCTATATTCAGAAGTGAAATGGGTCTATAGTTGGAGGGTAAAAGAGGGTCTTTATGAGGTTTGGGGATCACAGTAATTTTGGCTGCTAAGAACTCGGGTGGGGGTGTGGAGCCCTGCAATAAAGTGTTACTGTATTTAGTAATGAAGGGGATTAACTGGTCTGCAAATTTTTTAAAGTAAAGTGCTGTATAGCCATCTGGGCCGGGGGCTTTTCCCAGCTTCAAGGCCTTAATTGTGTAAGTCACCTCCTCAGGTGTGATGGGGCTGTTGAGCTGTTCTAGTGCTACAGATGAGACCTTTGGGAGGGAAGCAGAGGAAAGGAAGTCATCTGCCTTAGTGTTGGAGTCACCTATTTGTTCTGAGTATAATTGTTTATAGAAGGATTGAAAGGTGTCATATATGATGTCTGGGTGGGAGGTAGTTCTACCAGATCGTGTACGGATCTGGTAGACTTGGTTAAGTCTCTGTGTGGCTTTGAGTTGGCGTGCCAGCATCTTATCCGGTTTATTGGCATACTTGTAGTAGTAGGAGGACGTCCAGCGGAGTGCTTTTTCAGTATTATTTGAAAGTAGGGCATTCAGCTGGGTTTTAGTATCTTTTATTTCCTTCAATAGGTAAAGGGTTGGTGTTTGTTGATGGGCTCTCACCAGTTTGGCCAATTTAGACTCTAGTGCAACCTGAGCTGCGGATCTGTCCTTTTTGAGCCTTGAAGCTACCTGAATGAGTTTTCCCCGTATGAAAGCCTTGTGAGTAAGCCACAAATTCATAGGGTCGGCATCCGGAGTGTTGTTTAGCAAGAAGAACTGTTTAAGCTCGTCTAATATCGAGTTAAACACAACCGGTCGAGTCAGTAATGACTCATTCAGGCGCCAAGTAAAAGGGACACTAGAATTGTTGACTAATGCGAATTCGGCTATAACCATGTCATGGTCTGACAAAGAGGACACAACATGTCTGGAGTAGGTTAGTGAGGGGAGGTAGGAGGTGGAGGCTAGGATTAAATCAATCCGGGTGTATAGTTGGTGAGAAGGAGAATAATAGGTATATCCCCTTTGGGGGCCATTGTGCTCCCTCCAGGTATCCGCCAAGGACAGGGATTCCATCACATGCTTAACTTTAACATTATGGGATGCAGGGCGCATTTGAGCCGGGAGGATGGAGCGATCAAGTACAGGGTTGGGTACAAAGTTAAAGTCACCACACCACAATAACTTGTGATAGGTGAGAGGCGCAATAATAGAATGCATTGAGACAAAAAAAGCAATAGGATCTTCAGTAGGCGCATACACGTTTACAATGCACAGGGTTTCTTCCTTGTAGGTGCCTAGAAGGATTACGAATCTCCCATTAGGATCTATTATAGAACGTAGTAATGTAAAAGGAAAGGAGTTACGCAATAAAATGATAGCTCCTCTACTTTTAGAGACATAGGTAGACGAAAAGAAACGCGCGTAATGCGGATGGAAATATTTGGGATGAGAGGTGGGCGTGAAGTGGGACTCCTGAAGGCAGATCACATCGGGCGTATGTTTGATATATGTAGAAAAAGCAGACTTACGTTTTCTGGGGGAGTTAAATCCCCTTACGTTGTGCGATAGTATCTTACACATGACCAGAAAGTAAGGAGTATGCAGGAAAAGCGAAGCGAACCCGTGCGATCTGCCTCAGGAGCGCCACCTCCAGCCGTCGCCCATACGTAAAAAAACTACACGAGCATTTCCCCTGACATAAACAAGAAAATAAATAAAAGAAAAAAGAAAAAAAAGAATAGGGAATAAAAAATTGAGAACAAATAACACAATATATAACTAAGCCTAAATAGGCCTGAGAAAAATAGGTGAGTGCAGTTGAGCGGGGTGAGGACTCTAACGGAGTCTCCCAATCCAGCCCAAAGAACCCAAACATGGGGGCAAACATGACAGTCCTTCACGCCGAATCCCTAGAAGATGATATGCTTCGGGCAAATAGCAGACAATAATAGAGGGACTATATTATGAAGGCTAGTGTCCTGTAATACTGACAGAGGGAATATGGGTATGAGGTGGAACCTTAGGGTAGGATAACAACGTTCCTAAATGCCATGACAGGCTAGAAGATCAGGGGCAGAAGTCCCGGACTTAAGTAGAGGATGACGAAGTCGGTCTCCGCGAAGTCGAGAGCACCTTCGTCCAGACTCTGGCTGGCCGTTGCGGTTCTGGAGCGGCTTCTGGAGCTGGATCTTGGTCACAAGGAACTCCTGCTTTCCGAAGGATCTCGATTCCCTCTCTGGGTGAGTGTATAACATGGTCCCGAGAGTTGAGACGAAAAGACAGGGAAAAAGGGAATCCCCATTTGTACCGCACCTGGGCGTTTTGTAGAGCCGAGGTCACCGGCTTCATGTCCCTGCGTCTGCGGAGGGTGGAAGGGGCCAGGTCGGCATATAGGTGCACTGAGGAGGGGAGACCAGGGAGTTCAGTGAGGTTACGAGCAGCTGCAAGAATTTGATCCCGTGTGCCCGGATGATGAAATTTAAGAATAACATCTCTCGGTAAGGCATCTGAGCGTGGTCTCCCCAGGGCTCTATGAACCCTATCCATCAGGAGTTTCGCTGGTTCAGCCTGTGGCAGCAAGGCCTGAAACAATGCTGACAAAGTGGCCGAGAGGTCTGTGAAAATTTCAGGCAGACCTTTGATCCGGAGGTTACCCCTCCTGGTTCTGTTTTCTAGGTCTTCTAGTTTGAGCTCCATAGCTGCAATCTGTGCTGCCTGAGATTGAATATCCGCCTTATCTGAGTGCAGGGCGTCCGATAGATCATCGGTGCGTGTCTCCAAGTCAGAGACCCGGGTGCCTAGGTCATGGATCTGGCGGGAAAACTCGTCCACTGCTTGGGACAGTTCTGAGCGGAATAGGGAGGCTATATTTTTATAAAGTTCAGCCTGACCTGGGTCTTGAATGTCCGGTGACAGCGAGATGTTGCTGGCTTCAGATGGTGTTGGGCTCCTGGATGCAGGGGCCTGGTCCGCCATATTGCTGCGGCTTAAGTTTCTGAACAGCTCCGGTAGGGACTGTGAAGGCACGGGTGTTCCCGTCGACTTTGTCCTCCCTTTGTTGCGGGTCATCATAGGAGTCCCTTGCATGTAGGTTCAAGCCCGTGGAGCTGAATAAACAGCGCTAAATGAGGGAAAAGTTCGGCGCGAGGAGCGGAGCTCAGGGGAACACGTCCGCCATGCGAGCCTCGCGCATGCGCCTCCACAAAAGTCCTTTTAAGGACTGGTATAGGTGTGCTATCGATAGGTGTGATATACTAAAGGGTGTGAAATACTTATTTAACATACATTCATTTTAACATTGAAAGTATATTATAGTGCATTTGTATTGTGCAGCAGTTGTGTGCGGTTCTGTTGTGATACTGCAGCTATACAGAGGGACAAACGCTATTGGAACAACTAATTGCAACAGGTGTTATATACCTGTTGCCCCCAAAAAAACTGATTGAGGGGTGTGATATACCTATAATATACTTTCTAACATAGAAAGTATATAGTGCATTTGTATTGTGCAGCAGTTGTGTGTGGTTCTGCTGCGATGCCGCAGCTATATAGAGGGACAAGCGCTATTGGAACAACTAATTGCAACGGGTGTGATATACCTGTTGCACAAAAAAAAACTGATTAAGGGCTGCAATATACCTGTTGCCCCAAATAAACAGGGTGGTATGATATAACTGTTGTGGCAAAAAAAAAAAAATTAGGGGTGTGATAAACCTGCTTCCACAAAATACTGATTAAGGGGTTCGATATACCTGCTTCCACCAAATATTGATTGAGGCCTGCGATATACCTGCTTCCACCAAATATTGATTCAGGCCTGTGATATACCTGCTTTCACAAAATACTGATTAAGGGGGTTTGATATCCTTGCTTCCACAAAATATTGATTGAGGCCTGCGATATACCTGCTTCCACAAAATACTGATTAAGGGGATTGATATACCTGCTTCCAACAAATATCGATTCAGGCCTGTGATATACCTGCTTCCACCAAATATTGATTCAGGCCTGTGATATACCTGCTTTCACAAAATACTGATTAAGGGGTTTGATATCCTTGCTTCCACAAAATATTGATTGAGGCCTGCAATATACCTCCTTCCACAAAATACTGATTAAGGGGTTTGATATACCGGTTTCCACCAAATATTGATTGAGGCCTGCGATATACCTGCTTCCACAAATACTGCTCTTCTCTAGGGACTTAGGCACAGGGTCATTTACAAAATAACAGGCAGAGGAAGAGACAGGCCGTTCCGCAGGGGTGGTAGTGGTTGGGCAGGTGCACCAGGCCGGAGCCTAAGTGGGAAGTTGGAGAAGGCACGTGCAATTACTTCAAAGGACGCACCAGAGTTGGTTGAGTGGCTCATTCAGCCTTCCGCTTCTGCACCCTCCTCACTCTCTGCTGTGTGCACCCCCAAAGACACCAGTCAGAGGAATTATTTTCCCATCCATTCCCAGACCTTACCGATGCGCAGTCATTCTTGACATCGGATGAGGAAGAGGAGGTAGCAATGGCCGCAACCCAGCGGTCTGACGACAATACCCAGATCAGCCCAAAGAAGGAGGTCCCCGCTGTTGCTGCCTACTCAGAGATCTCAAATGTCAGGGGAGGTGAAGGTGACGATGATGACATGTTGATGGGGAGTTAAGAGGTAGAGACAGAGCAGCAGAGATGGATGAGGAGGAGAAGCAGGCAGAGCTCGCTGGGCACAGGAGGCAAAAAGCACACTGCGCCGGCACATGGCTCCGCAGTGTGGGCTTTTTTTTTAACGTTTCAGCTGCTGACAATAGTGTTGCCATCTTAAGCCTGTGCTGTCAATGCATAAGTCGCGTTAAGCCCAACACTCACCTAGAGGCGATTGCCTTAAGAAGGCACCTGGCCTCCCATCACCGAGCCCAGTGGGAGCAACGCCGTCAGAACCCACAAAGCCACACTCCCGGCGCTCCACGTCCTGCCTCTTCTCCTTCCCCCATTTGTCCTCCACTACACCTTCCACCGTGCCGTCGTCACGTTCATCTGGCAGAAGGCAGGCTTCCGTGGCCCAAATGTTTGAGCATAAAAAGTTGATGACGCCGGATAACCCTCTTGCCCAACGGCTGACCGCTAGCTTGTCGGAACTGCTAGCCCGTCATCTACTGCCATATAAACTCGTGGACTTGGAGACCTTTAGAAAATTTGTGGCCATTGGCACACCGCAATGGAAGGTCCCCAGAAGGAAATATTTCTCCTAGAAGGGCATCCCAGAGCTATATGGCCACGTTCAGTGGCAAATGAATATATCTCTGGCACACAGTGTTGCTTCCAAGATACATCTGGTCTAGCAAACACAAGCAGGGAAGGTACATAACTTTTATTGCCCACTGGGTGAACCTTCTAACAGCCGTCAAGCATGTAACCCGTGGCTCCCGTGTGGTTTTGGTGTTGCCACCATGGATTGCATGCAGGCCAGCCTCTTCTTCTCCTCCTCCTATTCCATCCTCCGTCTCCTCCTCAGCTGACTCCTCCTTTTCCACTGCTACCGCCTCTTCCGCTGCGCCCCCCAGAACCTATTCGACGTGCCAGGTGAGACGTAGCCATGCTGTGCTGTGGCTGTTGTGCCTAGAAGCCAAGAGCCACACCGGTCCAGCATTCCTTTCAGCTCTGCGGTCACAGGCCAATCAGTGGCTAACCCTGCTCAATTTGACAGTTGGTAAAGTGGTGTGCGACAACTGTGCCAATCTGCTGAGCGCGCGGAAACAGGGCAAAATGACACGTGCCGTGCATGGCATACGTACTGAACTTAGTCGTGCAGCGATTCATTGCCAAATACCCCGGGGTACAGGACGTCTTGCAGCAGGCCAGGAAAATCTATGGCCATTTTAGAAGATCTTACATGGCCATGGCTCGCCTTGCTGACGTTCAGCAGCGACACCACCTGCCAGTCAGACGTCTGATTTGTGTGCTGGAACTCCACCTTGTATATGCTTGATAGGCTGCTCCAGCAGCAACGTGCCGTTAACGACTACCTGTACAAACTCTGTAGCAGGACAAGTTCTGGGGAGCTTGGTTTGTTTTCACCGCGCCAGTGGCTGGTCATGCACGACGCATGCAGACTTCTGCGGCCATTTGATGAGATCACCAAACTGGTCAGTCGCAGCCAGGGCGCCATCAGTGACATGGTACCTTACGCCTTCTTTCTGGAGCATGCATTGCGTTGTGTCATTGACCAAGCCGTCTAGGAGCAGGAGCTGGAAGATGAGGAAGTCGCAAAGCTGGATGAATTCCCGGAGGGGGGGGGGCTACTCCATCTGAGACAAGTCAGCAGGAGTCTGAAGAGGAGTCAGAGGAGGATGGTGGCCGGGGGGAGGAGGAGAAGAGCAGACTTTTCGGGGATACCTGGTGTTGTACGTGGCTGGGGGAAGGAGACCAAGGATGACATTCTCCTGGGCAATGAGCAGGAGCGAGGGCAGTCCGCCGCTTCCAATTTAGTGCAAATGGGAACACCTAGACCGACAGGTGTCCGACTACATCTGGTTAACGGCTGATGTGGACGCTCTGAGAAGCGAGGAACCCCTGGACTACTGGGTGTGCAGGCTTGACCTGTGGCCAGAGCTGGCACAATTTGCCATGTAACTCTTGGCTTGCCCCTCATCGAGTGTCCTGTCTGAAACGAGGTTCAGCGCAGCAGGGGGGGGGGGTATCGTGACCAATAAGCGCAATCGCATAGCTCACGACAGTGTGGACTACCTCACATTTCTAAAAATGAATGAGGCATGGATCTTGGAGGAATTAAAAACCTGTGACGACCATGTGTAATTGAATTTCCTCATGCCAGCCCACACATATCTGCCACCACCCAGAACAAAGAATGGTCCTTATCTTATGTATATACAGCGGCATATAAGACCTGTTCTGTCAGGTGAATGCCTAATTTTGGGGCCTGTACTGGCCGACAGTAAAATTTGTATCCAGTGATCGCCTAATGTACCTCTAGCCACATCATCACAAGTTATTTTCTGTCAAGTGAATGGCTAATTTTTAGGGCCTGAACTGGCCTACAGTAAAATTTGTATCCAGTGACTGCCTAATGTACCTCCAGGCACATTATCACAAGTTCTTTTCTGTCAGGTGAATGCCTAATTTTTGGGGCCTGTACTCCCGTGGCCTAAAATAAAAATTTTCTAGGCTCCAGCAGGGTATATTTTTGAGAGTTTTCCCTGATTAAAATACATATTTTTTGTGGGAATTTTTGCCAATGATCTCCCTCTGGTATGTCACTGTCCATGTTGTGGGACTATTTGAGCACTTCTAGTACGTATTTGGTGGCTGCAAATATGACCTGAAGGTTTTTCAGGTTCGCCTGCCATTAAAGTCAATGGGGCCCGCCGCGAACGCGCGGTTTGCGAACATTTGATTGCGAAAGCTCGTTCGCGAAACGTACCAGCCGATGTTCGTCCATCACTATTAAAGAGGCTGTCTCATAAAGACCACCCATGTACATATACCCTATTAGAACATATGGATATCATGGAGGGGAGGGGGGGTCCGCTGGTGTAGGAACCTCCTCTATGATCCAATATAGAGTTGCTGTGAAGGAGCAGCACTGGTTCTGGCAACTTCAAGCTAGTCTTTTATTACAAGGATGGCCATTCATGTGAATGGTCACCATGTAATATTACATATCCTCTGCAGTGGCTGCTTCAGGAAACACTTCTGTTTGCTAGGGATTCCCAGCAACTCAGTTAAAGGGGTTTTCCAGGATTTTCATATTGATGGCCTATCCTCAGGATAGGCCATTAGTTTGTGATCCAACACCCCACACGATCAGCTGTTCCCGAGTAGCTCTGGTACTGGTAATGGCCTTGTGTAGTGAATGGAGCAGTTTATTGCAGTGCTGTTCCTATTCAAGTGAATGTGAGAAGCTCTGCAGCAGGGCCGATCCTAGGGTCACAGGCGCCTGGGTGCAGAAATATTTCTGGCGCCCCCACATGGGCGTGGTTATCTTACTAACTCCTCCCCTTTACAATGTTTCTATGGCAACAACTTCAGCCCCCAACTTCAGCCCCACCAATTTGCTTTGACAATAACTTAGTCAACGGCTTTGACAAGTCAAAATAAATGTCATGTGCCAGTAGCCAGAGCCCCCCCATATCATGTGCCAGTAGCCAGAGCCCCCCATATCATGTGCCAGTAGCCCCCCTTATGTGCCAGTAGCCCCCCTATGTGCCAGTAGCCACCCTTATCATGTGCCAGTAGACCCCCTTATCATGTGCCAGTAGCCCCCTTATCATGTGCCAGTAGCCCCCCTTATCATGTGCCAGTAGCCCCCCATATCATGTGCCAGTAGCCAGAGCCCCCCCCCCCCATATCATGTGCCAGTAGCCAGAGCCCCCCCCATATCATGTGCCAGTAGCCAGATCCCCCCCATTATCATGTGCCAGTAGCCAGAGTGCCCCCATATCATGTGCCAGTAGCCCCCCATATCATGTGCCAGTAGCCCCCCATATCATGTGCCAGTAGCCCCCCTTATCATGTGCCAGCCCAGTAGTCCCCCCTTATCATGTGCCAGCCCAGTAGTCCCCCCTTATCATGTGCCAGCCCAGTAGTCCCCCCTTATCATGTGCCAGCCCAGTAGTCCCCCCTTATCATGTGCCAGCCCAGTAGTCCCCCCTTATCATGTGCCAGCCCAGTAGTCCCCCCTTATCATGTGCCAGCCCAGTAGCCCCCCTTATCATGTGCCAGCCCAGCCCAGTAGTCCCCCCTTATGTGCCAGCCCAGTAGGCCCCCTTATGTGCCAGCCCAGTAGCCCCCCTTATCATGTGCCAGCCCAGTATTGTACCTATATAAAAAAAATAAAAAAAAATAATACACTTATACTTACCTCCAGCAATGCGATGCGATGCAGGCCGCCTCTTCCGTCTGTGTCCCTCGCTATACGGCTCAGGCGACGCGATGACGTCATCGCGCCGCCTGCACCAGCCTCTGATAGGCTGCCAGCACTAAGCCGGCAGCCTATCAGAGGAATAGGAGGGGACACACCTCTCCCTCCTCTGCCGCAGCACAGGCATCTGTATTGCCGTCCTGAGGACGGCAATACAGAGGACTATGGAGATGAGCGCTTCCGCAATGGAGGCGCTCATCTCCTGCTCTGCCCTGCCGCCGGCTGCGGCCGCCCCCACTTGTCACTAGGGCCGCGGCCTTGCGGCACTCAGGCTTGCCGGCCCACCGGGAAATTTCCCGCTATCCCGGCAGGCCAGTCCGGCCCTGCGCTCGGCGCCTTTCGGGTGACAGCGCTGGGGTGCGGGGCACCCACTGCACCCCGTGTAGGATCGGCCCTGCTCTGCAGCAACCAGCACAGGCCGCCGTAGACTGGACCAACCTGGGTAGTTCCAGAGTCTATTTCCAGCTCCACAGCTACTGCAAAACATCTGGGTTTGGGGTGTTAGAGACATGCCATTTGATATTGATGGCCTATCCTGAGGATAGGTCATCGGAATACAAATTCTGGAAAATCTCTTTAACTGTAAAGTCAGCAAATGTAAAATTATTCATTTCTGTGAAATGTATAGTATCTTTATTACCTCCTTGTCTGCTTCCCCATTTTCAATGCAAAACGTAAAACAAAAACAAAAAACTGTTGGACTAAACAGTTCTCTGCTTTCTACTAAAATGTTCTAAATGTATATTTAATGTTTGTACTTCCACTGAATTATAAGTGTAAGGCTATGTTCCCAACATACACGCTAAACATATCCATTGAGTTCAGGGGAGCACCCAAAAATTTTGCCTAGTGGGGGGGTCAGAGGATAAAAATTGCAGTGCACGGTGGGCGTGGCTAGGCTGCCGAGTGAGATGGCTGCATGAGAGGAAAGCTCCTGCACCTGAGTGATCAAAAAGCTGACATATTCCCTGTTAGCAAGGATTCATCTGCGCTTACAAGCAGCTACAAATGCCCAACAACCACCCCGAGACTATGGGGAAGTCAAAAAGGCAGTTACCCAGACTGAACAGTAACAACTAAGAAAACTCCTTTGACAAAGACAGAATCAAAGATGGTGCTGAGCTCAACAGCACATCGTCTGCTCCAGTACCTATCCGCACCATGTCTCCTCCGCAAACATGAGAACCCCGTCTCCACAATCACCTCCCAGTGTACAGATGGACACCGCAACACCATGCTACACTGGAGGACATCAGACCCTCTGCAAAAACGCTGCCCGGAATTCATGATGGCGCCTGTCCCTGCTCACCGCGGGAATCGCCCTCCAGCAGCCCGCAGAAGCAAAGGCCTGACTAGAGACATCGGGCTGCTCACAGTTCAGTGCACACAATCATGCTCCTGCACATGCCACCACAGAAGCTGATGCTTTTCAAAGTTACCCTACCTCTGATAAGCCTATTTCAAAGGAAAAATTTAAGAACATGCTAATAGCACTAAAGGCTTCCCTACATACAGATATAGCAGGATTGATTAACCCACTCACCGCCAGAGTACAGGAAGCAGAGGACAGAATCCTCCATATTGAAACGAAAATGGACGAGTTTGCCACCTCTCAAAACTCCATTATAGATGCCCACAACGAAATGGCGGATTAATTAGAGGCCGTAAAGCTGAAGTTGGCAGATATGGAAGATCGTTTAAGGAGAAATAATGTAAAACTTAGGGGCATTCCAGAAAACACTGCAACCCAAGATCTACAGTTACTTTATCCTATGCTCCATTAATAATATCACGTAGGGGCGTGGCCGAGCCAGCATGGAGTGAGGAAGCAGGATTGCAGTGCTCCTACAAAATCCTGTGAAATATCCTTTATACACCTGGCATAATCGGGGTTTTTTGAGCGCATTCACTATATGTTGGACCCCTTCATACTTGGGGACACTCTGCCCGGAGCTGGATTGCTGAGTTTTGGCTGTGGTGCTGTGGATGCCGACGGATTGAGGGAGAGGAGCGGAGGGACGCAAACTGAGGAGAGTGTGGAGTGAGGCCGGGGCACGATCTGCCACAAGGTACACAGTGCAGGTACGGCTTGCTGAAAGTTGCTAACAACTTACCTTGGACTGCTGCCGATACCTGCTGGAATCTTGAGCCGAAGACCGAGGCGGGAAGAAGCCGCGCGGTGGGCGCCATCTTGCCATTAAGTGTATGTGCAGCGGCGCTCCTCTCTGCCCCAGCAAACGGAGTGGATCGGCGAAACGCTCTGTATCTCCCTACTTCCACTATTATCCTGAAGTCCTGCAGTGGTAATCCTGTTAGGAGTCCTTATTTATGAAAGCTGCAGAGTTCACCACAGTTTATATGAAAGTTTAATGGTGGTGCTGGTGTACTTATCCCCCTCCCCCCTGAGGAATGTAAAGATATCTGGCAGTCTACTTGGCTGTGTGGCAGGACTTGCTGAATTTAATAAAGCCTCATCTTGATTTGCTGCATGAGTGACAAACCCCAGCAGATCTTTAAAGTGTCTGTGGACTATTTCTATGGGCCGCAAAACTTCTTCTGTGGCTCCATCATCTGTTAAACGATTCATGGACGCCATGAGTCAAACTGAACAGGAAAGTGAGGGGTCTCCTGTCCCTGGTTCCTCTGCTGAAGCCTCTCAAATTATGAAAGCTATAGCTGCCTGTCAAGCTGCTCTTACATCAAAGATAGACCATCTACAGTCTGACCTTAGCTGTTTGCGACACGATTTTGACAAAATACGTGAAAGAACATCTGCAGTGGAGCAAAGAGTGAGTGATGTGGAAGATGCGTCCAGAGCAGCTGGAAATGACACCAGGCAGCTGCTGCAACAGGTACAGATGCTGCAAGCCAGGGCGGAGGACGCTGAGAACCGCAATAGACGTAACAACGTCCGTATCCTGGGCTTACCGGAGCGAGCGGAGGGGTCTACCCCAGAAATTTTTGCGGAACAGCTCATAAAAGAAGTGTTACATCCCATCTCACTTTCCAGTTGCTTTGTTATAGAAAGGGCACATCGGATTCCAACCAGGCCCTTACCGCCGGGATCCCCTGCTAGACCTTTCATCATGAAGATCCTGAACTACAGGGACAGAGACGCTATTTTGCTAGCTGCTCGGCAGAAGGGGAATGTCAGCTATGAGAATGTCCGTTTGTCCTTTTACCCGGACTTTACTGCAGAGGTCCAGAAGAAAAGGAAGCAGTTTACTGAGGTCCGAGCGCGGCTGAGGGACAAAAATGTGAAATATGCCATGATCTACCCTTCTCGCTTGAGGGTGCAAGATGGTGAAACAGTCCGTTTTTTTAGTACTCCTGAAGAGGCTACTGAATGGATTGAAAGAAATCTAAATGCAAGGCCTCACCGCTGATGGTTTATACTATAGTGTTGGCAGCTGAAGCATATAATACTTGATTAAATGTTAAATTGTTTTGCTGACAAGATGGTTGGGGGAGGGGGGGGGAGTATCTGGTTTAAATGCACCATTATTACTCCTGTTAGATTCCCTGTTCTTTGACTTTGTCTATTGATCAGATGTTTAACCCCATATTGGTATGCTGGGTGGCAACACCCTGTATGACTATGCACTGTTTCGGGTAGACGTATATACTTGCTTCCTATCACCAACGTACCTATATGGTATATATGTTCTAATGAGTTAGGGTAGGTTATCGTACCCAGGAGTTGCTAGTTTGGGGTGTCAGGCTCAACCATGTTAGTAAGGTTTGGGCAGGGTGGGTTAGGGAGGTTGGGAATGGGTGGGTTGGAGAGGGTTTCTCTGTTGAGGGGTTCTTTGATGTGGATTGTATGTGTGCGTGAATGTGCCTTCATTGGTCGGAAACTATGGAGATGTTATCTTTGGAAGAATAAATGGCGGTAATTAAGCTACTTTCGTGGAATGTTCGGGGTCTGAATGATAAGATTAAACGGTCTTTAGTGTTCAATTATCTGAAGAGGTATAACCCTGACATAATGTTATTGCAAGAAACGCACCTGCAGGGCCAGAAAGTACTAGCTTTGCGGCGCCCATGGATAGGCCCCACATATCATGCGGTTTACTCAAACCACGCTAGAGGCGTGTCTATTTTAATTGCTAAAAGTCTTCCGTTTCAAATACTATCTGTGCAGCTAGACCCTTATGGTAGATATGTGATTTTACATGATTGTGTCAGAGGCCTGCAGTACCTATTTGTGGGACTATATATTCCTCCGCCTTTCCGCAGAGAGGTCCTAGACTTAATTACAGCTAAAATAGCAGGATTTACAGCAATACCTTATATTATTATGGGTGACTATAATGCCACTTTGGATCCTATACGGGACAGAAGGGTTTCCCAGGCCTCACACAACAATGTCCTATCACATTGGGCTAATACTTATGATTTAGTAGAGGCGTGGCACTATTTCCACCCCACAGATGCGCAATTCTCTTGCTATTCAGCTTCTACTGGCTCACTCTCTCGTATAGATCTGGCCTTTGTCAGCAGAGACTTATCCCCCTATAACAAGTCTAGTGATTATCTACCGAGAGGAGTTTCAGACCATGCCCCCCTCCTTCTGATACTGTCACAGCCGCTGGCTTCGACTGATAAGCAGTGGCGGTTAAACCCTATGTGGCTCGAGGTATTACCTGTGGTGAGCGAGAGTCTAGATGCAATGGGGGACTACTGGGCAGAAAATGAAGGGTCTACGAATCCTCTGGTAGAATGGGATGCTTTCAAATCAGTAATGAGAGGGGCATTGATTGCTGCTATTGCAACTCATAGAAAGGAACTGAATATCAAACGGATAAAACTAGAGACGGAACTAGCTGATAAGGAGAGGTTATATATACTAGATCCGTGCCCTGAGAAGCAGACTTTGTGGCTTGAGGCGCAGCGTAGGTTTACTTTGCATTTAACTGAATATACTGAGAAGAAACTTTTAAATCAGAGGCAAACTATTTTTTCAGATGGTGATAAGTGTGGCAGGGCCTTGGCGTACTTGACTAGATCTGAGACACAGCAAACGGTGGTGGCGGGAGTTCTGAATGACCAAGGGATCTTATTGAGGGAGCCTAGAGATGTCTGCCGACAGTTTGCCTCCTATTATGAGACATTGTATGCCCCAAAGATCACGTGTACTTCGGAGGAAATTGTCAATTTCTTAGCAGGTATTAATATTCCTTCTTTGGACAGAGATGACAGGGGAGCCCTGGCGGCTGACATATCTGACCTGGAGATTGAAACGGCCATTAGTTCCTTAGCAACCAAGAAAACCCCGGGACCCGATGGATTTCCTGCTGAATGGTATAAGCGATTTTCTAAAGACCTGGTTAGTAGATTTGGGAAGCTGTTGAGGTATGCACTGGAAAGTGGTTCGTTGCCAATGGGGTCAGAAATGTAACCCTGATGAGAATGATATTACTTGGTCGCCATATTTGCCTTTGTGGAGAAACAGAGTGCTTCCGGAGCTGTTCTCATTACTGGAGTTTGAATTTTGGCCTCAGAGGGGGGTGCGCTACCTTACCCAACTATATGATAAGGGCCTATTTAAAACCTTTAATAGTTTGAAACAGGAGTTTAATTTGCCCCAGCGTTGTTTGTATAGATATCTTCAACTCAGGCATGCCTGTCAGGCTCAGTTTGGTAGAGAACCTTTAAAGCTGGAGTGTGGTACAGTTGAGGCAGCGATTAGGAGGGTTCCGTTGGTCAAACCAGTGTCGACCCTGTATGCGTCGTTGATGGCGTTGCAGGACTCCCCCCTAGACAGGGCATTTGTTAGGTGGAAAAGGGACATTGAAGGTTTGGAAGATGTTCATGTTAAAGAATCTAGCTGTACATGGAGATCTACAGTGGTAAGTGCTAGGGATCAGTTGATTCAAGTTAAATGGCTTCATAGGATTTATTATACTCCTGTGAGACTATTTAAAATGGGTAAATTGCCGAACCCTCATTGTACAAGATGTGGACATGAAAACGGTTGTCTTATACACATGGTTTGGCAGTGTCCGATTATTCATGGCTTCTGGGAAGAGATCCATAAATATTTTAATGACAAACTAGGCTTTCCTAACGTCTGTACTGAACTCACTAGTCTGTTGGGAGTAGCCAACGAGATTGTTCCCACCAAATTTGGCAGGAAGCTGTATAGAATACTCTTATATTATGCTAGGAAAACTATCCTTCTCAACTGGAAACCTCCTAAGAATCCTACTGTGCAACAATGGGTACATCTAGTTAATGCTGATCTTGAATTATACAAGTTTGTGTATGAGAGAAGAGGGACCCCTGATCGCTTCATGAAGATATGGGACCCCTGGATTGGAGCCCAGACTCTAGTACCATAGATGACTGAAAGACTGTTCTGACCAATGAAGGCGTGTGTGAATGTGTGTGTGTGTGCAGTACTTTTAATCTTCCTTAGGATTGATATGTTGGGTACTGTTCATCCTGAAAGTGATATCTTTTTCTTCTGTCCCAAACTTGGGTCATGAGGAACTGTTATGATTGATCCCATGTATTTGATTTGTACTGGACTCAATTGATGATTGTCTGTATTTGATGTGTTTGTTATGCTTTTTGCTAAATTAATAAATAAAAAGATACTATTAAAAAAATAATATCACGTACACATTGGTCAATATCTATGCGCCTAATTCACATCAGCTATCATTCCTACATAAAGTACTGCGACATGTCAACAAAATGAAAAAAGGAAAGGTTATAATTTGTCGAGATTTTTACTCCATAATGGACTCATCCCTGGACTCACCAAAAAGAAAATCTGAAATAGGAATAGCATGATTTCTATACTCAGAGGGCCTTATTGATGTATGGAGAGCTCAGCATAGTCAGGAGAAGGGCTTTACCTTCTTCTCTCCACCACACTTATCTTATTCATGTATTGATATGTTTATGGTTGACCACACTACCTTACTGCATACCTTCTCTACGAATATTGGTCTCATTAAGTGGTCCGATCACGCCCCGATCGCCATAACCCTAAATGAACACTTCCAATCCCAAAGAGCTCCTACATTTTTATTTAATAACCCTAAATATGTCTAAAAGAATACTTCCAGTTTAACACCGGATCTGTCTCGGACACATATGTCTTGTGGCAGGCTCACAAAGCATATAGGAAAGGGTCTTTAATTAAGCTGGGTCACAAAGTGAAAAAACTTAGAGAAAAAGAAATCACCCAAATACTTGAACGCATAGCCTATCTGGAAAACATTAATAAAAGCTTTCCAACAACCCAATGCTCCAATGAGCTAAGAATAGAGAGAGACAAACTAAGAGGAACACTACTCCACAACTACAGCAAATCTCTTTTTAGGCTCAAATCTAGACACTACTCTCAAGGCAACAAGGCAGGTAAATTACTTGCAAGGCAACTCAAAACCCAACAGTCAAAATCCAAAATATTACATTTAACACACCCTACCACTAAAGCCTAGCTAATAGACCCAAGAGACATTGCGGAACAATTTCGCCTATATTACAGAGGACTCTATAATCTCAAATATAGCACTCCCCCTACTAGATAATCACTCAACCCTGGTTGCAAGCTTTCTAGCAAAGGCCTCACTCCCTGTCCTCACCCCCACCCAACTACAGTCTCTGAACGCACCAATTACTGAATTGGAAATAAAAAAAAATGATCTCCTCGCTCCCTATGGGAAAATCTCCAGGCCCGGATGGGTTATCTAATGAATATTAACACCATTTCCAAACAATACTCATCCCACACTTACGAGAAATATTGGGGCTGGGGGAGTAGGCTTACCAGACTTATAAAAAGATTATTACAAAGCGATAGGCCTCTCGTTTACTCGTGAATGGTGGTCCTCTGACTGCTCAAAGGCATGGTTCAAATAGAATCTCACTTAGTAGGCCGAGGCACTCTAAAAAATGATCTGATATGGTTAACATGGAACCCAGGTGTCCCAAGAGCTAAACTACTAACAATAGCACAAGCGGGAAGACTGTGGACCCAAATCCATAAGACACAGGGAGACTCAAAACACTTCTCTTTTAATATTCCACCACCCACACATTGGAAAATGATATACCTAATATTAGTCTTTCTGAGTGGCGTCTGAAAGGGATCACTAACGTCTCCCAAATCACAGACACCCATTCAGTCCTTCCTTTTGAATCACTTAAACACTCTTTTGCATTTCCACAAGGATAATTTTACAACTAAGAGTGTGCCACTACCTCACAACAATTCGACAAACACCTCCTACAATCAACAGTGACATTATTAGACTATACCAATTACCTTTTCTCTTTAAAAAACATACCACAAGACATATATATGATCTACTGGAAGACAAAGCCACTTTCATCAAATCTCCCCCCATCAAAAGATGGGAATCTGAGCTGGATTGTTCTTTCACTGAAGAAACTTGGATTGCAGCTGTAAGGTTCCTCTCTTTTAACTTCAAATATGTCACACATTATGAAGCAGGGATAAAAACTCTCCTACAATGGTACTTCACCCCTCGGAGAGACTAAGCAAAATCTATCCAGGTACTTCCCCCTACTGCTGGAGGGAATGTGGTAATGTAGGCTCCTTATACCACATCTTGTGGACCTGTCCCAAACTTGCCTTATTCTGGCAACGGGTATTTGGGCTAATTTCTGAAATCCCATCTCCAGAACTTGCACTACTGTTTTTAGGTATACAGACAATAAACCGGAAACAAAGAAATCTTGTGGGACATATACTACTAAGTGCTAAATTAATAATCACCCGTCACTGGAAAAAGACGGAACTATCCGTTGTGCTGGAAGTGATTCAAAAATTAAATGTAACATGCAGTTATGAACAGTCCTTGCCAGCTACCATAATCTCCCTCATATCCAGGAATAATACTTGGGCACCTTGGCTATTGCATCCAAACTACACCCCTTAGGAAACTCCATTTGGTCAGAAACGTATGTACTAAACATATTCTGCGGAGACTGCGAGTGTTATTACATTCACCTTTTTGCTACCTATTATTATATCCCTTCTGTTTTCTAAATCTTTGTTTTACACATGTTAAAGTGTAATTTGTAACTCATGATGAAGGCAACAAATATACTTCCATCAAAAATATGTAACCTTGACAATGCGATCTTGTATTGCTGGATTGTAAGTCCTATGACAATGTAATGCTTACGCATGTCGTTTTGTGAAAAATCAATAAAAACGATTTATTCTAAAAATTGTGGCGCACATAGCGCAACATTTTTGGCCCTGCCCGTTGTTATAAGCCCCTCCTACATATAATAGGCCACCAGATGCCCCATAGTGCCGCTTTCCCCTATAGTGCCTCCCAGAATGTGCAAGTAAAAAATACCTCTTTAGAGCCATCAGATGCCCCCATAGTGCCCCCCCATAATGTGTCTGTAAATAATGCCCGTATAGTGCCACCAGATGCCCCATAATGTGCTAGTAAAAATTGCCCCCTTAGTGCCACCAGATGCTATAGTTCCACCCATAATGTGCCAGTAAAAAATGCCCTTTGTGCCACCAGATGCCATAGGGCCCCCCTAATGTGCTAGTAAAAAAATGCCCCTTTAGAGCCACCAGATGCCATAGGGCCCCCCTAATGTGCTAGTAAAAAAATGCCCCTTTAGAGCCACCAGATTCCCCCCTAGTGCTCCTCTACCCCAGTGCCCCCCATAATGTGCCAGTAAATAATGCCCCTATAGTGCCACCAGATGCCCCATAGTCCCACTCTCCCTCATAATGTGCCAGTAATAAATGCCCTCCCCATAGTGCCCCCCATAATGTGCCAGTAAAAAATGCCCCCAGATGCCCCCCAAAATGGGCCAGTAAGAAATGCCTCCAGATGCCTCCCTCCTAAATGGGCCAGTAAGAAATGCCCCTTTAGTGCAACCAGGTGCCCCCTATAATGGACCCCTGATTGAGTTACATTAGCTAGATGGTAGCCAAAAGAATGCCCTTTTCTCCTCTGGTTGGCTGGTACCCAGCACTATGCAAAACTTTTAGGCAGTCCTGGAAGTGATGATATGGCCTCCAAAGAGCCCGATATCAAAATCGAGTCTGACTGAGGTTACATGAAGAGACAGAAGGATTTGAGCAAGCCTACATCCACAGAGGATCTATGGTTAGTTCTCCAAGATATTTGGAACAACCTCCCTGCCAAGTTCCTTTAAAAACTGTGTGCAAGCATACCAAGAATTGATACTATTTTGTAGGTAAAATGTGGTCACACCAAATACTGATTTGATTTCTTTTGTTCATTCACCTTGCATTCATTTCTGTTTTTAAAGGAGTTCCTAAAAGGGTTTTCCAAGACTTTATAACTGATGACTTGTCTTCTGGATAGGTCATCAGTATCTGACAGGTGGGGGTACGTCACTTAGGACCCCGCCGATCAGCTGTTTGAGAAGGCACCGGTGCCCCTGTGAGTTCCGCGGCCTTCTCCCTGCTTACCAATCACAGCATTGTACATTGTATAGTGGCTGTGCTTAGTATCGCAGCTCAGCCTCATTCACCTCTACGGGGCTAAACTGCCCCTAAGCCACGTGACAGTGTTGACACTGTTCTAGTAAAGGCTGCGGTGCTACTGCGAGCGCTGCTGCCTTCTCAAACAGCTGAATAGCGGGGGTCCCGGGTGTAAGACCCCCACTGATCAGATACTCTGTTATAACATTCTAGAAAACCTCTTTAAAGAGGACCTTTCCCCACTCCTGATATGCCTGTTTTAATAGCTTCATGCATTCCCTGTGTAATAACAATTCTGGAGCATCTATTCTTATGGCTTTATGTTGTGCCGTTCCTTTATTATTTCTACTAGAAGTTATGAATGAATTGCTAGCAGTCTGCAGTAAGGGTACAGAGGGGAGGTAACCAGTTGGGGGGGGGGAAGGTGTACCTGCACAGTCTGAAAATAGCAGCACTGATTGGATACAGTGAGTATGTGCAGGTACAGGTACACAAACAGCATGAGATACAGTAGTAGACTAAGGGTCGATTCACACGTCCGTAGAATGTGTCCGCACCCGTTCCTCAATTATCCGGAACGGGTGCGGACCCATTCATTCTCTATGGGGCAGGAATGGATGCGGACAGCACACAGTGTGCTGTCCGCATCCGCATTTCCAGAGCGTCGCCCCAAACTTCCGGTCCGCGGCTCCGGAAAAAAATAGAACATGTCCTATTCTTGTCCGCAAAGAATAGGCAGTTCTATAGGGGTGCCGGCCGGGTGTATTGCGGATCCGCAATACACTACAGACGTGTGAATGGACCCTAAGGGTACTTAGAGGATTCCGGCAGGCAGATCCGGCAATCCGGACGCAATCTGATGGTATTTGTCAGACGGATCCGGATGCAGATCCGTCTGACAAATGCATTGCAATACCAGATCCGTCTCTCCAGTGTCATCCGGTATTCTTTGTTTTTGCATTTTTAAAGGTCTGCGCGTGCGGATCCGTTTTGCCGAAACACTTAGTCCCGGATCCGGAACTAATACACTTCAATGTAAATTAATGCCGGATCTGGCATTCCGGCAAGTGTTCAGTATTTTTGGCCGGAGATAAAACTGCAGCATACTGCGGTATTTTCTCCGTCAAAAAAATGTAAAAGGGACTGAACTGATGCATCCTGAACGGAATGCTCTCCATTCAGAAAGCATTAGGATAAAAGTGATCCGTTTTTTTCCGGTATTGAGCTCCTGTGACGGAACTCAATACCGGAAAACAAAAACGCTATTGTGATAGTACCCTACGCTATTTCATACAAACAAAAAGTGTATTTATTTTTTTACAGTAGAACCCTCTGGGTGATGGCCACCATTGAATAGCACCCATTTTATGTATATATATATATATCATGTAGAATACATTAAATGTAGGCCATAAATGTGATATGAACATAGCCTATGATTACAGTGCACACAAAGGAAAGCAAGAAACACAGTCCTTCTGGAACAATGGCTACATCAGAGCATTCCCTACAGCTTCAGAGGATAAAACCTGCCACTTCAGCATGTAGGAGGATGAATGGCGGTAAAGTAATTTGGAGTTGGATCATGAATTAATAATAAGACAAAACACAAGCAATATATTCTCAGTGAAATGTGCATTCCCTGTAAATAAAGATGATTTGAACATTTGTTCAATTTTTTCATATTTTCAGTGCTACTGCTTCTTTTAAGCCACAGAGCATAAAACCAGCATATAGTGACACTCTCGTTACTAGTATACTTACTTAACCACCTCAGCCCCTATAGCTTAAACACCCTTAATGACCAGGCCACTTTTTACACTTCTGACCTACACTACTTTCGCCGTTTATTGCTCGGTCATGCAACTTACCACCCAAATGAATTTTACCTCCTTTTCTTCTCACTAATAGAGCTTTCATTTGGTGGTATTTCATTGCTGCTGACACTTTAACTTTTTTTGTTATTCATCGAAATTTAACGATTTTTTTGCAAAAAAAATGACATTTTTCACTTTCAGTTGTAAAATTTTTCAAAAAAAACGACATCCATTTATAAATTTTTCTCTAAATTTATTGTTCTACATGTCTTTGATAAAAAAAAAATGTTTGGGTAAAAAACAAAATGGTTTGGATAAAAGTTATAGCGTTTACCAACTATGGTACAAAAATGTGAATTTCCGCTTTTTGAAGCAGCTCTGACTTTCTGAGCACCTGTCATGTTTCCTGAGGTTCTACAATGGCCAGACAGTACAAACACCCCACAAATGACCCCATTTCGGAAAGTAGACACCCTAAGGTATTCGCTGATGGGCATAGTGAGTTCATAGAACTTTTTATTTTTTGTCACAAGTTAGCGGAAAATGTGGATTTTTTTAAATTTTTTTCTTACAAAGTCTCATATTCCACTAACTTGTGACAAAAAATAAAAACTTCTATGAACTCACTATGCCCATCAGCGAATACCTTGGGGTGTCTTCTTTCCAAAATGGGGTCACTTGTGGGGTAGTTATACTGCCCTGGCATTCTAGGGGCCCAAATGTGTGGTAAGTAGTTTGAAATCAAAATCTGTAAAAAATGGCCGGTGAAATCCGAAAGGTGCTCTTTGGAATGTGGGCCCCTTTGCCCACCTAGGCTGCAAAAAAGTGTCACACATGTGGTATCTCCGTACTCAGGAGAAGTTGGGGAATGTGTTTTGGGGTGTCATTTTACATATACCCATGCTGGGTGAGATAAATATCTTGGTCAAATGCCAACTTTGTATAAAAAAATGGGAAAAGTTGTCTTTTGCCAAGATTACTTTTTTGCACCCTAGGTGGGCAAAGGGGCCCACATTCCAAAGAGCACCTTTCGGATTTCACCGGCCATTTTTTACAGATTTTGATTTCAAACTACTTACCACACATTTGGGCCCCTAGAATGCCAGGGCAGTATAACTACCCCACAAGTGACCCCATTTTGGAAAGAAGACACCCCAAGGTATTCGCTGATGGGCATAGTGAGTTCATAGAAGTTTTTATTTTTTGTCACAAGTTAGTGGAATATGAGACTTTGTAAGAAAAAAAAAAAAAAACGCAATTAGACTTACCGGTAATTCCGTTTCCTTGAATCCACCATGACGGCCCACATTGAGATTGACCCTTGACCTCTGTAGGGGCAGAAACACATAGAGAGTTTAAGAACCCCCCACCCCTCCACCTCCTCAGTGCTTTACAATTACCCGAAAGGTGGAACAAAAGTAAAAGGATATTGATTCATACCCTTAAACTCCTATTTAATCTTCTGCATGTATATGTAACTTATATATATATATATATAAAAAAAAAATATTATTTTTTTCTATTATATTTCCTTTTTTTTTTTTTTTTTTGGGAAGGGGAATAGTATGGGCCGTTATGGTGGATTCAAGGAAACGGAATTACCGGTAAGTCTAATTGCGGTTTTTCCATTTCATCCACCATGACGGCCCACATTGAGACATATCAAATAACTAAATGGGTGGGGATATCGCCTGTAAAACCCTCCGGCCGAAAAGAGCTTCATTCGAGTCCGGAAGATTAAGACGATAGTGCCTTACAAAAGTATTAGCGCTAGACCAGGTTGCGGCCCTACAGATCTGGTCCAGCGAGACCCCTCCTTTCTTGGCCCAAAAAGAGGCAGTGGCCCTAGTAGAGTGGGCTTTAACGTTACCAGGACTGGGCTTGTTCTGGATCTTGTAACAGCATTCAATAGTGGATCTGATCCATCTGGCTATGGAAGACATGGCTAACTTCTTTCCTTTATTTTTTCCCGAAAACTGAACAAGAAGATTGTTATCAACCCTGAAATCTCTGGTAGAATCCAGGTAATGGATAACTATGTCCCTAACATCTAGGAGATGTAACTTATCGCTAGACCCTGTATGCTCGGACCTAGGGATAGAGGGTAGGAAGATCTCCTGTTCTTGATGGAAAGGTGAGACTACTTTAGGGAGAAAACCTGGGTCGAGAGTTAGACGGATGTGATCTTTGCTGATCTGGAGGTAGGGCTCTCTACAAGAAAGGGCCTGGATCTCTCCAATGCGTCTGGCTGAGGTGATAGTGATCAGAAAGGCAGTTTTCAGGGAAAGGTGCTTTAAAGAGATTTCCGACAATGGTACAAATGGAGGTTTTGTTAGGCCTTCTAGGAAGATGTTAAGATCCCAAGTCGGAGCTCTGGATCTCAGAGAGGGTCTCAATCTTGAAACTGCTCTGAAGAACCTCCTGATCCATCTGTGATTGGCCAGGCTGCAGTCGTAGAAGGAGCTGAGGGCAGAAATTTGGACCTTCAGAGTACTAGGTCTCAGGCCTAACTCAAGGCCGCACTGTAGAAAGTCTAAAATCCTGTTGATGGGAGGAGAGGTGGTGTCTGGGTGCTCAACTCCTTACCAGGAACAGTATTTCTTCCAGATCTTAAGGTAGATGGAGGAGGTCACCTTTTTCCTACTAGCCCTCAGAGTAAGTATCACCTTTTCCGAAAGACCCCTGCTTCTTAATGTCTCGCTCTCAGGATCCAGGCTGACAGTTTGAATATACCTGGGTCTGGATGAAGAAGAGGGCCCTGAACTAAAATATACCTCTGGAAGGGAATCTCCCACGGATCTTCCAGCGATAGCTGTTTTAGAGTGGAGAACCAACTCCTCTTTGGCCATAGAGGGGCTATTAGGATGAGAGTAGCTGGTTCCTCCAGGAGCTTCTGGACAACCCGACGTAGTAGTGGTATTGGGGGAAAGGCGTAGGCTAGTTTCCATTTCCATTGTATTGACAGGGCATCGATTGCCCATGGACTGTCTCCTGGGTTTAGGGAGCAGAAACATTTTACCTGCGCATTTCTTCTGGAGGCGAATAAGTCTACCTCCGGATGGCCCCATCTTTCCGAGATCTTCTGGAAGATATTCCTGTTCAGAGACCATTCTCCTGGATCTATTGTCTCTCTGCTCAGAAAATCTGCTACTGCATTTTCGCAGCCCCTTAGGTGGATGGCGGACAGAGATAAGGCGTTCTCTTCTGCCCAGGAGAAGATTCTTTTTGCTATCTCGCTTAGAGGCCGTGACCTTGTCCCTCCTTGGTGACGCAGATAAGCCACCGTTGTGGTATTGTCGGACATTATTCTTAGGTGTCGCCCTTTTAAAAGACACTCTCCTTTTAATAATGCTTCCAGGACTGCGTATAGTTCTCGGTAGTTGGAGGATCTGTCTCTTATCTCGGCAGGCCAGGTACCCTGTAGAAGATGATCTCCTATCTTTGCTCCCCAGCCTCCGAGGCTTGCGTCTGTGATTACCTGAACGGCCGGATGGTTCCGCCACTGAAGGCCTCCTAGCAGTCTTCTTTTTACTTTCCACCAATCCAAGTCTGTTTTCACAGCCTGTGGGATCCGAAAAAATCCTGTCTAAACTTACTTGTTTTCCGTCCCAAATAGTTAAGATCCAATTTTGGATTACTCTTGTGTGGCTTTGGCACCATGCCACCGAGGGAATGCAGGCGGTTAGGCTTCCAAGGAGACTCATGGCCTGTCTGATGGAGCAATTACGAGCCCTCTGGAATGCTCTGATTTTTTCTGTCCGCGCAGAAGCCTTGTCCTGAGGGAGGAAGGTCATCAACAGGGACGAATGCAATTCCACACCCAGGAACCTTATTCTCATGGATGGGATTAGGGTGGATTTTTTTATATTTATAATCCAGCCGAGATTTTTTAAGAATTCCGAGAATCTTTGGGTTGCCAGAAGGTTCTCGGATTCTGTCTTGCCCAGAATTAAAAAGTCGTCGAGATATGGAATGATTGTGATTCCTTCCTGGCGAAGGTAGGCCACCATCTCTACCACGACTTTTGTGAAGACCCTGGGGGCCGAGGAAATACCGAAAGGGAGGGCGACATATTGTAAGTGATGGATAGACCTGTCTGGTCCTCTTAGAGCGAATCTTAGATATTTTTGGGAGAGATGATGGATGGGGACATGGTAGTAAGCGTCCTTTAGATCGATTGACGACATGAACGCCCCTTTTGGAATCAGAGGGATTGTGGATGGGATGGTCTCCATCCTGAACCTCCTGTATAGAATAGACCTGTTTAGGGGTTTTAGGTTTATTATCGTGCGAAAGGACTGGTCTGTTTTTTTTTTACTAAAAAGAGGCTGGAATAAAATCCTCTCCTTTCCTCTGGGATAGGGACCTTTTGAATTACCCCTAGCTCTAAGAGGTCCTGGACGCCTTGCCAAATTTTCGGAAGATCTGATCTGCTCTGAGGTGTGATGCAGAATCTTCTCGGGGGGACTGATGTGAACTCTATCCTGTAACCCTGAGAGACTACGTTTAAAACCCAGGGAGTTGAAGTTACCTGACTCCAGGAAGATAGAAAACCCATCAGTCGCCCCCCTACCCTGGCGTCATTGCTGTTTATTTTGTCTATTCTGGGGATTGAGGATGAAGCCTCTTCCTCTCCCTCCTTTGGGATAGCTCCATCGGCCAGACTTCCCTTTCCCCCTATAGGATCTCTGCTGGGGTTGGAACTGACGAAAGGGCTTCTTTTTTGGTTCTTTGTCCTCTGGAAAACCCTTCTTCTTGTCCGCTGCTCCCTCTAGGATTTTATCCAGAGTAGGGCCGAAGACAAATTCCCCTGAAAAGGGGATAGAACAAAGTTTGGCCTTGGATGCCTTGTCTCCAGACCAGGCTTTCATCCATAAAGCCCATCGGGCTGCGTTAGAAAGAGCAGCATCCTTGGCGGAAAACCGGATGGACTCTGCAGAAGCATCGGCCAAAAATGCTGTGGCGGAGCGGAGAAGGGGGAGAGAGTCCCTGATCTCTTCTCTTGGAGTTTTGTTTTTTAGATGTTCGTCCAGTTCTCCTAGCCATATATACATCGCTCTGGCGACGGAGGTAGCAGCAATATTAGTTTTTACCCCAAACATAGCTGACTCCCAGGATTTGTTTAGGAGGCCATCTGCCTTTCTATCCATAGGATCGCCTAGCTGTGAGGAATCCTCAAAGGGTAGGGCGGTCTTCTTTACTACCTTGGCCACCTGTAAATCAACCTTAGGCGTCTGGTTGTATATTTTGCTTTCAGACGGGTCAAAGCAGAGCCTATTCCTGAATTCTTTGGGAACGCCCAGTCTCTTTTCTGGATCTGACCACTCCTCCAATATCATTTCTTTTATATTTTCATTAATGGGAAAAACAATAGAAGACTTGGATCTAAGACCCCCAAACATCTCATCCTGTACCGTACGGGGCCTAGGGGTATCCTCAATGCCCATAGTGGACCTGACTGCTCGTAGCAACTCCTCCATTTCATCAGCGGAAAAAAAGTATTTTTATCCTCTTCCAGAATTTCCCCGTCCGACAAGGGTTCCTCATTAGGAAATTGTCTGGATGAGGCGGAGGCCACTTCAACCTCTTCACCCTCAGAAGAAGAAATAACAGACACTTTGCGTTTCTTAGAAGGGATGGGGTTGCTGGAGGGGGTAGACAAGATGGCTAAAGACTTAATCTCGTCTGAAATAAAAGACTTCATTTCAGAGAGTATATCTGGTTGCTCTTCCTTCCAAATTTCCGTAGTGCAAGGTTTGCATAGCCTCTTTTTATAATTTTCAGGGAGACGCTTGGAACAAGCACAGCATTTTAAGAGTTTTGTTTTTGTCTTTAACTCCTTGCTGCCCTGCAGAAGGAAGCAACCAGATATCCCAGCATTAGTAATTCAGGCTAGAAAACTGAAATATACACCCCCCAGAAGGGGACTCACGGTACTGGTGGCAGAAGGGTCAGGACCTTCCTGGCGGGGAGCAGGTGTCTCGGACATCGCGGTGTAGCAGGCGAGGGGCCGGATGGAACGCGGCCTTTTCTTTTTTTTAAAATCCCGGCGTCTGACGTCATCTAGCTGCGCCCTGTTGACGGCGTGGGTCTGCGCCGCACCAGCCTACTAAGGGATACGTGCGTCGCCCGGCCCGCCCATAGAGACGCTCCATGCGCCGCACCTGCTCCCCCTGCCGGACACTAGCGCTCGGCCCGCCTCCAGAAGGAAAGGACGCCGAGCGCAGCCCGCGATGATCCGTGAAGCCGGCACCTCCGACTGCTTCCTCAAGGAGGGAAGGAAGTACGAAGGTATGGGGAGGACCACAGGCCTCGGCATAAGCCAAGACGAGGGTCCTCGATGCTCCTAGCTGGCCAGCCTTAGCCCCTGCCACGGGAGGCCAGCTGGAGAACCTGTAAAGAAATAAGGTTGTTTTATCCTCCATAAAGGAGGAACTCTCCACGTGTTGGCCCCTGTAGGGGCAGGAAAGCACTGAGGAGGTGGAGAGGTGGAGGGGTGGGGGGTTCTTAAACTCTCTATGTGTTCCTGCCCCTACAGAGGTCAAGGGTCAATCTCAATGTGGGCCGTCATGGTGGATGAAACTGATGGGCATAGTGAGTTCATGGAAGTTTTTATTTTTTGACACAAGTTAGTGGAATATGAGACTTTGTAAGAAAAAAAAATAAATCATCATTTTCCGCTAACTTGTGACAAAAAATAAAAAATTCTAGGAACTCGCCATGCCCCTCACGGAATACCTTGGGGTGTCTTCTTTCCAAAATGGGGTCACTTGTGGGGTAGTTATACTGCCCTGGCATTCTAGGGGCCCTAATGCGTGGTAAGTAGTTTGAAATCAGAATCTGTAAAAAATGGCCGGTGAAATCCTAAAGGTGCTCTTTGGAATGTGGCCCCCTTTGCCCACCTAGGCTGCAAAAAAGTGTCACATGTGGTATCTCCGTACTCAGGAGAAGTTGGGCAATGTGTTTTGGGGTGTCATTTTACATATACCCATGCTGGGTGAGAGAAATATCTCGGCAAAAGACAACTTTTCCCATTTTTTTATACAAAGTTGGCATTTGACCAAGATATTTATCTCACCCAGCATGGGTATATGTAAAATGACACCCCAAAACACATTCCCCAACTTCTCCTGAGTACGGCGATACCACATGTGTGACACTTTTTTGCAGCCTAGATGCGCAAAGGTGCCCAAATTCCTTTTAGGAGGGCATTTTTAGACATTTGGATCCCAGACTTCTTCTCACGCTTTAGGGCCCCTAAAAAGCCAGGGCAGTATAAATATCCCACATGTGACCCCATTTTGGAAAGAAGACACCCCAAGGTAATTAATGAGAGGCATGGCGAGTTCATAGAAAAAAAAAATTTTGGCCACAAGTTAGCGGAAATTGATATATTTTTTTTTTTTCTCACAAAGTCTCCCTTTCCGCTAACTTGAGACTAAAATTTCAATCTTTCATGGACTCAATATGCCCCTCAGCGAATACCTTGCTGCTTTTCCAAGGCTGCTAGTTCAAGTACTGCTGTATAAGTGCATTGGAGATATTCAGGAGACTAACAGTCTAACTCAGAGTTTTTCCACTGTAGCAGATCTTCAGTGGTGTTTTTGGTGAATACTCAGACACTGTGTTTCAAGAGCAGATCTTCAGTGGTGTTTCTGGTGAATACTCAGACACTGTGTTTCAAGAGCAGATCTTCAGTGGTGTTTCTGGTGAATACTCAGACACTGTGTTTCAAGAGGTAAGGAATTTGCTAGACACAGTATCTCTATTGTCTGATTGCAAATGAGCATAGGCAAGTAAGGTGTTAATTTGATGTTGGGGGAGGAGCCTTTGTGGGAGTGTGTGTATATATATATATCCACACAGTATTAGCTTGCTAATCATAGCTTGCTGCTTTTCCAAGGCTGCTAGTTCAAGTGCTGCTGTATAAGTGCATTGGAGATATTCAGGAGATACTCAGGAAGTAATCTGGAGGTGGATACAATCTAAACAAGTAAGATTTGTTTGTTTAAAATCTTTCCCCTCTTTACAATGGCAGGTCTGGTTCTGTGCAGGAATTGTTGTGCTTTTATTTCAGGTTCCACTCTTCAAAGGTTTGGATACTGTCTGATCTGTAGACAGCTCTCCATAATGCAGCAGGAAATACCTTTTTGAAATATGAGATTTTTAAATTAACCACTAAACAAACTCAGGCTGAGAACATTGCAATGCCACTGCCACAGAGGCCCCCTAGAAATGGAAGATGGGTTACTGTAGGTTCAGGTAGACTGAGAGTTGTGGATAGAAGGCATGTCCCACAGTCTGTGGCTCTCCATAATTCATTTGCAGCACTTTCAGAGTGCAAGAGCAACATGGAGGATGGCTCAAGCACAGTGGGTGAGAAACAATCATCTCCCATGCCTAAAAGTATGTAAGACTGCAGCCAAAGACAAAAAGGAGAAGGTGAGGATTGATAGTAAGCAGCTGTTGGTGGGCGATTCCATCATAAGAGGTGTGAAGTTTGAGGAGAATGGTGTTGTGAGATGTCTCCCTGCTGCTACCGCTAGCAGGGATAGACGACGGATCCTAAATATAGTTAGGCAAGCAAAGCAGGAAAGGGAAGTGGATGTTATTCTCCATCTTGGGACAAACGATCTGGCTTGCAATGAGGTTTCAAAGGTGAAAGAAGCTTTTCATACACTTGGAAAGGATATACGGGAGGTTGCATCAACTGTTTCATTCTCTGCAGTTTTGCCTGTGCATAACCTTCAGCATGACAGGAAGATGCGCATTAAGGAATTAAATGTATGGCTTGGTGAATGGTGTCTGAACCAAGGGTTTGGCTTTGTGTCTCATGATAGCTCTTGTTGGAATGGAAAAGAACTGTACAAGAAAGATGGTTTGCATCTTTCTCTCAAGGGAACGAATGTCCTCGGTGAACAGTTCCAAGTATTTGCTAAGAAGCATTTAAACTAGGAAAGGGGGGCAAAAGAGTGATAATCCAGCAGTCCGACTGCCCCCCGGAACAATGCCAGAAGAGGCCAATAGCACAAAGGTTAAGAAATGACAAGCTCAGAGTCTTGTCTACAAATGCTCGCAGTCTAGGAAATAAGATCAATGAGCTTGAGGCTATAATGGCATCTGAGAATATAGATGTAGTGGCTGTTACTGAGACGTGGTTCAAGGGGAGTAATGACTGGGATATATCAATACCAGGGTTCTCTCTATACAGGAAAGACAGAGAAGGCAAGAAGGGGGGAGGGGTGGCCCTGTATGTGAAAGATAGCATAAAATCGAATTTGATACAAGTTAGCGAGAACAATTTAGAGTCAGTTTGGGTTACCTTGCAGCTTGATAATCATAAGGTAACTCGTGTAGGTGTTATATATAGACCACCTACCCAAGTCAAAGAATTAGATGATCTACTAGTTGAGGAAATAGCTAAAATGACATTGAAGGGGGAAGTTATCATTATGGGAGACTTCAATCTTCCAGATGTAAACTGGAAAACTAAAATAGCTAGTTCTGCCAAGAGTACAGATATTCTAAATTCCCTACTGGGATTATCTCTACAGCAAGTAGTGGAGGAGCCAACCCGGAAGGAGGCCATTTTAGATTTAGTATTCACAAATGGGAATTTGGTATCTGATATTACTGTAGGGGAAAGCTTGGGATCTAGTGATCACCAGTCAGTGTGGTTTACTATAAGTACAGTGACTGAGTCACACCACACAAAAACAAAAGTTTTAGATTTTAGAAAAACAGACTTTTCTAAAATTAGATTAGTGGTATACGAGTCCCTATCAGACTGGAACAGTTTCATTGGAGTCCAGGAGAAATGGGACTACTTAAAAGTGGCACTATTGAAGGCAACAGAAGATTGCATTAGGCTTGTCAGTAAAAGCAAAAAAAGGAAGAGACCACTGTGGTACTCAGCAGAAGTGGCCAAAATCATTAAAAACAAAAAGATAGCATTTAGGAATTATAAAAAAAAAAAAACGAGGATGACAGACAAATTTATAAGATTAGGCAGAGAGAGGCCAAACAAGTTATAAGAGCTTCTAAAGCACAGGCAGAAGAGAAATTAGCTCAGTCAGGGAAAAAAGGCGATAAGGCATTCTTCAGATACATAAATGAAAAAAGGAAACTAAAACAAGGAATTACCAAATTAAAAACTAAAGAAGGAAGGTATATGGAAGAAGATAAAGAACTAGCTGACTGCCTCAATGAATACTTCTGTTCAGTTTTTACAAAGGAAAATGAAGGAGAAGGACCTCAGTTGGGAAAGAAGACTAATGAATCTTTTGACGCATGTGTCTTTACAGAGGAAGAGGTTCTAAGTCAACTGCCTAAAATTAATACAAATAAGTCACAGGGGCCTGATGGGATACACCCAAAGCTATTAAAAGAGCTCAGCGGTGAACTAGCAAAACCATTAACAGATTTATTTAACCAATCACTGGCAACAGGAGTCATCCCAGAAGATTGGAAATTAGCAAATGTTGTGCCCATTCACAAGAAAGGTAGTAGGGAGGAATCGGGCAACTATAGGCCAGTGAGCCTGACATCAATAGTGGGGAAATTAATGGAAACCATACTTAAGGAGAGGATTGTGGACCATCTAAAATCCCATGGATTGAAAGATGAAAAACAGCATGGGTTTACTTCAGGGAGATCATGTCAAACTAATCTTATTGATTTTTTTGATTTGGTTACTAAAATAATAGATGGAGGAGGTGCAGTAGACATCGCTTATCTAGACTTTAGTAAGGCTTTTGATACTGTCCCACATAGAAGGCTTATCAATAAAGTGCAGTCATTGGGCTTGGACTCCCATATTGTTGAATGGATTAGGCAGTGGCTGAGGGACAGGCAACAGAGGGTTGTAGTCAATGGAGTATATTCAGACCAAGGTCTTGTTACCAGTGGGGTACCTCAGGGATCTGTTCTGGGACCCATATTGTTTAATATCTTTATCAGCGAAATTGCAGAAGGCCTCAATGGTAAGGTGTGTCTTTTTGCTGATGACACAAAGATTTGTAACAGGGTTGATGTTCCTGGAGGGATACACCAAATGGAAAAGGACTTAGGAAAACTAGAGGAATGGTCAAAAATCTGGCAACTAAAATTTAATGTTGATAAGTGCAAGATAATGCACCTGGGACGTAAAAACCCAAGAGCAGAATATAAAATCAGTGATACAGTCCTAACCTCAGTATCTGAGGAAAGGGATTTAGGGATCATTATTTCAGAAGACTTAAAGGTAGGCAGACAATGTCACAGAGCAGCAGGAAATGCTAGCAGAATGCTTGGGTGTATAGCAAGAGGAATTACCAGTAGAAAGAGGGAGGTACTCATGCCGCTCGACAGAGCACTAGTGAGACCTCATTTGGAGTATTGTGCTCAGTACTGGAGACCATATCTCCAGAAGGATATTGATACTTTGGAGAGAGTTCAGAGAAGAGCTACTAAACTGGTACATGGATTACAGGATAAAACTTACCAGGAAAGATTAAAGGACCTTAACATGTATAGCTTGGAAGAAAGACGAGACAGAGGGGATATGATAGAAACTTTTAAATACATAAAGGGAATCAACAAGGTAAAAGAGGAAAGAATATTTAAAAGAAGAAAAACTGCTACAAGAGGACATAGTTTTAAATTAGAGGGGCAAAGGTTTAAAAGTAATATCAGGAAGTATTACTTTACTGAGAGGAGTAGTGGATGCATGGAATAGCCTTCCTGCAGAAGTGGCAGCTGCAAATACAGTGGAGGAGTTTAAGCATGCATGGGATAGGCATAAGGCCATCCTTCATATAAGATAAAGCCAGGGGCTATCCATAGTATTTAGTATATTGGGCAGACTAGATGGGCCAAATGGTTCTTATCTGCCGACACATTCTATGTTTCTATGTCTTCTTTCCAAAATGGTGTTATTTGTGGGGTGTTTGTACTGCCCTGGCATTTGGAGGGTCTCCGCAATCATTACATGTATGGCCAGCATTAGGAGTTTCTGCTATTCTCCTTATATTGAGCATACGGGTAATGAGATTTTTTTTTTCCGTTCAGCCTCTGGGCTGAAAGAAAAAAAATGAACGGCACAGATTTCTTCATTCGCATCGATCAATGTGGATGAAAAAATCTGCCAAAAAAAAAAAAAAAAGGAGGGGAAAGGCGTCTACCAGTACATAGGAGCTCCGCCCAACATCCATACCCACTTAGCCTGTATGCCCTGGCAAACCAGATTTATCCATTCACATCAATCGATGTGGATGAATAAATCATTGCCGGGATTTTTTATTTATTTTATATATATATTCAAAGTGTTTACCAAAGCATATGAACACTGCCGCCTCCTCAGCTCATATGCCTCGGCAAACGTATCTTTTACTGCAGAGGAGAAATCTCGTCTTGCAGCGCCGCATACACCGACTTGTGTGTAATCTGACAGCAGCGCAATGCTTCTGTCAGAATGCACATCAGTGCTGCAGCTAGTCGATCGGTTGGCCCACCTGGAAGGTAAAAAAAACAAAACAAGGAGGAGCGCATGCGCGCGGCTTGCTGGGAAGACATGCCAGTGTGAGCTCCGCACCATCCACTGCCTCAATCCCATAATAATCGCTGTCATCACGGCTCCACTACATTAGTGTTCTCATGCAGGGGACGCAGAAAACATCCCGTGGCAAAGGGAAGCCTAAATTGCCGGCTACACCAGCTTCATCCCAGACAATACCGGAGATTTTCAGAGCTACGCGCCAATCCATCATGGCGGACCAGGCCGCAATGCCGGCAAGCCCTGCCTCATCCACGGAAAGTGAGCAGAGACCAGCCCCAGAAGAGGTTCAGCCGAACTCGTCTGACCTCTATAACAACATTGCTACACTATTCCGCACTGAGCTGACTCAAGCGGTGGCTAAATTTACCCGGCAATTACAGGACCTGGGCAACAGGGTGTCCGACATGGAGACCAGAGCGGATGATTTAGCTGACGCCATCGGAGCAGACAGAACAGACATCGACTCACATACGGCTCAGCTTCAGGAGCTCGAACTTAAAATTGAGGATCTAGAAAATAGATCTAGGAGAGGCAACCTTCGGGTTCGAGGGCTACCTGAGCTCTTTCAAGATCTGCCTGCGACAATGGCGAGTCTGTTTACAGAATTACTGCCGGACACCGAGCCCGAATATCTAAAGATGGACAGAGTCCACAGATCTCTGGGGAAACCGAGGTTACCTGATATACCGAGAGATGTAGTGCTCCGTATGCACCATCCTGACATGAGGGATAAGATCCTTAATGCGGCCCGAAACCTATCCAACCTACCTGGACTTCCCTCGTCGGTTCATCTTTATGCCGACTTGGCTCCGTCCACACTACGGAAGCGTAGGGAAATGAGGCCTGTGACCCAGGCTCTCCAACAAGCACAGGTGAAATACAGATGGGGTTTCCCCTTCGCCCTCTCCTTCCAGTTGAACACTCGTAGCCACACTATCCGCACACCGGCTGAAGGAATCGAGGTTCTACAGAAGGCCGGCATTGAGTTAGACCGACCAGAGGGACCATCCACGCACCCTAGGCCGCAACGCCCGACAAGGGAGTGGACCAGAGTCGTCTCATCACCATCTTCAGGATCCAGGCAAGCGACGACCTGAAGGACCCAGTTGTTTTCTGAAGCATAGGAATAACAGAGACTCATTTTACTTGGGTAACTCACGATATATTACGTTTTCCTATCCTTGTTTTTTGCACTTAACTGCCCCTCATGATGCACGTGTTTACCTATTGGGACGCGGTGGATTGGACATGCTTGTTGCTCGTCCATATGGGACAATTGTTTATTGCGGAATCAGGTTTATTCCTGTTTTACCTGATGATCGCAATTTGCCCGTTTGATCTGCATTATACTGCATCTCATGATGCATTTATTTTATTGTATGTTATGTTCTTTTTTATTATTTTCATTATTGGAGATCCTACTTTGAGCCGAATAAGATATTTGGTATTGCACATTATGACTTGCCTTAACCACATCATGCTTTACAATCAGTCATGTGTAAGGTCTTAACACATAATGTCCGGGGTTTTAACTCCCCGAGAAAACGTAAAACAGCATTTTCTGCGTATTGCAGAAACAAGCCCGATATAATATGTCTCCAGGAGACCCATTTCACTGCAGTATCCCATCCTAAATATTTTCATCCCCAATACACGAGATTTTTCTCGTCCACTTTTCAGTCCAAGTGTAGAGGGACCATAATCCTGCTCAAGAATAATTTTCCATTTCAGGTTACCCGCTCCATTGTGGATAAAGAAGGTCGTTACGTCATTTTACTGGGTGACTACTGCGGTGAAATGTGGTGTATAGTCAGTACATATGCTCCTAATATTGAGTCAATCTCATTTTTTTCTCATATGCAACATACACTTGACTCTCTCACTTATGACAAAGTAATTCGGTGCGGAGATTTTAACTTTGTGATGGATCCTGTGTTGGACCGTTCTGCTCCACCCGCTACGTCACGCTCGGCTTCTTGTAAGGTCACTATTAAGAACATACTGGAATCCCTTTCAATAGCGGACTCGTGGAGGGAGCACAACGGTGGACAGAGGGGATATACATATTATTCTCCAGCTCATAATGTATATTCACGTATTGATCACATTCTGTTGTCCAACTCTATGCTCCCCTATATGGCATTTAGCAGACATATAGTGTCTTCTTGGTCGGACCATGACATGGTGATGATTGAGCTGGCCCCAAACACGCCTACGAACCGTCTGTTTTCTTGGAGACTTAATGAATCACTTTTGACTAGACCAGCTGTTCGTGATAGGCTTCAGGAGGACATGAAAGGCTTTTTTGCTGAGAATGTGCAGCCGGATATAGACCCTTTGCTCACATGGATCACACATAAGGCCTACATGAGGGGAAGAATAATTAGGGAAGCATCTCAGTTAAAGAAGGGAAGACAGGCGGCCCTTTTGACGCTTGAAGCTAAACTGAATAGACTGGTTCTGGCGCACCAGCGGTCACCCTCACTATATTTGCTTAAAGCGGTCAAGGACACCAAGATGCAAATAAACATCATATTATCAAATAATACAGAAAAGGCCTTACGATGGACCGCATCGTATTTCTATAGATACGCCAATAAACCTGATAAAATGTTAGCTCGACAATTGAAGGCTAAACAGAAGATTAACCAGGTTTTCCAAATCCGTTCACACACTGGCCATATAACATCCAACCCTAAGATCATTTATGATACGTTTCATGCTTTTTACCGGCAGCTATACAAGGGTGCGGAGGATGAGCAAGCACAACCAAGAGATAACTTCCTGTCATCTATATCGCTCCCACAAGTGTCTCCTGATGCTCTACGGGACCTGAGTAAAGCTATTAGTTCGGAGGAAGTAATTTACACAATCAACGCACTGAAACTGGGGAAGGCCCCGGGGCCTGATGGGCTATCTGCCCTGTATTATAAAAAATATGCCACGATTTTAACTCCACACCTAGTTCAATTCTGTAACCATCTACTAGCAGGCCATACTCCTCATCCCGATTTTCTTTTCGCTAACATCACCGTACTGCCCAAGCCTAAAAAGGATCCCTTGTCTACCACTAACTATAGACCGATTTCCCTATTAAATCTGGACACTAAACTTTTTACATCCATATTAGCAAGGCGTCTTAATATACTCCTCCCTGGACTTGTTCATAAAGACCAGGTAGGTTTTATACCAGAAAGAGAGGCACCAGATAACATTAGAAAGGTTCTCAATGTAATACAGATAGCCAACACTAATAAGACCCCCCTGGCCATTCTGGCATTAGATATAGAAAAGGCCTTTGACTCTATTAGCTGGGATTATTTATACAAAGTGTTACACAATATGGGCATTACTGGTCCGTTTGTAAAAGCGATTCAAGCAATCTACTCGGCCCCAGTGGCTTACCTCAAACTCCCAACAACTCATCCTTCACCAATTCACATTTCTAGAGGCACTAGACAGGGCTGCCCACTGTCGCCTGCATTATTCGCCTTGGCCATGGAACCCCTCGCAATATCCATCAGGAACGATCCCAATCTATCAGGCATTAAATTAGTAAACACTGAATATAAATTGAGTTTATTTGCCGATGACCTCCTATTATCCCTGACCAATCCCCTTATTTCACTCCCGAACCTCTTAAAGTTACTAAACACCTTCTCCTTGGCTTCAGGGCTTAAAATTAACCAGAAAAAGTCAGAGCTTTTGTTGTGTAATTCCCCATCATCACTCCAAACTTCAATTGCTCAAAACTTTCCTTTTACCCAACAAACCAATCACATCCAATATTTAGGAACCCTAATAACTAAGAAGTTGTCTTCAATTTACAAACTTAACTATATTCCACTATACCGTAGAATCAGAGAAGACTACAAATCCTGGAGTTCGCTACCTGTTTCATGGGTAGGGAGGATACATATTGTTAGGATGGTGGTTCTACCCCGCATTCTATATCTATTCAGAACCCTTCCAGTTCGAATCCCCATTAGGGACCTCCAAAATTTACAGGCAGACACTATGAAATTTATTTGGGCAGGAAAGAGGGCTAGGATCTCTAGGTCCACAATGTGTAGACACAAATCCCAGGGAGGTCTATCTGTTCCTGATTTTATCAAATATTACAAATCAGCTGGTTTAGCTCAATTATTTTTGACACACTTAAAGCCAGATTCCTCCCCCTTATGGGTTTCTCTGGAACAAACCCTATGTGCACCCTGGACTTGGAGATCCCTCCTATGGAATACTATCCCCCTGCCTTCAGCTATCCGTTCAGCTTCACCATTATCACATCACTCATTGATTCTTTGGCGGTCTGTTAGATTTAAGGCAGGCCTTCAATCTAAACATACGCCACTTTTTCACCTATTTGGGAATCCAGTATTTCAACCGGGTATTCGGTCAGAAACTTTTAGATGGTGGATTTCCAATAATTTCACCACCCTTTATAGGTTCCTAACTAGGGGAAAGCTTATGTCCATAACTGACTTTAAAAACAAACACAACTTGCCAGAGTGTGAATCATTTAATGCATTACAGATTTTTTCATGTCTCCAATCCCTCAAGATCAACGACACAAATGTGGAATTTACTCCTTTTGAGAGATCTATTACTTATTCACTATATAAACAGGGACTGTTATCTAGGATATATGGTTTACTTAATACTTTACCAGAGGGACTTAAATTGCCATATATGCTGGAGTGGGAGGGGGATATCCAGGAAGACCTTTCAGTTACGAAATGGCGTCAATGCTCACAGACTTTAAATAAGACCTCTTGGCAAATTACATTAGCAGAGACCTCCATCAAGGTTCTCCACAGGACATATTTAGTCCCTTATAGACTTCACCGGATGTATCCGGAGGTCTCCCCTCTATGTTTTAGGGGATGCGAGGTGAGTGGCACGGTCTTTCACATTTGGTGGTCTTGCCCAGTGGTAAAAAGATTTTGGAGTAAGATTTGTGACCTGATCTCCTCTGTGTTGGGCTGTGCCATTCCCATGATACCTACTTTATGTCTTCTGGGCGATAAACTTTCTAGAATGCCTTATTCCAAATTTAAGTTATCTCAACATATGTTATTAGCAGCTAGGATCCACATTGCATATAAGTGGCGGTCAGCAGACCTTAGCCTTCAAGCCGTAATTGATAGAATCAACAAATTACTACTATACGAGAGATTGAACGCTATTCGTCAAGACACTTACGAGGCCTTTGAGAAATTGTGGGGACCCTGGATATCCTCCTCGTATTCTACGGCTACGCAGCATAGCTTGACTCATTACTGAGCACATTCTCTAGAACACATGTCAGGATATCTTTTACATTATAGGGGAGATCTGGGTATCTAAATACTTCATAACATTGTGTAGGTCTAGATTGGCTCTCCGATGTGATCTCCATTTGTTGATTTATTTTATGTTATTTTATTTGGGTTTTATTTTTTGTATTATTTTTATTATTTTCACTATATATTTCTCATCATATTCCATTTGGATGTAATGACACCTGCTCTACATATAAGCCATGCTTATTATGGCGCATCATATTCATGTACCATTGTATGTATTTTATGTGATGTGCACAATTGCATTCATTTTGAATAAAATACTTTGAAACTAAAAAAAACAAAACAAAAAACCAGGCCGCAACGCAATAAATTTTATTAACTTTATAATAACTTTTGAACAGAACATATAAACTTTTTTTTTTAACTTTTTGAACTGAAGTTAACTTTTTTGCTTACTGATGTTTTTTTTTTACCTTTTATAGGACAAACCTCTCCTTCCCCATGGGACAATGTGCAAAGCGCAAATCGCCCAAAGATGTGGCGAAGTACATTATGCACTTTATCCCAGGTGAAAGGAGAGGTTTGCAGCAGCTGTGAGTAAAAGGGCCCTAATAGCCCTGTGTGCCTGTCCTGTGAGATGCAATCCCTATGCTAAGTGTACCTGTGTGTGGTACTTCCGGAAACACTCTCCAAAGCATAGGGCAGGGTGGTCAGGACAGAAATAGTGGGTGTCACGCCTTATGCCACTCCTGCTACAGACACGACATCTTTTTCGGGGTGACGGTTGGGTTGAGGTACCAGGAACGACACTGGGGAAATGTCGCTCGTGTAGACGGCTAACTACACTGGTGGATGGGGCCACGGAACATTCTGGATACAGGAGGTTCTCGATGATCTCTTCCTGAAATTTGAGGAAGGATCGTGTTCTCCCAGCCTTACTGTAGAGAACAAAACTATTGTACAGAGCCAATTGAATTAAATATACAGACACCTTCTTATACCAGCGTCTGGTGCGTCGGGAAACTAAATACGGAGACAACATCTGGTCATTGAAGTCCACCCCTCCCATGAGCAAATTATAGTCGTGGACACAGAGGGGCTTTTCAATGACACGGGTTTCTCGCTCAATTTGTATTGTCGTGTCTGCGTGAATGGAGGAGAGCATGTAAATGTCACGCTTGTCTCTCCATTTTACCGCGAGCAGTTCTTCGTTACACAAGGCAGCCCTCTCCCCCCTTGCAAGACGGGTGGTAACGAGCCGTTGGGGGAAGCCCACGCGACTAGTTCGCGCGGTGCCACAGGCGCAAATCTGTCCTAGGAACAAATGCCTGAAGAGGGCCACACTTGTGTAGAATTTGTCCACATAAAGATGGTACCCCTTGCCAAATAAGGGTGACGCCAAGTCCCAGACTGTCTTCCCACTGCTCCCCAGGTAGTCAGGGCAACCGACCGGCTCCAGGGTCTGATCTTTTCCCTCATAGATCCGAAATTCTGTGGGTATAGCCTGTGGCCCTTTCACAGAGCTTATACAATTTGACCCCATACCAGGCGCGCTTGCTTGGGATGTATTGTTTGAAGCCAAGGTGCCCAGTAAAATGTATTAGGGACTCGTCTACGCAGATGTTTTGCTCTGGGGTATACAAATCTGCAAATTTCTGGTTGAAGTGGTCTATGAGGGGCTGAATTTTGTGGAGCCGGTCAAAAGCTGGGTGGCCTCTGGGACGGGAGGTGGTGTTGTCGCTAAAGTGCAGGAAACGCAGAATGGCCTCAAATCGTGCCCTGGACATAGCAGCAGAGAACATGGGCATGTGATGAATTGGGTTCGTGGACCAATATGACCGCAATTCATGCTTTTTGGTTAGACCCATGTTGAGGAGAAGGCCCAGAAAATTTTTAATTTCGGAAACTTGGACTGGTTTCCACAGGAAAGGCTGGGCATAAAAGCTTCCCGGGTTGGCGGATATAAATTAAGTGGCATATTGATTTGTTTCTGCCACGACTAAGTCCAAGAGCTCCGCAGTCAAGAACAGCTCAAAAAATCCCAGGGCCGAACCGATCTGAGCTGTCTCAACCCGAACTCCAGACTGGGCGGTGAAAGGGGGAACTAATGGTGCGGCTGAAGTTGGTGACTGCCAATCAGGATTTGCCAGCACCTCAGGGACTCTACGGGCCTGTCTGTGTGGTGGCTGCGACAGGGTAACTACTGCACGTGCCACCGTACCAGCTTCAACTGCCCTTCTGGTGCTCGCCACTTCACCATGTTGTACGGCAGTGCTGGTACTAGGTCCAGGGAGGGCTGCGCTGCTGGTGTATGCCTCACCACGTGATCCGACAGCGCCAGCCCCACTCTGCTGCTCTTGAAGCGGATCCTGCGCAACCTGTGGTCTAGCGACACGGGGCCGGGTACGCCTGGTTCTATCAGGGACCTCAACCTCCTCGTCCGAACTTTGGGTCAGACTGCCACTGCTTTCTACAGGTTCATATTCTGACACGCTAGATTCGTCAGATGAGGGTTACCATTCCTCATCCGACTGGGTCAGAATCCTGTAGGCATCTTCAGAAGAATACCCCTTGTTTGACATTTGGACTACTAAATTTAGGGGTATTCCCTGAAACTACCCAAGAAAAAAAGCAAGCCGGTCTTACAAAGGGGAGGCTAGCGAAGTACCGGAGGCCGCTGCGGTTGATAAAAAATATCAAAACAGATTTTTTTATCGCCGCAGCGCTTGGAAAGTGATTGTGCAGTGATCAAAAAAATATATATTTTTTGTCACTGCGGCGGGGCGGGTGTGGGTGAACGCACGTTAACGACCGATCAGGCCTGATCGGGCAAACACTGCATTTTAGGTGGAGGGCGAGCTAAGGTGACACTAATACAATTATAGATCTGACTGTGATCAGTTTTGATCACTTACAGATACTATAAAAGTACAAATGCTGATTAGCGATACGCTAATCAGCGACTGCGGTGGGCTGGGCGCTAACTGATGCTAAACTACCTAACCAAGGGGCCTAAACTATCCTAAAACCTAACAGTCAATACCAGTGAAAAAAAAAAGTGACAGTTTACACTGATCACTTTTTTCCTTTCACTAGGTGATTGACAGGGGCGATCAAGGGGTTAATTCGGGTGATGGGGGGTGATCTGGGGCTAAGTGTGGTGTTTGGTGCTACTCACTGTGATGTCTGCTCCTCTGCTGGAACCAACCGACGAAAAGGACCAGCAGAGGAGCAGACAAGCCATTTAACACATTATATTTACAAATATAATGTGTTAGATGGCTTTTGATTTGATTTTTTGAAAATCGCCAGCCTGCCAGTCACGATCATTGGCTGGCAGGGTGATGACGAAATACTTCTTTAACTTTTGCCGGCCCGCGATGCGCGGGCCGGCTTTGAGCGAAATCTCACGTCTCGCGAGATGACGCATATATGCGTGACTGTGCGCAGGTCTGCCGCCTCCGGAACGCGATCCTGCGTTAGGCGGTCCGGGTGCGGTTAATAATTAAAAGTGATTTCTAAGTTAAAAAATATCACAGAGGAAATGGGATGGATTGATATTTGGAGGGTTATGCACCCCAAATTAAAAAAAATACTCATGTTTTTCAAAGACTTAGGCCCCTTTCACACAGGCGAGTATTCCGCGCGGGTGCAATGCATGAGGTGAACACATTGCACCCGCACTGAATCCGGACCCATTCATTTTTATGAGGCTGTGCACATGAGCGTTGATTTTCACGCAACGCAGGCCCCATAGAAGTGAATGGGGCTGCGTGAAAATTGCAAGCAAGTGCGAATGCAGTGGGATTTTCACGCACGGTTGCTAGGAGACGATCGGGATGGGGACCCGATCATTTTATTATTTTCCCTTATAACATGGTTATAAGGGAAAAAAGCAGCATTCTGAATACAGAATGCATAGTATAGTCGTGGCCAAAAGTTTTGAGAATGACACAAATATTAGTTTTCACAAAGTTTGCTGCTAAACTGCTTTTAGATCTTTGTTTCAGTTGTTTCTGTGATGTAGTGAAATATAATTACACGCACTTCATACGTTTCAAAGGCTTTTATCGACAATTACATGACATTTATGCAAAGAGTCAGTATTTGCAGTGTTGGCCCTTCTTTTTCAGGACCTCTGCAATTCGACTGGGCATGCTCTCAATCAACTTCTGGGCCAATTCCTGACTGATAGCAACCCATTCTTTCATAATCACTTCTTGGAGTTTGTCAGAATTAGTGGGTTTTTGTTTGTCCACCGGCCTCTTGAGGATTGACCACAAGTTCTCAATGGGATTAAGATCTGGGGAGTTTCCAGGCCATGGACCCAAAATGTCAAAGTTTTGGTCCCCGAGCCACTTAGTTATCACTTTTGCATATAGATGCATAGTCCTCGCTGTATATAGAGGCATGGTCCTCTGTACATAGACGCATAGTCCCCGCTGTACATAGAGGCATGGTCCTCTGTACATAGACGTATAGTCCCCGCTGTACATAGACGCATAGTCCCCGCTGTATATAGAGGCATGGTCCTCTGTACATAGACGCATAGTCCCCGCTGTATATAGAGGCATAGTCCTCTGTATATAGATGCATAGTTCCCTCTGTACATAGAGGCATGGTCCTCTGTACATAGACGCATAGTCCCCGCTGTATATAGAGGCATGGTCCTCTGTACATAGACGCATAGTCCCCGCTGTATATAGAGGCATAGTCCTCTGTATATAGACGCATAGTTCCCGCTGTACATAGAGGCATGGTCCTCTGTATATAGACGCATAGTCCCCGCTGTATATAGAGGCATGCTCCTCTGTACATAGACGCATAGTTCCCGCTGTACATAGAGGCATGGTCCTCTGTACATACACGCATAGTCCCCGCTGTACATAGAGGCATGGTCCTCTGTATATAGACGCATAGTCCCCGCTGTATATCTGTATATAGAGGCATAGTCCCCGCTGTATATAGAGGCATAGTCCTCTGTATATAGACGCATAGTCCCCGCTGTACATAGAGGCATGGTCCTCTGTACATAGACGCATAGTCCCCGCTGTATATCTGTATATAGAGGCATAGTCCCCGCTGTATATAGAGGCATGCTCCTCTGTACATACACGCATAGTCCCCGCTGTACATAGAGGCATGGTCCTCTGTACATAGACGCATAGTCCCCGCTGTATATCTGTATATAGAGGCATAGTCCTCTGTATATAGACGCATAGTTCCCGCTGTACATAGAGGCATACTCCTCTGTACATAGACGCATAGTCCCCGCTGTATATAGAGGCATAGTCCTCTGTATATAGAGGCATGGTCCTCTGTACATAGACGCATAGTCCCCGCTGTACATAGAGGCATGGTCCTCTGTATATAGACACATAGTCCCCGCTGTACATAGAGGCATGGTCCTCTGTATATAGACACATAGTCCCCGCTGTACATAGAGGCATGGTCCTCTGTATATAGACACATAGTTCCCGCTGTACATAGAGGCATGGTCCTCTGTACATAGACGCATAGTCCCCGCTGTATATAGAGGCATGGTCCTCTGTATATAGACGCATAGTCCCCGCTGTATATAGAGGCATAGTCCTCTGTATATAGACGCATAGTTCCCGCTGTACATAGAGGCATGGTCCTCTGTACATAGACGCATAGTCCCCGCTGTATATCTGTACATAGACGCATAGTCCCCGCTGTATATAGACGCATAGTTCCCGCTGTACATAGAGGCATGGTCCTCTGTACATAGACGCATAGTTCCCGCTGTATATAGAGGCATGGTCCTCTGTATATAGACGCATAGTCCCCGCTGTACATAGAGGCATGGTCCTCTGTACATAGACGCATAGTTCCCGCTGTATATAGAGGCATGGTCCTCTGTATATAGACGCATAGTCCCCGCTGTATATAGAGGCATAGTCCTCTGTATATAGACGCATAGTTCCCGCTGTACATAGAGGCATGGTCCTCTGTACATAGACGCATAGTCCCCGCTGTATATCTGTACATAGACGCATAGTCCCCGCTGTATATAGACGCATAGTTCCCGCTGTACATAGAGGCATGGTCCTCTGTACATAGACGCATAGTTCCCGCTGTATATAGAGGCATGGTCCTCTGTATATAGACGCATAGTCCCCGCTGTACATAGAGGCATGGTCCTCTGTACATAGACGCATAGTTCCCGCTGTATATAGAGGCATGGTTCTCTGTACATAGACGCATAGTTCCCGCTGTACACACGGGTACAGACAGGCCGCACTAGTAGAATACATAGTAATCCGCCGCCTCCCCCTGTGACACAGAGGACCGCACAGCTCTCAGCCAAGCAGCAGCACAAACCGGCTCACGTGTTCCACAGCGTACAGCCCGCCCCCTCTGAGGTATCCCTCCGACTTCCCGTAATGAGTCCCCGGCGTGCAGCCTCTGCTGTTTAGCCTCGGTTCCCTTTTGCGTCTTCTCGCCCCGGCATTCGTCCCCGGAGAAGTAATCTGAATTTCTAACCGGTTTCGGTCGTGGAGAGCGGAGCGGACGTCGCGGGCACGGTGCAGGCGGATATAGTAACGGCGCAGGGTTGTATTCCTCCGCGGCTCCGTTTTCATCAGACTGTTTTGGTCTTGCTCGCCTGTGGCAACCGCGGAGACTTGAGCGGCGGTGATCTCGTGCGCCCGGCCTGCAGCCTCAGCCGTCCCGTCGCCGCTAGGCCCGCACTCTGACCGCCCCGGTCTTCTAACCACTTTTGTGACTCGTTATTTTTTATAACGCAGAGGAGAAGCCGCTTCCTTTCGCTTTCACCCCGGTTCGTCAGCTGCTGCTTTTGACTGCCGGTTGTTTATGGGACCGTCATGTCCATGAAACAGACCGGTAATAACAGGAAGCCCGGCGGGGCCAACGTGCCGGCGCCCGGAGGAGGAGGCAGACAGAACATGGGCAGGTGGGTGATGTCTAGGGGAAGCCATGTTATTAAAGGGCGTTGCGGGTGTGGGAGGAGGGGTGGCGGAGGGACTAGGCCGCGGGGCTGTCCAGGCCTCACCTTCAGGGCTGCCGGGGGTGGAGGCCTGGACGTGTCGCAGGCGGCGGGGGAAGCCATGTCATGTGCGCTCACGTTTGACCGCAGGGACAGGATGACCGAGTGACGCATGCCAGGCAGGGGGTGACATTGCCGGGGAGGGATGGTCTGCAGCCTGTTCTATCATGGACGCCGGCTCCTGTCATGTGCTCCCGCTGCCCCATGTGTTGTGCGGCGGGGCGGAGGGGGTTAATCCGCAGTGGCAGACAGGGCGTCTGTGCCGGCTGCGCATTCCGTGTGCCGCGGCCGCTGCTGCAGGGATCACAGGGCTGGAGCTGGTCTGCTGACCGCTGCCGCAGCGCATCTCCTGCTATGGTTCTGGCTGGAACCAGCACGGTGTAGTGTCTTCTGCTGGGCAGGACCAGTCACCTGCCTCCATTATGTCTCCTAGATTTCACATCCCCCTCCATTAAAACAAATAGCAGTGCAACCCTTAAAGTGATGTTTCGGGGACAACCAATCTGCCTGGCACAAGTGTCCCCGTCTGTGCCAGGCCTTTGGTCACTTGTATTGGCAGGCTGTCACTTGTTGTGTCCTCTTACCAGAAAGTGATAAGGCAGAGGAGGGTGACTCAAGGGCCAAGTTACATGTGACTACTGGCTTTATTGCGGGGATTGTCCTTTCTAAATATTGCCATTTTATAAAATGGCAAGTACGGACCGTACGACATTGTCCGTAATCATGGAAATGTTATAGAGCACGTTCTCGGATCAGCAACTGATGGAACCGGGTAGAAGATAAATTGTGTCCACAGTTGCGTCCTATAAAGGTGACCATGTCTCTGTCACGGTTCTAAACAGCATTTCCTATGAATCTGTGTGTCTCATACATGTAAGTCATAATAACTGTCGTAATGGGAGGAGGAAAGTGGGTGAGGGAAGCTGAGGAGCACGGAGGGGTCCACGTAGTAGAAGGTCAAGTTCTCGTGGGTCTTAGAATAGTTGTAAGAAATACCACTGTGATATTAGCTAGGAGTCTATGTACATAATGAGGTATGAGGTGTGAGATGAGATCTATGGTTCCCAAAGCCCTGTAAAGGCCGTACTATTACGTATTAAAACGCCTGTGTCTCACCCAAATAAAGAGGGACTTCTGCTTTCCCATCTGGCCAGTTCTAGGCCAGTGATACCCAACCTGCGGCCCTCCAGCTGTTCTAAAACTACAACTCCCAGCATCCCTGGACAGCTTACAGCTATCAGTCTACAGCAGGGCATGGTGGGAGATGTAGTTTTGCAACAGCTGGAGAGCCGCAGGTTGGGCATCTCTGTTCTAGGTGATGTCCTTTCTTTTTATTCAGCAGGTGATCGTCCATTGTCACCAAATGGAGCCATTTACCATTAGGAAGGACACTTGTCACATAGGCCATTGACAGGAAGGGTCATCAGTCATTTCAAAGCAGTGTCTTGTCAATAGCATACGGGTGATCGCTTCAGTGGGTGACATTTAAAGGGCAGTAAGAGGGATGGGCAGGATTGGTTCACTAAGGACGTCATTTCCAACCCGTCTTTCATACACCCATATCCATTTCTGAGTCCTCCCTGATCTTATTCATACCATCCTTGGACGTGCCATCGCTGTGATCGGTCAGCCCTGCTGATCACAAAGTGGTGGCATATTCCACAAGATATTAGTTATTGCTGTGGTCACACAGTCGTAGATTATATGTGGCCTCTAATATTGAATGCATACAGTTATATTAAAGGGGTTTCTGGGATTGAAGTACTGATGACCTCTCCTCAGGACAGGTCATCCGTATCTGATCTGGGACCCCTGGCGATCAGCTGATGCGGGAGGGCTGCGCTGCTTATGCCAGTGCTGCAGCCTCTACCTGTGACATCTTGTCCGTCAGTCACGTGGACTTCATGCAGTTTAGTCCCATTCAGGTAAGATCTCAAACATGTGATTGTATGTTTTGTGGTCCGCAGATCCGCAAAACACTGATACCGGCCATGTGCAGGCCGCCTTTTTTTTTCACTTCAATAGAAATGTCCTTTCCTTATACACAAGTATGGGACGCGTCTTATTTTTTTCTTTTTTGGCGGGACTAGAGCATAAACATACGGATGCAGACAGCAAATGGTGTGCTGTCTGCATTTTTTGCGGGTCTATTGGAATGAATGGGTCTGCATCTGATCCTCAAAAAATGCAGATCGGAACTGGACCAAAAATATGCATGAGGCCTAACTCGTATAGCGGCTGTGCCTGGTATTGCTGCTTTACAATATACAGCGTTCCTTTAATGCTATGAAGGGGTCATAGTAGAACACTGGCCTCTTCAAACAGCCGATCGGTGGGGTGCCCGGAGTCAGACCCCCATCGATCCTATAGTGAGGACCTATCTCAAGGATGGGTTGTCTGTTTTTAATTCCTGGAAAATAGTTTGGTGGCCATACGTTTCTTGACAAAACTGAAGTGGATCCTTTAAGAGGAAAGACAGGAAATATTTTCCTTCTGGCCTTTGCATCTATCTGTAGGGTGCATTCACACTACAGTGTATGTCAGATATACTTTGGAATTCCCAACTTAGACCTTGTTCACATTTCCATTTTCCACAGACAGCGCACGTACCCATTTATTTAAATGTGCACTGGGTCTGTGGAAAAATCACTGGGAGCGTGCACCACAATGTAGACCAAACCCGTCCATTGAAGTCTTGGGGTCTATGAAAAACCACTGACAGAACATGGACGCCATCACTGGTCAGAGAGGCTATGGAAATAGATTTTCAGCTGAGCAGTGTCTGAGCAGTAAATGTGAAGGAGGCCTTAAACCTCCAGGGCATGCCACTGTATAAGCACCGATTGGCATGTGTCACGCGGGCTCCTATTTTAACAAATGTATAACATTTACTGTACTTTTTTTCTTTACTGGATGCTTCTGTAAAAATTAGGGTACTTGGCCTGCTAAGCCAAAAGGACTATATATTTTGGCCTCTGTCACTTGAATTGGGGCTATTTCGATGGGGTGCTGTCTGCTTAATTTAAAGGGGTTGTCCGGGTTCAGAGCTGAACCCGGACATACCCATATTCCCATATTTTCACCCAGGCAGCCCCCCTGATGTTAGCATCGGAGGATCTCATGCTCCGATGTGCTCCCTTGCCCTGCGCTACATTTCACAGTGCCCTGGGCTCTTCTGTTTACAATAACACACTGCCGGGCGGAGGCTTCCGGCTCTGATGGGCATGCTTTAGTGCTGCCCTTGCCGTTTAATGGCTAGGGCAGCGCTAAAGCCCGCACGTCAGTGCCGGTGATGTCACCGGGCTTCCTGGCAGCCCCATAGAGAGCTTGGTTCGTCACCGGAACTTGAGAAAATGCCTTTACCCTGCGCGATTTAGCGCAGGGCAAAGGAGAGTATCGGAGCATGAACTGCTCCAATAGTTAAGTCAGGGGGGCTGCCGGGAAGAAAATGGAGGTATGTCCGGGTTCAGCTCTGAACCCGGACAACCCCTTTAAAAGCTTGTATTATTTTAGTTGTGCCTCTGAATTACATGCACTAAAGAACCCCACAAAAACCCATCCTCCCTATGACGTCCACAGACGTGCATGTCGCTGTATGTACAGGATGGGAGGCAGTAAAGTCTACAATATATTGAACACCCGCGGTCTACTGGAGTCTCTAAATTCCCAGCAGAGATTTCTGATTTGTCTTTCAGATGTCATCTCAGAAATATCCCAATACAATAGGAGAAGTAGAGGGTGTATTAGACACCCCGATCACACAGAAGATTGTCGGGAGGGAAGCGTTCCTTCCTAGCAATGGCTTGCTTGCTTGCTTGCTGAGGAGACCGCTGCTGTTACATGCAGCGATCTCCTCAGCAACATGGGGAGAAGCGACTGTTATGCCATCGTGCGTCCCCATGCTGTACAATGGTTTGCCGATGGCAGATCGTAATTAGACACTGCGATCTGCCGCGGGCAAATCCAGATTTTTTCGCATGCTGAAAGATCAGGATTGCCCGATGCAATTGGCGGCAGTATTACACTGCAAGATGATCACTAACGACTGTTACTACGAACGCTCATTAGCGATCATCGGGCAGAAAATCGCCTTGTCTAATATACCCTTAAAGGGGTTGTCCAAAGTCTAACACATTGCCCCCAGTGCCAGGGCCCTTCATATAGATTATACTTAACCCGCTCCCGGCACCCACGCCTCTCCTCATCCCTGCACGGCTTTATCTTCCCGTCGCGTGTATCAAAACATCCGGCGATTGGGGGAGCAGCCAATAACAGGCCGCAACGGGAACGAGCCTCCCTAGAATCGTGGGTGACACTAGGGAGGATCGGAGATGCAGTGGCGGCCGGGTGGGGATCTGGAGCGACGTGGTGCCTGGGAGCGGGGTAGTTATAATCTATATGAGGGGCCCGTGCATGTTAGACTCGACAAAGCTGGGTATTTGCCCCTGCTTGAAAATAGGCCCAGCACACCAGCAGCCGGGCGCAGCCACTGGAGCGTTAGGACCGCGAGCAAAATGAAACCTTTTTTTTTTTTTTTTTCTATCACTTGTGCCCAGGCTCGGACTGCCACCCTGCCCGGACCCCTCAGCTTTCGGCTCCATCGTGGTTTGGCCACGCTCTCTTGCCGTCTATCGGTCGCAGCGTGCTCATGTCGCCGTGCGTCATCTCCAGGGCAGTTAAAAATGGCGAAGCCTTTACTGGAGCCCGGCCGGTACATATGTGATAACTGTCCGGCAGACATCAGAGCCCGTGTCCCGGTACGAGAGGCTCGGCGGGGGAAGAGGAGTTAGTGCAGGGGAGGCAGAGCAGGAGCACAGGTAGCGGTGCTGCACTCGCTGACAAGTGGAGGGAAGACAATAAGCCTATCATCATTCCTCCTGCTGTATACAGCAGGGGACATGATCGGGCAGCGCAGGACACCAAGTGCTGCAAGGTCACTGCACGGCCGGCTCTGCGGCGGTAAATGATGCGCTCTGCAATTATCCGGTAGGCTCAAAGTTTGTAATGTCTGCCTGCTGCAGCCAAGTTGGCCTCGAGCACGGCCATGAACCCAGCGGGGAGCTGCATACCTGCTGCCGTCATAAGGCCGGAGCTCCTGCTAGCCACAACTGGTGGCCATTCCTGCACCGTGCTCCATTCCTGCAGTTACCATGCGGCCATTTCTTAGTTCTGTCCCTTTCTAGGAAAGCTGGGTGACAGCCTGTATACCACACAAAAAGCCGGGTGGCAGCTCCTAGGAGAACTAAGACTACTGAATGGCCAAATCATCTGATGACTTCTCTATATGTTCCCATACTGAGATGTATTCTCCTCAGGAAAGCTGGGTGACAGGCTGTATACCACACAGGTCTCCTAGGAGCTGCCATAAGACTCCTGAATGGCTAAATCATCTGATGACTTCTCTATATGTTCCCGTACTGAGATATGTTCTCCTCAGGAAAGCTGGGTGACAGGCTGTATACCACACAGGTCTCCTAGGAGCTGCCATAAGACTCCTGAATGGCTAAATCATCTGATAACTGCTCTATATGTTCCCGTACTGAGATATGTTCTCCTCAGGACTAGGAGACCAGGAAAGCTGGGTGACAATCCATGAGAGAGCTGGAAGGCCCCTCGGTATTCCTAGGGGAATTAAATGGAAATATTTTCCACAGAGTATTACCTGTTGTGGATTTTTATCAAACTCTACATGTAGCGTGTGGATTTGCTGTGGAATTCAGCCACGATCAGTTACACGTGGTGAATCATATATTACCACGGTGCGGATTTGAAATGTGCACAGTATGTTCATTTCCGTGTGGATTTTATGAAGTGTGAGGATTTGGGGTAAAATCGTATCCATTTTGCTGGTATTTGCTGCAATACGCTGTGGATTTCATAGCTGCAGTTCTATGAGATTAATGATGAGCCTGGACCAAACATCCTGGGGAAGGGATCTCAGTTCTGTCAGCTGCTGCGCGGGGATTATACACACAGTGACGTCACAGCGCAGGGATTATACACACAGTGACGTCAGAGCGCAGGGATTATACACACAGTGACGTCACAGCGCAGGGATTATACACACAGTGACGTCACAGCGCAGGGATTATACACACAGTGATGTCACAGCGCAGGGATTATACACACAGTGACGTCACAGCGCAGGGATTATACACACAGTGACGTCACAGCGCAGGGATTATACACACAGTGACGTCACAGCGCAGGGATTATACACACAGTGACGTCACAGCGCAGGAATTATACACACAGTGACGTCACAGTACACTGATAATAAACAATGCCCATGTTCTTTGGTTCTAGACTTCTTTATATGTTAATTTAAGAGGTGTTATTTTTGTCGCTGAAAATAAGGCTTTATAAGGTAAAAAAACAAAACGTCTCCTAACTTTTTTAGCTGGCTCCTAATTTCCAAGGAAATTTGTCAAGCCCTGCCATAGGGCATGGATGCCCAACCTGCTGCCCTCCAGCTGTTGCAAAACTACAACTCCCAGCGTGCCAAGACAGCCTACAGCAGGGCATGATGGGAGTTGTAGTTTTACAACAGCTGGAGGACCACAGGTTGAGCATCCCTGCCCTAGGTTATTAAAAGCGTTTCCAGAGGCCAGTAACTCTAGGTATACTACAAGCATCTACTGTAGAGTTTCACACTAGTGCTAGTGACATCTGACAGGCTGTTCCGGCAGGGAAACTACATGAATGCCATCCGGCCCCATAAACTATAATGTGGACCGGCAGAGATCTGGTCACAACCCAGCAAATATGCCAAAATAGGCCAGACTTAAAGGGGTTGTCCGGGTTCAGAGCTGAACCCGGACATACCCTTATTTTCACCCCGGCAGCCCCACTGAGGCTAGCATCGGAGCATCTCATGCTCTGATGCGCTCCCTTGCCCTGCGCTACATTGCGCAGGGCACGGGCTCTTTTGTTTATCATAACACACTGCCGGGCGGAAACTTCCGCCCGGCAGTGTGTTCGGTGACGTCACCAGCTCTGATAGGCATGCTTTAGCGCTGCCCTAGTTGTTTTACTGGCTAGGGCAGCGCTACAGCCCACCCATCAGTGCTGGTGACGTCACCGGGCTTCCTGGCAGCCGCATGGAGAGCCCCGGTACGTCACCGGATCTCCAAAAAATGCCTTTGCCCTGCGCGATTTAGCGCAGGGCAAAGGAGAGCATCGGAGCATGAACTGCTCTGATGCTCAAGTCAGGGGGGCTGCCTGGGTGAAAATGGAGGTGTGTCCGGGTTAAGCTCTGAACCCGGACAACCCCTTTAAACCACCGTGCAATTTCTCAGATTCTCAACATATTTGCTGGGTTGCGACTGGATCTCTGCCCCCCCCCCCTTAAAGTTAATGGAGCCGGACGGCATTCATGTAGTTGGCGGCAATGCCGGATCCAGAGAGACCTGACAGGCTGTTCCTCTGCCAGTTCCCACAAATGCTAGTGTAAAACTAGCCTTAGCCCCCTTCTGTGCGGCATATTCATCTGTCCAGTTGTCCATTATTGTGCCATTACGATGACATTGGCAAGAGTGGTCTCATATAGGAAGGAATAGCAACAGACTGGATCCCTGCTGTGCCAGCATCATGGTGCCTGATACACACATATCCGGAGTGTAAATGAAGTGCATGCAGGCCCTCTGTTAGCTGATCCATTGAACAGGCCTTTTCCTCGTATGCAGCATTTTCTGGTAGGGTGCTCTGACCTATGCTGGATGTCGGATAACAGCAATGTTATGTCCTCCTGCCTCTGTTTCCAGAGAATGGTGGGCCTGTAACAGGTTGCTCACATTTTGCATCCATCTTCCATAGGGTTGGGATGACATGTTGAAGTTTTTAGGGGAAGCTGGGACTCTGCTGGAAATACTAGGGGAAGGGCAAGGATCACTGTGATTACTGTGGTGGGGGTGGGGGGGGTGGGAGAGGGGTTGCCTGTTGTGATCAACGAGGGGCGCTGCTGTGACAGCAGAAGGGCTGCAGGGCTTACACAGATGAAACGACTACTTGAAGGGGGCAAACTCCATGCTGGCACATTCTGGTTGCACTGCATTTGCTGGACGTGCATGTCACCTTCACCTCGAGGTTGGAGAACTTGGCCTATGACATAACGCTGCTGGCTCCTGAACCAGACTAATATTTGTCCAGGTCTGCCTTTGACTATGCTCTTGTGTGGCATCTGAAGTTTGAGGTCTGCTGAATTTTGAGCTGCTCAGTTTGACAATGCTGCATTTAAGTCAACTTTCAGAAAAAACGAATTGAGTTATGTATGGAATGGATCCCGTCACAAAAAAACCCCTGGGAAATCTTTCTGTTTTATGACCATGTGAGCGCAGTTTTAAATGGCCTTTTAGAATGTAGGAAGGACGTCCAACAATTGCATACAGGGTCAGCATTCGCTCTGTAGGTTCATGGTGCACATGATATAAGCCGTGTATAGTAAAGGACTTTACATCCGTTCCAGGCTTTACTAATATCTAGGCAGTCAGTTCGCCCAAAAGTTTATTACTGCTTCATGAGTCTAAAGTCAATTCTGCTCATGAAGTCAGCCATATTTTGGGAACCAGTCAACAACTGTATGCTGCCCTCACTGAGGTCAACAAAGTAGTGACAGACCCTCTGATTTCTGTCATTTATGACTTAAAGGGGTTGTCTCAGCTCAGCAAGTGGCATTGATCATGTAGAGAAAGTTCATACAAGGCACTTACTAATGTATGGTGGTTGTCCGCATTGCTTCCTTTCCTGGATTCATTTTCCCATCACTGCTCGTTTACGACCACCCTGTAATCCAGCAGCAGTGGCCGTGCTTGTACACTATAGAGCCAGCCTCATAATCATTGCAGCTCAGGCCTGAAAGAGTCAGGAGCTCCTAGTCTGATGATTGACCGCCTTCTCCTTAGGGTGCATGCACATGTTGCGGCTGTGCTGCGTCTTTTAGTGCTTCAAAAAATAAATAAAAATGCAGTTTTTGTAACAACATTTTGCATTTATTTCCACCAAAGGGAAGAACGCACAAAAAACCTGAATTAGGCCTCATGGACACGACCATAGTTTTAGTCCGCGTCCGATCTGCATTTTTCGCGGATTGAATGTGGACCCGTTCATTTCAAAGATGCCTACATCACACCGTGTGCTGTCCACAGCCGTATTTCCATTCTGTAGTCCTGCAAAAAAGATAGAACATGTCTTATTCTTGTCTGTGTTGTGGACAAAGGCAGGATATACCGATCCGCAAAATGTCGAATGCACGCGGACGGTATCCCTGTTTTGTTGATTAATTACATTAATGTAATTAAAGTTGCCTCTGTATTTTCCCTTGCTGGAAGGAAACGTTCCATAACCACAGGTATGTTACAAAAACCACATGTGCTTTTTGGGCTGCATCAAAAATGCAGCACAGCCGAAACGTGTCCCAGTGCCCGTCTAAACACTCATTATAGCTCTGATAAGAATGTGACTTAAGGGCTGAGAATCCCGCAGGTAATCGCTAATGAGTGTCCACATTAACACTCGTTAGCGATTATCCTGGCGGTGTAAGAGTGCGTTTCGCTGGTTTATGGGGTAATAGAAAATTAACAAAAAATAGTTTGCCAGCGGCATATCATGCTGTGTAAACATGATCTGCTGCTAGCAAACGAGTCGGTATGGGGACTAGCAATGGCATTAGCGATCATTCCTCCCATACTGTGGAGGAGATCGCTGCATGTAAATACAACGGCCTTCACTGACGAGCAGGCGATTGTTGGGAAGGCGGTGTTTCTACCTGGCAATTGCCTCCTATATTGTCCCGTCTAAAGGGACCTTTTAAATAAGCGTTTGACCTTTTTAGTAATTTAGAAATGAGGGTTATTAGATGATGGCATAAAGTCAAAAGTACTATACACACAGCTAGAAAAACGCTTAACCCTTTGACAGAACAGCTCAATATTTTTAATAAAGACCAATGGAAAAATAGATTTTTAGCCCAAAATGAGTAAAATGCGGTCATAAAAAAATTGCCCCCGAAGGTGTACACAGGCGTTAAATCTACATCAGCTCAGAGCGGACATAGATTTCAGTCTAGTGTGCAGACTGCCGGCGGAGGCCTGTTCCTAGTCATAAACTAAGGCTACTTTCACACTAGCGTTTCTATTTTCCAGTCTTGAGATCAGTCATAGGATCTCAATAGCGGAGAAAAACGCTTGTTTTGTTTCCCTTCATTGTCAATGGGGACAAAACGTAACTGAACAGAATGGATTGCTTCAAAAATGCATTCCGTTGCGTTTAGTGATGAGCGAGCATGCCAGGCCGAATACCTTTCGGCTCGAGCATCGCTATGCTCGGCAGATCCGAGTGCTCGGCCAAATAATTCAGTTACTCGAATGCAATTTAATACAATGGAAGTCAATGGGAGAAAACCAGGTACCCCCTGCTCGGAAGACAAAAGGGTGTCTAGTTCATAAAAAAAGGTTAGAAATTTATGGAAACGCAATCAAAATGGTTTGGCAACAGCATTACGAGGATAGCTGGATGCGTCTTAAATTCCTATTAAGTACGACATACAATAGACAACCACACAAAGGCTGTATGCCAAAAGCCAGGTATGTGCCCGATCTATCCATGAGACAGATGACAGTCAGCATACCTTACCATGGCAGCTTTGTGCACTATGAGATATCCCGAACCAGTAAACCTCAGTTATTTTGCATCTGTTGGATGGCTTGGGTGGATCTGCACACCTAGATTATAGGGCTTCTGTCACCCCCCATTGTGCAATTTTCATTAGCTGACATTAGCTAATGTCAGCTGAGTGCAATCATACATGTCCTACCTTTTTGTCTGTGGCTTATTTCTTGCAAAAATCATACTTTTATCATATGCAAATTACGATTTTTACAAGAAATAAGCCACAGACAAAGGTAGGACATGTATGATTGCACTCAGCTGACCTTAGCAAATAGCTAATGTCGGCTAATGAAAATTGCACTATATATATATATATATATATATATATATATATATATATATATATATATATATATATATATATATATATATATATATATATATATATATAAATTTTAACCCCTTCGTGACCCTGACATTTTGACGTTCCTGATCCTGGCTTATTTTTGCAAATCTGACATGTCACTTTTATGTAGTATTAACTTTGGAATGTTTTTACTTATCCAAGCCCCTCTGAGACTTTTTACATTGTACTACATGATAGTGGTAAAGTTAAAGGGATTCTGTCACCAGTTTCTTACTCCCCCATTTAAAAATATGGTTATGTTCATGGAGCACTAGCGATTCCTAATGTGGTCTTATAACAGAAATCCGTAGGCTCATTTTGTCTAAAAAACGTTGCCGGCGCATGCGCACTTCGCTCCATGAAGCCGAACTGAGAAGTCCGCACGGGCGCATCAGGCACAGGCCTGTGCGCACGCGCGGGATGTTAGAGAAGAAGGAGGGGGGAGTGAGGGAGAGCCGGAGGCGTAGCAAAGGATTCTGAGGCGGCGCTGATGACAGCAAAGGAGGAGCTGGGCACAAACGGCTGCGGGTACGGGCGGCATCTGGAAGACATGATCATCCCCTTGGGCACCTTTGTGAGATGAATGACAGGTTAGTTATAATGTTTTTTAGACAAAATGAGCCTACGGATTTCTGTTATAAGACCACATTAGGAATCGCTAGTGCTCCATGAACATAACCATATTTTTAAATGGGGGGGTAAGAAACTGGTGACAGAATCCCTTTAAGTAGAAATGCTTTACCTTTTTATTTATAAAATTTACGGAAAATTTTCAAAAAGTTGGTATTTTGTAAATGTAACTTTTCATATAGTGCCACAATATTCCTATAACTGGATAATATGCAACTGAAACACTAGGAGTCAGGGCCCTGCTCTCAAGAGCTTACACTCTATGAGGAAATGACCCCATTTTAGAAACTAAACCCCTCAAATTATTCAAAACTGATTTTACAAACTATGTTAACCCTCTAGGTGTTTCACAAGAATTAAAGGAAGGAGAAATGTGTAGATATATATATTTTTTTCAGATTTTCCATTTTAATCAAATTTCCCGTAATACAGCAAGGGTTAACCAAACCTAGCCAAGCAAATGTCCATGTTTATTACCTTGATTTTGATGGTAGAAAGAACACCTCATATATGGTGGTAAACTGCCCTGTAGGCAAACAGCAGGGCTCAGGAGAGGAGCGCCATATGGTTTTTGGAGGTCAGATTTTGCAGTTATGGTTTTTAGGCGCCATCTCGCATTTGAAGAGACCATGAGATAAAACCCTAAAAATTTGACCACATTTTAGAAACTACACCCCTCAAGGAATTTTTCAAGGGCTGTAGTGGGCACTTTGACCAAACAAGCGTTTCATAGAATTTAAACACACTTATTAGTGAAAAATGACATAAAATGTCTCTTTAGCCCAAGTTTTTAGATTTCACAAGGCGTAATAGGAGAAAATCGTTTCACAATTTACCATTTTCTCCCAAATGTGGCAAAACCCTATATGTGGTCATAAACTGCTGTATGGGCACACAGCAGAACCCAGAATGGAAGAAGTGCCATATGGATTTTGGTGGACTAATTTTGCTGGAAAAATTTTCAAGGGTCATGTTGCATTTGAAGAGATCCTGAGGTAACCCTACAGTAGAAACCCCCAAGAAGTGACCCCATTTGGGAAACTTCTCCCTTTTCAATAAATTTTTCAAGGGGTGTAGTGAGCACAGGCCTTTTATAGAATTTAGAAACACTTGGCTGTGAAAATGAAAAATGACATTTCTTACAATAGAATGGCGTTTTATCCCCAATTTTTTCATTTTCACAAGGGGAACCATGAGAAATGGAACCCCACAATTTGTTACCCATTTTTTCCTCAATACTCTATGTGCCCGTAAACTCCTGTATGGGCACATGGCAGGACTAGTAGGGGAAGGAGTGGCATATGGATTTTGGAAGCGAGATTTCGATTAAATGGTTTTCAGGTTCTGTGTTGCATTTGAAGAGATCCTGAGGTACCCCTGCATTAGAAACGCCCAAGTGGTGACCCCATTTTGGAGACTACACCCCCTGTTCTTTATGCGATATTTAATATAATTTTTTTTTTTTTTTCAGTGCAGGTTTCACAGTGATACATGGTGTTTTTTTTGTATCTCTTTTGGAACACACGCTGCATCATTTTTGAGTCCTTCCATGCCTTGCTGCTTGGGGGACTCCACAAGGGAAATGTTGTCCTGGTACAATACAGGCACCATCACTTCTAGAAGTACTGGGGCCCTCCCTTTCTGATTTTTGAAAAACTAGGGCCTTAATCGCCACCTCTTGCACCTCCAAGTATGTTTCCGCCTGGCCTGTAGATTAAAATGCCACGTATGTATCATACAGTACAGTATGGCCATCTTTTTGTGGCACTGTATGGCTTCAACACTTGATGTGGAAGATCAACCCCTCCCATGTTCGTATTCTAGTCCAGGATGCAGTCTGGTTTAGTAGTAGGGGCACCTCGCACAAGGGCAGGGGAGCTGGTATTCCCGTGAACGGTGGTCAGTACAAGGACATCCCTCTTGTCCTTCTATTTAACCTCTAACATGTTCTCATTGAAGAGAGCCCTGGGGGGGTTAGAGGAGCATTGTATGCAACCGTAATGGTGCTATTAGAAAGTACAACTTGTCCTGCAAAAAATAAGCCCTCATAAGGCTATGTGAACAGTTAGGACTCTGGGAAGGCAGGGAGTGAAAAGTGAAAATGCAAATATTGAAATTCGCAAGGTCCTCTAAGGGTTATAACATATAAGGAACTCTGCAAATATATATATATTTTGGGAGTGTACACTTCAGCTAAGTGGTTGAGGATTGGCATATTTTTGAGCAGACAATCAAATCTTGGGTTATTCTGGGGCGGGCATTGTGCATTATTATCATGTAAAAAATGAATTGCTTCAGATCTTTTCCAGGCCATGGGGATACTGTAAATTGGAGTGTTTTACAAAATATCTCTACTCCAGTACTGTCTAATTTCTGTGTTGCTGAGCATACAAATTTGTTTGGGACACCATTAACCCCTTCAGTACCGAGCCACTATTCACCTTCAATCCCAGGCCGATTTTTGCAAATCTGACATGTCACTTTTTGGTAATAACTTTGGAACGCTTTTACTTATCCAGGCAATTCTGAGATTGTTTTCTCGTTACACATTGTACGTCATGACAGTCATAAATTTGAGTCAGTATATTTCACCTTTTAACCTTTTATTTATGAAAAAAATCCCAAATTTACCAAAAACTTCGCAATTCGCAATTTTAAAAATTTCAATTCCTCTGCTTTTAAAACAGTGATACCTCATAAAATAATTATTACTTACCATTCCCCATGTCGGCATGATTTAGTAAATGTCATTTTATTTTTTTTAGGAATTTTTTTGCAACACAGCAAGGGTTAACAGCAAAATAAACCTCAATATATATTACTCTGATTCTGCAGTTTACAGAAATACCCCACAGTGCTCCAGATGGCGACTAAAATGGTCGCCAATGCGACTTAGAATTGCAAAATGGCGACAAAACTTTGTAGTCTTGTCGCCATTTGCGCCTAGACCCTCTGCAGCTCTGCCTCTTTAAGAAAAAAAAGGCTTTCATCCAGCAGACACATGCTGCAGACGTCTGCTGGGTGAAGATCCGCCCATCACACTACCCAGCATAGAGGGTGGGCGTGGCTTGGGTTTCTGCGTCTTGGGCTCCCGCTTCCAGCAGTCTGACAAGTTTGAAGTTGAGTCTGTGCTGTGGATTTGAACTTCTGGAGACATTTCAACTAGGGCTGCACAGAGCTCCTTGAACAGTCCACGGCTGATAATACGAGGCGAGTGACCCGTATGCAGATTTATTAGTGTTCTTTATAGGACTGGGTCCCTATGAGGTCACAAGGAGAAGCCAGAGATTGGTAAACCCTGTATGAACATGTATAAGCACTGGCTGGGCTGGTTTAACACCACAGTATGTCGGTGGGATCCGCTGTCCTGGTCTGCATAGCACTGCCGGGGTCGCATAGCATTATATTGATTTATGATGCTATGTAACCCTTAGAGGTCTGGAATGTACTGGCTAACACTGACCTAATGCTGTCAATGTTATCCAATACATTCCAGAACTGTAAGGGTTACATATCATTATAAATCAATATAATGCTCTGCGACCCCGGCAGTACAGCGTTCCTGCAGACACACTCTGGTGTGAAACCAGTGCAATCCTATCAATTCACAGACTAGTAACCATTTCTGATCATAAATCATATAATCTATTATTATTCCACAAGACCCGTATTCACTTCCAAATAGGGGATAGCAATCAGCTCTCAACCTTCCCATCAGTCCGTGTTACTGCTGGCAGAATGATGAAACAATGGGACTCCCCCGGCCTAGGGGTTCGCTTAGCAGTCCCAAGGCACGCAGATTGACAAGGAGAGATTGCCGCCTATACTGCGCACGTTCTAGAAAAGGACGGCGATGTCCGTGCACGGCTCCTTACTGACACGTGGGTGGTGGGCATAGAGCGCTTAGGGCGGTTTCACACAAGCGGATGCTGTGCGTGTCATTAGCAGCATGAAAGACAGCCAAGCCCCGTTTCGGACCGCAGAGACATAGGGCATTAACATGATTGATAATGCTCCGTGCCTCTCTGTGATCTTTTTGCTACAAAATCACAACGACAACTTTATCTCACTGTGATTTTGTAAAAAGGTCACAGAGAGGTACAGAGCATTATCAATCGTGTTAATGCTCCATGTCTCTGCTGTCCGGAGCGGGGCTTGGCTGTCATTCACGTTGCGGATGGCGCACATGGCTTCCGCTCGTGTGAAACAGCCCATAGCTGCTCTTTTCTGCTCCAAAGACGTGGTAAAGTTAAAAAGAGGGAAAATGGCACTAAAGCAGTCTATAAGGGGTTAAGCACAGGCTAGTTCAGCTGCCAGAGGAGGTCCCCTACCTTTTCCACATCTCTGCTTGCTGGCAGTGAATGGAAACCTTCAAAGTTGACATTCACAGAGTGAATGTCCATGTCCAGCCACAGTTACAGTTAGGGTAAGTTCACACGACCGTATTTTTGGCTCCGCATCCGTTTTGCAATTTTGTGGAACGGCTGCGGACCCTTTCATTTCAACGGGGCCGCAAAAGATGCGGACAGCACACAATGTGCTGTCCGCATCCGTAGATCCGTTCCGCGGCCCCACAAAAAAGATAGCTCATGTCCTGCCTCCATGCTGGATGTTGAATGAGGCATTGGTGTACATTTTGGCCAAAGCGTAATAAGCCACTCACCACGTCAAGGTCGCCTCTATGAGTGATCCCTAACACTAGTACCTACCTGTTATGGGCCATGGTAGCCACACAAAGTCCAGCAGAGTGTGGAGTGTGCATGCTGTACCTGCGCTCCCTGGAAAAAAAAGCAGTGTGTGCCTGGCGTGCATGCTGTACCTGCGCTCCCTGGAGTTAGTCTGCCCTGGAGGCTGGTCTTAAAGTCAGTATAAAACTGAGTCTGCTTTTACAGCACCTACCAGTAGCCATTTGGCTCCAGGAGAAGTATATAGTGGGCTCAGCATGCATGTTGGTACTTGCATCCCTGGATCCGATGAAAGCTATCACGGCACCGGGCGGGGTTAAAAGCAGAGTGTGCCTGGCGTGCATGCTGTACCTGCGCTCCCTGGACTTTGTGTGGCTATCATGGCCCATAACGGGTAGGTACTAGTGTTAGGGACCACTCATAGAGGCGACCTTGACGTGGTGAGTGGCTTATTACGCTTTGGCCAAAATGTACACCAATGCCTCATTCAACATCCAGCATAGAGGCAGGGCAGAGTGCTGGTTGCAGAGTGCGATTGCATTTGTGTTTTTGCGTTTGCATGTCCTATTCTTGTCCGCAATCGCGGACAAGAATAGGCATTTCTATCATGGGGCTGGCTACATTCACACAGCCGGTATCCGTGTTTTGCGGACCGCAAAACACATATGGTCGTGTGAATGTACCCTAAGCAGCACTAGAGTATGGGAAATCTTTCCTCAAGAAACAGCAAACAAGAGAGGTTTTCATTCACTGACAGGCAAGCAGAGGGGTTGAGAATAAAGAGTAAAGTTCTTGAAGTATTCATTTGGCTCCTAAATTTTTCTGGTTAGGAGCCAATGGCTCCTTGATATTTGTTTTAGTGGCGGTAAACTGCTCTATGGGTACATACGTGGCAGTGGTCAGAAGGAAAGGAGCGCCATATGGATTTTGGAGGCAGATTTTGCTAGAATGTTTTTTAGGTACCATTTTGTATTTGAAGAGACCTTGATGTACCCCTACAGTGGAAGCCCTCAAAAAGTGACCCCATTTTGGAA